>NC_132914.1:46499835-46819835 GCF_047675955.1 Chlorocebus sabaeus | reverse complement strand
CAGCCTCCCAAGTAGCTGGGATTACAGTCATGCACCACCATGCCTAGCTAATTTTGTATTTTTAGTAGAGACGAGTTTCTCCATGTTGGTCAGGCTAGTCTCGAACTCCCGACCTCAGGTGATTCGCCAGTCTCGGCCTCCCAAAGTGCTTTGATCACAGGCGTGAGCCACCGCACCCAGTCTTTTTTTGTTTTTTGAGACGGAGTTTCGATCTTGTTGCCCAGGCGGGAGTGCAATGGCAGATCTCAGCTCGCTGCAGCCTCCTCCCGTGTTCAAACAATTCTCCTGTCTCAGCCTCCTGAGTAGCTGGGATTACAGGTGCCCACCACCATGCCCAGCTAATTTTTGTGTTTTTTAGTAGAGAGGGGGTTTCACACATGTTGGCCAGGGTGGTTCTGAACTCCTGACTGTTGGGAACAGGCCCCCCAAAATCTGGCCATAAACTGGCCCCAAAACTGGCCATAAACAAAATCTCTGCAGCACTGTGACACGTTCATGATGGCCATAACGCCCACCCTGGAAGGTTGTGGGTTAAGTGGAATGAGGGCAAGGAACATCTGGCCCACCCAGGGCAGAAAACTGCTTAAAGGCGTTCTTAAATTACAAACTATAGCACGAGTGATCTGTGTCTTAAGAACATGCTCCTGCTGCAGATAACTAGCCCAACTCATCCCTTTATTTTGGCCCATCCCTTTGTTTCCCATAAGGGATACTTCTAGTTAATCTAATATCTATAGAAACAATGCTAATGACTGACTTGCTGTTAATAAATACATGGGTAAATCTCTTTTGGGGGCTCTCAGCTCTCCAGGCTGTGAGACCCCTGATTTCCCACTTCACACCTCTATGTTTCTCTGTGTGTGTGTGTGTCTTTATTTCCTCTAGCGCCGCTGGATTAGGGTCTCCCTGACCGAGCTGGTCTTGGCACCTGACTTCAGGTAATCCACCTGTCTCGGCCTCCCAAAGTGCTGGGATTTGTAAGCCACCGCGCCCAGCCTCATGGCCAATTTTTAACTGCCCACTGAACTATGCAGCTGGATGTTGCTTTAAGAATTTAGAGGAGGTCGGGACTGTTGGCTCACGCCTGTAATCCCTGTATGTTGGGAGGTCAAGGCAGGCCGACAGCTTGAGTCCAGAGTTCAAGACCAGTCTGAGCAACATGGCAGAATCAGCTAAGTGTGCTGGTGCCCGCCTGTGATCCCAGCTGCTCAAGAGGCTGAGATGGGAAGATCACTTGAGCCTGAGAGTTGGAGGCTGCAGTGAGCCGTAATCGCACCACTGCACACCAGTCTGGGCGACAGAGTGAGACCCTGTGTCAAAAATAAATAACTTAAAAAAAAAACCTCCCTTCACCTAAATCCTGTCTATGTCCAAGACTCAACTACACACACACACACACACAAACACACACACACACAATCTTGGCCAGAGGCGATGGCTCACGCCTGTAATCCTAACACTGGGATGCCGAGGCGGGCGGATCAACTGAGGTTGGGAGTTCAAGACCAGCCTGACCAACATGGAGAAACCACGTCTCTACTAAAAATACAAAATTAGCCGGCGTGGTGGTGCATGCCTGTAATCCAGTTATTCGGCAGGTTGAGGAAGGAGAATCGCTTGAACACGGGAGGCAGAGGTTGCAGTGAGCCAAAATCACACCATTGCACTGCCGCCTGGGCAATAAGAGGGATACTCCGTCTCAAAAATAAATAAATAAATAAATAAATAAATAAATAAATAAATAAAAGTTGAATCACAACATCTTCCTCTGAAAGGTTGTAGTGATGTTTAAAATGAGATAATAGGCTGGGTGGGTCACGCCTTGTAATCCGAGCACTTTGGGAGTCCCAGCACTTTGAGGGTAGGAGTTCGAGATCAGCCTGGGTAACATGGCTGAGATAATGACTATACAGTGAATGGCACATAGTAAGTGGTTAGCTAATGTTTAACTCAGCCCCACTCTTCAATGATCCTTGTGGGCATTTCTTCACAAAGTTGCAGGGTATTTCTGTAGTCCTCTCTCCAGTATTTTTCAGTATTTGTTCCAGCACACACTAGGCCTTCCACAAAAATGATTGAGTGAAAACCCCTGGCAGCGGGAAACCGGGGTGGGGGTGTGGGGAGGGGCACCCCAACACAAACACACAGAAAATGCTACTGCAGAACATCGGTTACTGGGCAGAGGTACCTTTCAGAACCCCTAGGGTGCCCTCACATCCTGCCTGACTGGCCTGATTCAAATGGTTCATTTAACCAAGGTCAAACTAAAATCTTGGCTGCTACTAAAATCCAGGAACCGTCACTTTTCCCAGATGAGAGAGACAGTTGCTCAATTAGAATCAGCAGCGGTAGGCCCAAAAGATCCCGCCTCCTCCACAGGGCGAACCTATCACCGCTCCTCCAGCGATGAGCGGCAGCTCTCTAGGAGCCAATGAGTTCCTCCCCATGGAAGGAACCCGCCCACCCCTTGTGTCCTCACCAGATCTCTTAAAAAGATGGAACCTCAGCGGCGCTTCCTGGTAGCGAGCCTAGTGGCTGGTGTTTGCGTTGAAACGTGAGCGCGACCCGACCTTAAAGGGGAGGGAGCAAAGGAAGGACAGAGCCCTTTAAAACGAGGCGGGTGGTGCCTGCCCCTTTAAGGGTGGGGCGTCCGGACGACTGTATCTGAGCCCCAGACTGCCCCGAGTTTCTGTCGCAGGCTGCGAGGAAAGGCTCCTAGACTGGGTCCGGGTGCTCGGCGGCGGCGGCTTCCTCCCCGCTTGTCCTCCCCGGGCCCGGAGGCACCCCAGCTCCAGTCATGCTGAGCAGAGTATGGAAGCACCTGACTACGAAGTGCTATCCGTGCGAGAACAGCTATTCCACGAGAGGATCCGCGAGTGCATTGTGAGTGCGGGGCCCCGGCGGGGAGAAGCGGGGGGTTGCGGGAGAGGGGTAGGTTTGGGTCCGAGCCCACCTGGTCTCAGAGCGCCGTCAAACCATGCCTGGGCCAGCGGCGGGCGACGGAGGCCTCCGTCCTAGCAGAAGGGCGGGTGCCCGGCTAGCGATCCCCTAGATGGGATCAGCTGGGTCCCTGAGCGGTAAACAAAGCCCGTCGTTTCCGTTCCTCCCCACACGCCCCTCCCTGCCCCTCCCTCCCACCCCTCACCCAGCGCGTCTGAGAGCCTGCGGAGTCCGCCTTAGTCTGATAATCGGGGAAGGATGGGTTTGCTTCTCAAACTGGGTTGAGGGCAAACCCAGCTGACGTTGGATGAAGGGGAGAAATCGTCACTCTGAGCTTGATTCCAGAAAAGAGGGGAGGTGTAGGGATGGCAGACGGGAGGAACCTGGGGACTTGGTGGGTCATCTCCTGCTTTGGAAGAAAGGAGTCTTACTAGGGTGGATCCTAATATGTAGAGATGAGGAACAACAAAGTATCCAAGTATTCCCCCGTCTGTCTTCTTTCTCATTAGTGTTTGTTTGAAACCCTGCAAGGCTGGGTTCCCAGCCTCTCAGCCATTCCGGGATTTCCCCAGTAAGTTGTCCTCCCAGGGCTTCAGAGGGTACCTGGCTGCTGTTCCTTACGCCATCCCTGCCACTTAGAGCGACAGCTGAACCTGCCGCAGAGAAGTGGACTCCTCAATTCTGGGGTAGGGGTACCCAGTGGAGCTTAGGGAGTCATATCTTCTTCAGCCTTGCTTTGAATTCTCACCTCTCTCCTTTCTCCTCTGTTTCCTTCCCCAGAGCTCCCCAGGGCAACCCTCATCTCCAAATAGTAAATGGAAAGGGAATGGTTTGGGAAAACAGAAAGAAATGTTAGTAAGTGGGGGAACCCAGTGTTGGGGTCATTCTCTTCATTTTTCTCAGGCTGGGCTCTAGCCAGCCCTGGGCAGCCTATTGGAGGTAGGGTAAATTGAGCCAGGACATAATTAGGTCTGCTCTTATCTGTGAGGACAGGAAAGTATATTAGTCTGAGTGTGCAACTCCAGTAGAAGTTTGCTTTCGGCAAGCCTTCCTTGTGTGTTTCTTAGTGGACAGTCCACATGGTGGGTTGGGCATATTGCAGAGGCACAGTCAGGTCTTGAGACAGTGTCAGGCAGGAGGCTCACATTCCTAGAGAACACGGAGGGATGAGACCTTGGACAGAAGCAGCCTCCTGGATGTCTCCCCCATCCTTTAGTCCCATGAGCTGAGAACATCAGTGCTGGCTAAGGATAGCCTGAAGATTTATGGTGCCTCCTCCACCTGGCTCTCATCCAGGGGCTGGAGCGCAACCTAGCCTCTTGGAACTGCGTGGAACTCCAGCCTGACCTTTTGAGCCCTCCCACCTTCCTGGCTATTACACAAGCCCAGGGCAGAACACAGGCTATAAAAATCTTGCAGCTACAATCTGAGTGGCTCCTTCTATTCTGCTTCCCTAATGTCAAAAGCTATGACTTTGTTCTGGTTCGATGGCTCTCCTGCGTCTCTGTGGATTCTTCCCTCCTTGTATAGATAGCTGTATGTGTATTCCCTGTGGGGTCAGCCCTTTCTGGAGACTGGAAGACCCATGAGACTGATGCTGTCTTCTTGGCATATCTCAAACACAATAACTTCTTTTCTTGATACTCTCTGGCCTTTTTTTTTTTTTTTTTTTTTTTGAGACCTAGTCTCACTCTTGCCCAGGCTGGAGTGCAGTGGCGTGATCTTTGCTCACTGCAACCTCCGCCTCCCAGGTTCTAGTGATTCTTGTGCCTCAGCCTCCCGAGTAGGTGGGATTACAGGCACCTGCCACCACACACAGCTTTTTTTTTTTTTTTTTTTTTTTTTTTTGAGACTGAGTGTCACCAGGCTGGAGTAAAGTGGCACAATTTTGGCTCACTGCAACCTCTGCCTCCTGGGTTCAAGCAATTCTCCTGCCTCAGCCTCTCGAGTAGCTGAGACTACAGGTGCATACCACCACGCCTGGCTAATTTTTGTATTTTTAATAGAGATGGGGTTTCGCCATGTTGGCGAGGATGGCCTCGATCTCTTGACCACGTGATCCTCCCGCATTGGCCTCCAAAAGTGCTGGGATTATAGGCATGAGCCACTGTGCCCAGCCAATTTTTGTAATTGTTTTGTTTGTTTGTTTTTGAGACGGAGTCTTGCTCTGTCACCCAGGCTAGAGTGCAGTGGTGCGATCACGGCTTACTGCAACCTCCACCGAATTCAAGTGATTCTCCTGCCTCAGCCTCCTGAGTAGCTGGGATTATAGGCACGTACCGCTACACCCAGCTAATTTTTGTATTTTTAGTAGAGGCAGGAGGGTTCCACCGTGTTGGTCAGGCTGGTCTCGAACTCCTGACCTCATGATCCTCCCACCTCGGCCTGCCAAAGTACTGGGATTACAGGCGTGAGCCACCGTGCTCAGCCCAATTTTTGTATTTTTAGTAAAGACAGGGTTTCACCATGTTGGCCAGGCTGGTCTCGAACTCCTGACGTCAATTGATTCACCTGCCTTGGCCTCCCAAAGTGCTGGGATTACAGGCGTGAGCCACTGTGCCTGGCCAAGACTCTCTGTTCTTGATTATAGAGCCAAGCTGGCCAATGGCTCCTCCTCTGGGCAGTAGAAGCTTACTTGGAGTAGAGTAGGAATGAATATGCAGATTAACGTGGCCGAGTTCCGCCATCACTGTCACTTGACAGTCTAGCCAGCTCTAGAAACACTAGATATTGGGCCCTAGCTAAAGCCCACTGTTAGGGGTAGAGGATTAAATGAGGCTCTGGTTTGGCCCAGCAGACCTGATCTTTCAGGCCCCTGAATAAGCATGGAATAGAAGTTGTGACTTCGTCTAGAAACATGACACCTACTTTGGGTCAAGGCACCAGTGTGGGTGGAGTTAGGAGGGTAGGGTAGTGGTGGGGTGCCAGGACAATGCAGACGTCTTCCTCCCCTCAAACCTGCTTCCCTTCCCAATAATGTGCTCCGAGTAAATTCCCTCTGGTTCTGTAACTGGTTTGAAATGTGTGTGCTTGTGCATTTCTAGGAGTTTTCTTTGCCCATTTACCAACCAGAGTTGGGCTGAAGCTATTTTCTCCCAGTGAAGTCCTTGTAGGGCTGGGCATGGTGCTGTTTCCCCAGGTGCATGGGGCAGCCCCTGTCTGGCCCTTCTTCGAGGCCCCTGGGGCTCTGACTAGAAGGAAGTACCTGGGGGATCAGAACAGAACATACTTCCAGATGGAACCCCTGGAAGTATGGAGCCTTATCTTAAGGAAGTAATGGCCATGGAATTAACAGAGAGGCCCTTGGCTGTGGAATGTGCTAAAGGTTAGAGCTTCTCATCCCAGCTCACATTCTGCTACAGATCTCAACACTTCTGTTTGCAACACTGTACATCCTCTGCCACATCTTCCTGACCCGCTTTAAGAAGCCTGCTGAGTTCACCACAGGTACTGTGATTTCCCTCCCTCCTGCCAGAGTTCCAGTTGCCATGGACCAGCCTCAGGGGAATGGGCCTATGGCGCCCCCTGGGAAAGGAGCAGTGGCTGTGTGGGGCTATTCTGGAGACTTTGCCTCTTCAGCCTCCCTTTCTGCACAGACAGGGGCAAGGGCAGCTAGATGGAAGTGTCTTCTGGGCAAGTCATATAACATTTCTGATCTTCAGTTTCATCCTACAAAATGGGCATAGCGATGTCTACCTACTCCATTGTGTGGACCAAAGGAGATGGTTAATGTGAAAGTCCTTTGTGAACCTGAAGTGAGCAACTGCCGGGTGAATGTCATTACGGGCACAGTCTCTGTGTCATCTCCTCTCCTAGTGCTCCCACAGCCAGGACCAGAGACCTCCCTGATGACTGGGGCACCTGGTGATGGTGGCCTTTCTCTTTATGGGGAGCCTGAGTATGCTCAGATTGCAACTTTCCTTCCCTAGACATTGTGTAATTGGAGGTGGGGGCACACTTGCCCCAGTTTCTAGCCCCAGCCTTTCCTCCTCTCAGGATGGCTCAGGATGAATCCCCACCCAACAAGGCAGCTACCCTAGAGTAATTCCCTTGGGGACCTTCTCTGTGAATCTCCCTTCCCCCTCCTCTCTTTTCCCTTTCCTAGACCCAGCCACTGATGTAACCAACCTCACAGACTAGTTGTTTATTATATTAATATTTTGAGCATATAAAGAGGAACCTGCGATGGGAGAGATCTAGGGAGGAGGAAAGAAGTATAGGAAAGTCTGGCCTGTATTCTCTTCACCTGGGACCACTGATTTTTAAGCTGCCACCTTGGCTGGAGAATAGGCTATGGAGTTCACAATGTGTGGTCTCCTGGAGCCTTCTGTTCAGCTCTGCCTTCTTTGAGGGGGCAGGGATGGGGCGGGGAGCACATTGTAATACTTACGGCCTCAGAGCTGCCCCCTGATGTCCTGCCTCTTCCCTGTGCCTCTGTCTCTTACAGTGGATGATGAAGATGCCACAGTCAACAAGATTGCGTAAGTGTCCCTGCCTCAGCACCTAACACCAGTGGTCTTTAGGAACTGGGATCTAGGGAGGCCTAGAGCTGGAGGGAGAAGGGGGAAGTCTCACACAGTGAAGAGAGAGTTTCTGTTTCCACCCCATTTCTGGCTTCCGGCTTTACCTTACCCTGGGGACGCTCAGAAAAGCTGCTGTTCCTGTCTTCCTGGTTAGGCCAGGAGCTTGTGGGAGCCTCATGGCCAGGAACATCCGCTGGGGCCTGAGTCACCGGAAATGGCTCCAGCTTGGCTTCACCTCCCAGCGACCAGAGTGGGGATACAGATTGATAGAAAAAGAGCAGGGTGTGGGGAAGATGGGAACCCCTGAGGAAGGGGCATGCTTGGTTCTGAGAGGAAGGCCCATATTCCAGGCTGCCAATGTTCACTAGCACATACAGAGAAAGAGAGAGAGATGACTCCTCTGAGTTAGTAGATCAGAAGGTAGCCCTCCACCCTTGATGGACCAACGAGATAGAAGTGCCCCTCTTTGGTGTATGCAGCCCAGGGCATAGACCTTGGCTATGAAGCTAGGTTTCAGTTTCCCCTTGTCCTCCTTTGCCCTCATGCCTTTGTGCAGGGCATAACCACATAGGATGACCCTGTGCTTATCTGGGCAAAAAGGTAAGCTCAGAAATCCATATCCCTGAGCAAAGAAGAGAAGCCAGGCCCCCTAGCTTTGGCATCATACCTGGCATAACTTATAGGCATGTATGGGAGGACCACATTCCTGGGGACAGCCTGGGTGTGTGACATGCAGGTGACGGGCTTCCCATGAATGCCCGAAGCTGTGCCCATCCCATGAGCTGGGGCTTCCCTGGAGGTAAAGGGCTAGGGCGAGCCGGCAGTGGGTAGAAGCCCAGCTGGACGGCTCCTTCCTTAGCTCTGTCATTGCTACAGCTGGTTCTGGAAGCCACAGGTGCCCTCAGGACAAATGGAACTTCTCCAGCACAGCGTAGTGAGTGCTGAGCTAAGCAAGGACACTCTCCCCTTCTCTGCCCAGGCTCGAGCTGTGCACCTTTACCCTGGCAATTGCCCTGGGTGCTGTCCTGCTCCTGCCCTTCTCCATCATCAGCAATGAGGTGCTACTCTCCTTGCCTCGGAACTACTACATCCAGTGGCTCAACGGCTCCCTCATCCATGGTTTGTGGCTCCTAGAGGCGGCTTGGGGTGGGGATAGGGAGCAGAGAGCAGATAGAGTTGGGCAGATTCAGGCAGCCATGGGCCAATCAGTCATGTGTCGCACCTTCCCTCTCCGCTTCTCCTGCAAATGGTCAGTCTCCTGTCGGTTGCCCCTCCCTTTACTGACCATCTCTGGTTTTCCTTTTTTGCTCTAGGCCTCTGGAACCTTGTTTTTCTCTTCTCCAACCTGTCCCTCATCTTCCTCATGCCCTTTGCATATTTCTTCACTGAGTCCGAGGGCTTTGCTGGCTCCAGAAAGGTAAGTAGGGGATATGTATCCAGGCAGGAAACGGAATTCCACACACATGGTTTAACTGAAGAGATTTTAATAAAGAGGCTATTTGCAGAGGTTTAGTTAAAGGAAGTTTGAGGCTCTAGTGACAGTAGGAAGTCATTACCACCCTTGGGCCTGTAGAGACAAAGGGAGGAAATAGTTTCTAGAACCCACTAATAGCTGAAGCTAGGGATGTGAAGCTGCCCAGAGAGGAGCTGTTGTCTTTGTGTCATAATTACTGCCAAAACCATGGTGGCAGACATGGGAGGACTCACAGGAAACATACCCTCACCTCTTTTCTACCTTCCATTCTCCTGTTGGATGCAAAACTAGAGGGCAAAGAGCTTGTGGGATGCAGACCTCAGAGGTCAGCCTCCCAGAGCAGACAACGACAAGGAATGGGTCTGGGAAAAGGAGATGCAAATGAAGAACACCTGGTATGTGGGGTGACCTTAGACTGGGGAGTAGGAAGACAGAGCAACTTAGCAGAATAAGAGGAAAACCCTCTCTCTTATCTCCTGAATCCAGACCTCTCTGGTTCCCGCAGGCTGGCCGCCATCTCTGATGTCTTTCCATCCCCACACTGCCCTGATGTTAACCTCCTTCACCTGTTGCCTCCTTCTGTAGGGTGTCCTGGGCCGGGTCTATGAGACAGTGGTGATGTTGATGCTCCTCACTCTGCTGGTGCTAGGTATGGTGTGGGTGGCGTCAGCCATTGTGGATAACAACAAGGCCAGCAGAGAGTCACTCTATGGTGAGTGGCCCAGCTTCCTCCAGGCTGTGTGGCTTTTCAGTTGGCCCATGTCCACCTGCCTGGAAAGACTATAACCTACTAAAGTGGAAAAGGTTGGCACCTTCTCCCTTTGACTGAAGTTTCAAACTGATAGACATCTGGCCAAATCCAATCTGCAGAAATGTTTCATTGGCCTATGCAATGGTTTTTAAAATATGTATTATTCAGTTGCTAACATTTTAAATTGGGAGGTTTCATATTAACATCCAGATATCTAACTTTGCTTGACAAGGAGAAGATCTGGCTACATTAGTCCCTGGTGATGGGGGCCAAATAGCAGTTATACCCTTTAGTTAGGGGTTAGGATCTCCAGTTTGTTATAGGCCCTGCCATTCCCTCTTCTGATGCTGGCCAGCTTTCTTCATTTGTATTACTTGCCTAACACCTGTGGGGACTGTGCCCTTGTCTAGACTCTGAGACCTGTCAGCCCCCAGTAAGCAAGAAGAGATGAGCTGACATCCTCTTTTTTTTATCCTTAGACTTCTGGGAGTACTATCTCCCCTACCTCTACTCATGCATCTCCTTCCTTGGGGTTCTGCTGCTCCTGGGTGAGTGTACAGGGTCTGGGAGGGAATGGGTAGGGTCCTTGGACCAGAGTAACCAGGCTGGAAGGAGGGGGAATGGAGGGGCATGTTAGGCAAGGGGTGGAGAGCAGGGTCTGGCAGGTAACTGGCTCTTGTTCTCACAGTGTGTACTCCACTGGGTCTCGCCCGCATGTTCTCCGTCACTGGGAAGCTGCTGGTCAAGCCCCGGGTATGTGGTATTCCTTGCTCTTTGATCCTGCAGGGTGAGCTTCCTGCAGAGCTGGAACCAAACAATGAAACAACCCTATGGTTGTGTAGTGCACAACTTGCAGAGGGCTACAGCCTTTGTTGGTTCCTGTATCCTGTACCCCTATCATGCAGAGCTGGTCACCAGACATGCAGGGCAGAATACAGGGCAATTGGGAGGGACTGAGCAAAGCTGCGGGCCACAGGGTGGTGAATGAGGGTTTGGGGGAGGCCTGAGACTACGGAGCCCTGGGAAGAACAGGGTTCTCCTGGGGCCTTTGGGTCAGGGAGCCTCTGAAAGTTAGTCTCTTCCTTTCCCCTGCCCCTAGTTGCTGGAAGACCTGGAGGAGCAGCTGTACTGCTCAGCCTTTGAGGAGGCAGCCCTGACCCGCAGGATCTGTAGTGAGTTGCAGTTCTTCCCTGATGGGGTGGTGGGCTTGGCCTGGGCAGAGACTGCCCAACTTGGGAGCAACACCATCTTCTCTGCCCTCAGATCCTACTTCCTGCTGGCTGCCTTTAGACATGGAGCTGCTACACAGACAGCTTCTGGCTCTGCAGACACAGAGGGTCCTGCTGGGTATGTGGGTTGGTAGGGCTTGGGATACCTGGGTTTCCCCAAGGAGAGTAGCCCCTGGTTCCAGGTGCTTGCTGACAGCCTCCCATCTCTGCACAGAGAAGCGGCGGAAGGCTTCAGCCTGGCAACGGAACCTGGGCTACCCCCTGGCTATGCTGTGCTTGCTGGTGCTGACGGTGGGTATACCAGCCCTAGAGGTGGGGAGTGGACCCTCAGTACTCGAGACCTTCTCAGGGAGAGGGTAGGCGATGAGGGGACCTGGTTATCATCAGTAATAGTGGTTGCTTCTCACTGAGTGCCTGCTTTTATGTCCTGCCTGTGCTGAGCACAAATGTTGAGCACATCAATCCTCATTTTGTAGATAAAGAGACAGAGTTGAGTGACTTGCCCAGGGTCACACAGGGCCAGTGCAGGTTTGCCCTGGCATGAGAATAAGCAGTCAATTCCCCTTTGGACTCAAGAATATATCTTATCAGTTGGAGGAAGAGAGATGCCTTTTCCTATTTATCCTTTTTGCAATCCATCCACCTAGAGGAGATGTATCTTATAATGTCCTCAAAGGCACTCTGTTGCTAATAACAGCTTTGATGAGGTCCCATACAGCTCATTGGAAGTGAAGCTAGTCTTGGAAACTGGAAATGTTGGACCAGAGTCTCTGCCCATTCCTTTAGCTCTGGGTCGAGCTGTGGTCTGGGGTGGGATGGGAGTCTGACCTTGCCTCACACAGGGCCTGTCTGTGCTCATTGTGGCCATCCACATCCTGGAGCTGCTCATCGATGAGGCTGCCATGCCCCGAGGCATGCAGGTACCAGGCTGCCCTCCCACCATATCCTTTGGGGAGGGCCTAAGAACAGCTGGGGAGAGGAGGCAGAAGCTGAGGACAGTGGGAAGGCTGGGTGCCGGGTAGTGCTGATGGTGGGGAATGCTCACAGTGACACTGCCCCACTCCTCAGGGTGCCTCCTTAGGCCAGGTCTCCTTCTCCAAGCTGGGCTCCTTTGGTGCCGTCGTTCAGGTTGTACTCATCTTGTATCCTTCTAGAATACAAAAACCTGTCTCCTGGGACTCTAGACAGCACTTCTTGGACTTTGTCTCCTTTGGGACTCTGAGCAACACTGATGGGAAATGGGGCAAGTTTTCATCAACCTCGGGTTCAGAAAGAAGGAAAATACTTAATTTTGAAAGGAGAGCTGGTGGTTCAGTAGAATCTGATCAAAAGAAAATAAAAAAGAGGCCGGATGCAGTGGCTCACACAATGCTAATCCTAGCACTTTGGGAGGCTGAGGCGGGTGGATTTCTTGAGCTTAGGATTTCAAGACCAGCCTGAGCAACATGGTGAAACCCGGTCTCTACAAAAAATACAAAAAATTAGCCGGGCGTGGTGGTGCGTGCTTGCATTCCCAGTTATGTGGGAGGCTGACGTGGGAAGATCGCTTGAGCCCAGAAGGTCAAGGCTGCAGTGAGCTGAAATCGCACCACTGCACTCCAGCCTGGGTGACAAAGTGAGATCCTGTCTCAAAAATAAATTTAAAAAAATAAATAAATAAATAAGAAGTGGGCTGAGAGAGAGCTCTGTTCCCTTTGAGATGAGTTATTAATTCTTAGGAGCCAGCCAGTTCTTCCTTAATGCAGTGGCAGTTACCTAATGGTGTCCTCAGTTGTGGGCTTCTATAGCTCTCCACTCTTCCGGAGCCTGCGGCCCAGATGGCATGACACCGCCATGACGCAGGTAGCTGGGAGGGAGTAAGGGAAGCCTCCTGTGGGGTGTGGATGGGCACTAGGTGCCTGCAGCTCTTCCACCCTCACCACTCCTTTCCCTGTTTCCACCCAGATAATTGGGAACTGTGTCTGTCTCCTGGTCCTAAGCTCAGCACTTCCTGTCTTCTCTCGAACCCTAGGTAAGTATTGAAAGGAGGAAATAAAGGAATTGGATTTTTTTGAGTACTTACTGATGTAAAGCAGGCACTTTATATACATGCTTTCTCTAATTCCCACGACAAACCCGTGAGTAGGTATTATCCGCATTATACAGATGAGGAAAGCGAGGCTCTGTAAAGTGCCTACACTGAGCTTCAGGGTACTGTTGCTGCAAAGTACATACTTTTTACATTTGCTACTGCCTCTCTCATTTACTTCTACCTTTGGTCGGGGAGCACACTTTTTTCTAAATCTTTCTCCTGGGTGAGTAATCTAGTAAATGTTCCTATTTGAAAGATGATAAACAGAGAAGCTACCTGATTGACCCAGATTATACAGCTAGTTTGAGGCAAGGTCAAGTCAGTCTAGGACCCTTGTCTCCTGAACCCCAGACTAGTGCTTTCTCTACAGTGGGGTGTCAGATAATATACTCATTCCTTCTCCTGCCTTAAGAGCTATATCTATAATTAACTGGTTAAAAAGTTCAAGAGTGGCTGGGCGCAGTGACTCATGCCTGTAATCCCAGCACTTTGGGAGGCCGAGGCGGACGGATCACCTGAGGTTGGGATTTCGAGACCAGCCTGACCAACATGGAGAAACCCCGTCTCTACTAAAAATACAAAATTAGCCAGGCGTGGTGGTGCATGCCTGTAGTCCCAGCTACTCAGGAAGCTGAGGCAGGAGAATCACTTGAACCCAGGAGGCAAAGGTTGCAGTGAGCTGAGCTCGTGCCATGCACTCCAGCCTGGGCAACAAGAGCGAATCTTCATCTCAAAAAAAAAAAAAAAAAAGTTTGAGAATGTAACTAGTTCACCCCAAGGTAGTATGTGAGCTGCAGAGGTAACAGCCGCCCTCCTACCTCCCCCTAAATACCACATCACCCTCTGTGTTTTATATGTGATTTCATATTTAAATTGGTTCTGGGGCCAGGCCTGGTGGCTCACGTCTGTAATCCCACACTTTGGGAGGCCAAGGTGGACGGATTGGCTTGAGGCCAGGAGTTTAAGACCAGCCTAGCCAACATGGTGAAACCCCATCTTTATGAAAAATTTAAAAATTAGCCAGGTATGGTGGCACATGCCCGTAATCCCAGCTGGGGCGTGAGAATTGCTGAGCTTGGGAGGTGGCTGAGGCATGAGAATTGCTTGAGCTTGGGAGGTGGAGGTTGCAGCGAGCCAAGATGGTACCACTGCACTCCAGCCTGGGTGACAGAGCAAGAGTCTGTCTCAGAACAAAAAAAAAAAAAAAAAAAAAGATATCAGCTGTGATCCAGGCACAGTGGTTCACGCCTGTAATCCCAGCACTTTGGGAGGCCAAGGTGGGAGGAGCACTTGAGGCCAGGAGTCCTAGACCAGCTTGAGCAACATAGTGAGACCCCATCTCTACCCAAAAAAAAAAAGTTTTTGTTTTTTTTTTTTAATTAGCACACCTATAGTCCTAGCTATGTGTGAGACGGAGGCAGGAGAATTGCTTGAGCCCAGGAGTTTGAAGCTGCAGTGAACTAAGATTGTGCAACTGTACTCCAACCTGGGCAACAGAGCAAGACCCTGTCTTAAGACAAAACCAAATTAAACGAAACAAAAAACAACTCTGTTTAATTCTTAACGTTATATTATTTCCACTCTACCATTTGTATTTATGCCAGGAGAATTTGTAAGACAGTAGGCTTGTGGGTCTTCCAGTTAGTTCCTTTAGGTTGGATGCAGGTAAGAATATTTACAGGTGGGGAGCAGAGTTTTTTGATTTATGATAGTATTATGAGGGGCCCAGTAAATGTTAGAATAGTGCCTGGCACAGACAGTGCTTTATGTGTGTTGTCTCATTTAATTCTTAGGAAACTGAGGCACAGAAAATTTAAGGAAATTGTCCCAGATCACACAGCTAGTTAGGGGTGGAGTTGGGATATGAACCAAAGCAGCCTCATCAGTCTGAGCGCTCAGCAACCACACTGTTCTGTCTACTAAAAAAACTTGGTGAACTGCTTGTTCCAGGCCCAGGAACAAGTAGTAGGCCCTGGGAGTTCCTGGGAACACCAGTAGCCAGAGGAGGCCTCACTGGAGGAGAAGATACCAGACTCTGGAAGCCTAGCAGCCTAGCTGCTGACACTTTGAACAGTCCCGAACTGCTAGTCAGCTTGCCGAGTAGAATTGGGAGAGGCCAACCTATCAGTTGCAGTGTTGAAATGTGGCCACCAGGAGGCAGCACAAAGTTGGACTGGTAGCAGAAAAGGGCCTGGAGAGCCCACCTCTCATCCTGGCCTTTGTACTTCAGGGCTCACTCGCTTTGACCTGCTGGGTGACTTTGGACGCTTCAACTGGCTGGGCAATTTCTACATTGTGTTCCTCTACAACGCAGCCTTTGCAGGCCTCACTACACTCTGTCTGGTGAAGACCTTCACTGCAGCTGTGCGGGCAGAGCTGATCCGGGCCTTCGGTGAGAGGGAGTGAGGGTGCAGGCTGTTGGGGGGTGGTAGTTATCTAGGACACTCTGGATCACGGGTCACCCCCTCACCCCAGCAGGGGAGAGGGTGTGCTTCCTGCTTTGTGGGTAACATACCTCATCCACACATTCTGTGGCTTGGCTGTCTGGTCCCTAACGGACTGGACCTTTGGCCTGCTTTTGACTGCCCATCTCCTCCTCTTCTCCAGGGTTGGACAGACTGCCACTGCCCGTCTCTGGTTTCCCCCGGGCATCTAGGAAGACCCAGCACCAGTGACCTCCAGCTGGGGGTGGGAGGGAGAAAACTGGACACTGCCATCTGCTGCCTAGGCCTGGAGGGAAGCCCAAGGCTAGCTGGACCTCAGGACCTGGAATCTGAGAGGGTGGGTGGCAGAGGGGAGCAGAGCCATCTGCACTGTTGCATAATCTGAGCCAGAGTTTGGGACCAGGACCTCCTGCTTTTCCATACTTAACTGTGGCCTCAGCATGGGGTAGAGCTGGGTGACTGGGTCTAGCCCCTGGTCCCAAATCTGTTTACACATCAATCTGCCTCACTGCTGTTCTGGGCCATGCCCATAGCCATGTTTACATGATTTGATGTGCAATAGGGTGGGGTGGGGGCAGGGAAAGGACTGGGCCAGGCCAGGCTTGGGAGATAGATTGTCTCCCTTGGTTCTGGCCCAGCAGAGCCTAAGCACTGTGCTATCCTGGAGGGGCTTTGGACCACCTGAAAGACTAAGGGGATAGGAGGAGGCTTCACCCATCAGCAATAAAGTTGATCCCAGGATTTGCTTTGTTTTTTTAAAGCGCCTGTCTCTGTGTGTATTTGAACAGCCTTGCTCCCACCAGTCCTGAGTCTGCCCAGTAAGAGAAGCAGAGGGGTCCTGCCCACCATCCTTTTCCTTCCCCTTCATCTATATTACTAGCATCCTTTGGGGACTTGGATCTGGTGTTAGGCCATGCAGTTGGGCAGTGGAAAACTCTTCCATCCTCAGCCTTGCTTAAAGCTGGCTTGTCCCCTGACTCCTTATATCCATGGCCTTAGGACATGGGCATAGGAGTAGGATAACCTCCCCCGGTACACTCACACCTTCAGCCCTATCCTCCCTGGCTTAACTATTGGATATAGAGTAAAATAAGTGGCTGGCTGACAAGGATTTTCATTTCCTACCTGGGAGAAGAACCTAGCTTTTTACTAGAGGCCATCAGTTTCTTGAAGAGCTCATGTGCCATGCTGGTGGTAAGAGCACAAAACTTAGAGTTATACAGATTGTGTATTGCACAAGTTCCAGGGACACCATTCACCTCATAGTCATTGTATGGATAGTTACTATGATAGTTTTCTTATAAAAGTCAGGCATCTTGAGGAAGGGGTGCTTTTTTCTTTTCTTTTTTCTCTTGTGAGACAAGATCTGGCTCTATCACCCAGGCTGGAGTGCAGTGGTATAGTCTCAGCTCACTGCAACCTCCGCATTCTGGGCTCAAGCCATTCTTCCAGCTCGGCCTCCAGAATAGCTAGGACAACAAACACATGCTACCATGCCTGGCTAATTTTTGTATTTTTAGTAGAGATGGGGTTTTGCCATGTTGCCTAGGCTGGTCTTGAACTCCTGAGCTCAAGCGATCCATCTGCCTTGGCCTCCCAAAATGATGAGATTACAGGGGTGAGCCATGACACCCAGCCATCTTTTTTGGGGGGGGGTCTCACTGTGTCACCCAGATTAGTGTGCAGTGGCATGATCTTAGATCACTACAACCTTGAACTCTTGGACCCAAGTGATCCTCCTTCTTCAGCCTCCCGAGTACCTAAGACTACAGGCATGTACCACCATCCCCCACTAATTAATTTTTTTTTTTTGAAATGGGGTCTCACTATGTTGACCAAGTTGGTCTTCAACTCATGGCCTCAAGCAGTCTTTGCCTCAGCCTCCCAAAGTGTTGGGATTACAGGAGTGAGCCACTGTGCCTGGCCTGGTTTTTTTCTAATGTACGCTAAGTTGCTATGAGTACTAGCCATAGAGTGGGGTGAGGGGAGAGTATGAAACACAAAGTGTAGATTCCACAAATACTTGCAGAGCACCCTTCTGTAGAGTAGGCACTTAACCTTGGAGATACATGATAAATATGTGTGTGCTTAAGATTGCTTTGTCTAGTAAGGTGCCAAATAATTCTAATACTGTTCTACCACTGCAGTTAAGTACTGGTTCTTGAGGGAACACAGGTGGGCAATGTTGGGACATCAAGGAAGGCTTCTTGAAGAAATGACTTCTGAACAAAATAAATTGGATGTGGTGCCTCTGAGATGAGATCTGAGTGGCTGAAAATGGAGCCCGGGGAGTCCAGAGAGGGAGAAAGCTGGAGAAGTGCCTAGATGGACGGTTAAGGGAAGTGATCCTCACCTCTTACAAAGACTTTTGAATGTCCATTGCCCTTCAGCAGCTTCCAACCGACAAGTTATTCATTTGAAAAGCAGCAGCTATTAGATGCCTGGCAAAGAAGAGAAGGGGGAAAAAGTTGGAAGTCCTAAACCAGACAATAAGTACCAAGCTCTGTCCCTGGTTCTGGGGAAGTTCCAAAGGAGATTGTAAAGTTAGTAGAGAAATGGGCCCCTGGTATCCTCACCTCCCAGTCCTGCTTAACGCTGAGTGTGAGGAGAGATGGAAGTTGGGGAGATCTGGGGAGGACCACAGAGAAGGGAGGCTCTGGTTGTCTGCCCAAAGGGCTTGGCTGGTCTTGGGCAGAAATTGGAACCCATACTTCCTGGATGACAGCGGAGGGCATGGCCTGCCAGGGTAGGCTTTGAGAGAGCAAAAATTCCAATTCGAGTATCAGAGGACGGTGGTGTGATTCCAAGTTTAGGCTTGGAGGTAGAAGGATGTTTAGGCAGCCAAGGACTGTAAAGCTACAAGGATTTCCTAGGCAGGTGTTTGCCTGGTTTCCAGGATGGGACACACTTCAGTCGCAAAATGGACCAGCAGTGACCGGCTAGATCCCCCGCCCGGGTGAGAGGGGGTGGGACGATCTTGGGAGAAGGGCGGAGGGCGGGACCAGGGGCCACTTAAGGCGGAGTCCGGAGTCCGGGCGTTCTGGCAGCACCAGAGTCCTGCAGCAGAGACGGGCTGGGCTGGCACTCACCCACGAGCCCCCTTCCCTGCTATGATGGTTCGTCAGTAGCAGGTCCTAGACGACCCCCCTCCCCGGGGAGCACGTGGGCAGAGCCAGGTGCACTGAGCCACAAGAGCTCTAGGGCACTCTGGGGGCAGCTCTGCCTGCTGCCCTCTCTGGTGCCTGTGGAGATGCCTAACTGACAGGAGAGTTAGTGAGGACAGGAACGCTCGCTCTTGGCCCAGGTCCGCTGTATCCATGGCTCTCCTGACCAATCTGCTGCCCCTGTGCTGCTTGGCACTTCTGGCGCTGCCAGCCCAGAGCTGCGGGCCGGGCCGGGGGCCGGTTGGCCGGCGCCGCTATGCGCGCAAGCAGCTCGTGCCGCTACTCTACAAGCAATTTGTGCCCGGCATGCCCGAGCGGACCCTGGGCGCCAGTGGGCCTGCCGAGGGGAAGGTGACAAGGGGTTCCGAGCGCTTCCGGGACCTCGTGCCCAACTACAACCCCGACATCATCTTCAAGGATGAGGAGAACAGTGGTGCGGACCGTCTGATGACCGAGGTAAGGAGGGCCTCTCCCTACCTGAGCCAGGGCACTGCCAGCTCCTCCGTTTTCCTGTGGCAGCCCAGGAGGGTGAGTCCAGCTTCACCTACAGACACTTTAGCCTTAAAGATCTTCCTTGTCACCAGCCCCGGGGGAGGGGGGGGGAATCCTTACTGGCTGGACAGAGTAGTTAGGAGGGATCCTGACTAGAAGAGTCTGGGATGGGGAGGGGAGGAGGGACTGACTAGTGAGAGTGAAGCTGGGAGAGGCAGCGAGGGCGGGGAAAGGAGGATGGCGGCAGGCGAGACGGGAAATGGCTGAGGCGTGGACCGGGGGTCAGCCACCCAGCCAGGCAGGAAGGGCTGGGGTGAGCTGGGGGCCAGGAGCTGGCTAGGCAGCAGAGAGAAGCCTGGCTCCTGACCTGATTGTAGAAAAGCTCTGTGGGCTGAAAAGAAGAGACTGAAAAGGGCTGGGACAGGGGTGGCCAAGGGTCCGGTCACCAGACGATGTACCTGAGGAGGGGCTGGGCAGAAATTGCTTTTGGCATGGGAAACATGTCCTAGCACCAGGACACATCTATTCTAGGGCTATCCTAGGGTCTAAATGACAATTTTGGGGTAAAAAGTCATCCTCAGTGAGAATAACAGATGGGCCCACCTGAGAATCAGAGGGCTCCTAAGTCTTCCAAGTTCTGCCTATCTCAGGGGCTTTCCTTGGAATTACACAATTAAGATAAATTCAACTACCATTTTTGAGCACTGAACCTGAATCAGCCTAGAGTGAGGTGGGCAATGCCTTGGAAGAGAAGGACCACCTCTGGCCAGTGATTTATCTTTTATTTTTTGTAGAGATGAGGTCTTGCGATGTTGCCTAGGCTAGTCTTGAACTCCTGAGCTCAAGGGATCCTCTCGACTCGGCCTCCCAAAGTGCTGGGATTACAGGTGTGAGCCACTTCATCCAGCCTGGCCAGTGATCTTGAATGTTAGAACTGAAAAAAAACTTGGGAGATCACATTCCTCCAACCCTCCCCACCCTGACTGCCACCCTCATTTTACATCTGAGAGTTGGACTTCCCCCAGGAGGAAAAGCAATTTAAACTCTCACAATTTAAAGTGGCATGGCTGGGACTAGAATTCAGGACTCCTGATTCTGAGCCCTATATACTTTCCATTACACCACCTAATTGTGTATGGAGTGGGGAGGTGAGGGGAGAGGGAGGGGTACGGATTTCCTCTGATTAATTGTCATAGTTTTCCAGGTTACTTTGTTAGGAAAACCTGTCCAGGGGAGAAAGGATTCCTTTTGCTTCTGCCCTGAAGCCTTCCTCCTACCCAGAGATTGGAAAAGGGGCATTTCTTCTTTCCTCCTTGGCCATGGAATATTGTGACCCTTTTCTCTGGTTGCCACCTGCAGCAGAGTGGGCAGAACAAGGGACAGGCTCAGGAGGGGCTCCGACAGGCCTGGGAGCCCCCTCAGTCTTACTTATCTCCCACACCCTGGCTGCAAAAGGCCTCCATTGAGTTGGCTCTGCACTGGGCTGCTGCCCCCGCAGGTCAGGGCCTCGGGGCCTCCTTAGGGGACGAAACGACAAAGTTGGAAGGAGCTACCACTTTTCCTGTTTTTCCCCCACCCCTCAGCTCTGCGGAGGTGGAGGCGACTAGAGAAGGAGAGGGGAAAAGTGTCCTTCTGTTAGGAGGAAACCAAGTCCGAGGTGAGAAGTCGGAGGGGAAAGAAAAAAAGGAAGCTGTCCGTCTGCGCCTCCTCCCGCGGTGTCCCTGCTATGGTGCGCGCCAAGGTCTCCCGCTCCCAGGCTGGAGCGGCCAAGATAACTGTGGTCTCACTCCCCCAGGTGCAGGCTTACAGCCGCAGCTTCTTTTCCTCTTCTCCACTCTCACCCTGCAGGGGGCTCCCCAGATCCGCGCAAGGATCCCGTTATTCTCAGGTGCTATTCTCACGCCCTTCTGGGCTGCATTTAGAGCAGAGATGGGAGAGATGGGGGCTCTCCGGACTGGCAGAGCCTTAGCTGGAACTGGGAAGACTGGCCACGCGGGGGGAGGGGACCTAGCCGGACGGAGCAGGGATGGGGGGCGCGGCTTTCTGCCCTTTCCTCTCCCTGAGCCGGGGCGGCTGAAAAGCGCCTTTGTGGCCGGAGCTGCTGAGTCCGCTTCTCCCTGCGCGTCCCCGGCCTGGGCTCAGGATTCTCGCTCGGTTAAGTCATCCCGGAGAATGGCCATTGTACTTCGCGCAACCCCCGCCACCCCAATCCTTTTTCCAGCAGCCTTGATCCCGCACAGCTCCTCTTGGGCACCTCTGTGGGGGTCACCCGGGGCACGAAGGGGTTAATGCTAGGGGCCGAAAGGAGGAGGAGGAAGGAAGGAAGGAAGCGATGCCCGGTGCCAGGGAAGGCAATGAAACAAAAGATGAATCAGGCAGAGGGAGGAGAGCCGGTGCCTGGGGCGGGGGCCAGGCTCAAACAGGGGCTCCCCGGGAGCAACCAGGCCCTCCCTGACCACGCTTCCATTCGCCCTCCCAACTCTGGCCTTCTCCCAGGTTAAGTCGCTGTCCCAGAACCAATAGGGGTGAGGGACGGGCATTAAAAATGGGGAAGGAGGTAGGTATGGGCATCCACTCTCAACCTCAGAGGTGACCCCACAGTTCTCCAACGACACCCTGGGAACGGAGTGCAGATTGGCTACTACCATCTATTCAGATTCTCATTTCTCCAGGACACTCAAAAGCTGGGAGGGGGAGGAGTGGGGCCGGAATAACAAAGAATCAACCCTCCTATCCAGGTCCCTTTTGCCCCCAGGGTGGTGGTGGGAGACTGACTCCTTTATTCCCCGCCAGCGTTGTAAGGAACGGGTGAACGCGTTGGCCATTGCGGTGATGAACATGTGGCCCGGAGTGCGCCTACGAGTGACTGAGGGCTGGGACGAGGACGGCCACCACGCTCAGGATTCACTCCACTACGAAGGCCGTGCTTTGGACATCACCACGTCTGACCGCGACCGCAACAAGTATGGGTTGCTGGCGCGCCTCGCAGTGGAAGCAGGCTTCGACTGGGTCTACTACGAGTCCCGCAACCACGTCCACGTGTCGGTCAAAGCTGGTACAGTAGGAGGAGGGTGGCAAAATCCGCCCAAAGGGGGCTCCCTCCGTTAAACTGAGTCTGCAGTAGTCCTGTTGCCACCCTAGGGGAGACCAAGTGGGCTTTAGTGTTGAAAAATACCCATCCAGGGGCCGAGGCGGTGCCTCACGCCTCTAATCCCAGCACTTTGGGAGGCCAAGGCGGGAGGATCACTTGAGGTCAGGAGTTCGAGATCAGCCTGGCCAACATGGTGAAATCCCATCTGTATAATAAATACAAAAATTAGTCGGGCGTGGTGGCGCATGCCTGTAATCCCAGCTACTGGTAAGACTGAGGCAGGAGAATCGCTTGAACCCAGGAGGTAGAAGTTGCGATGAGCCCAGATGCTGCCACTGCACTCCATCTACTGGGCGACAGAGGGAGACCCTATCTCAAAATAAATAAATAAATAAATAAGAGAAGAAAAAGGAAAAGAAAAGAAAGAAAACCACCCTTCCTTTTCTGCCCAGGTTGGGGCCAGTCAGGTTAATGGGAAATTGAGTTGTCCAGGACTGGCGATGTCTGCGCTGGCCTTGAGACTCGGTACCATCATTCTAGAACCACTGGTCTTGATTCAATCCTCCCTGTGGTTGTTCCCTGCAGATAACTCACTGGCGGTCCGGGCGGGCGGCTGCTTTCCGGGAAATGCAACTGTGCGCCTGTGGAGCGGCGAGCGGAAGGGGCTACGGGAACTGCACCGCGGAGACTGGGTTTTGGCTGCCGATGCGTCAGGCCGGGTGGTGCCCACGCCGGTGCTGCTCTTCCTGGACCGGGACTTGCAGCGCCGGGCTTCATTTGTGGCTGTGGAGACCGAGCGGCCCCCACGCAAACTGTTGCTCACACCCTGGCACCTGGTGTTTGCGGCTCGTGGGCCGGCGCCCTCGCCAGGCGACTTTGCACCGGTGTTCGCGCGCCGGCTACGCGCTGGGGATTCGGTGCTGGCGCCCGGCGGGGACGCGCTTCGGCCAACGCGCGTGGCCCGTGTGGCGCGGGAGGAAGCCGTGGGCGTGTTCGCGCCGCTCACAGCGCACGGGACGCTGCTGGTGAACGATGTCCTGGCCTCGTGCTACGCGGTTCTGGAGAGTCACCAGTGGGCGCACCGCGCTTTTGCCCCCTTGCGACTGCTGCACGCCCTAGGGGCGCTGCTCCCTGGCGGGGCCGTCCAGCCGACTGGCATGCATTGGTACTCTCGGCTCCTCTACCGCTTGGCAGAGGAGCTGCTGGGCTGAGCGTCCCAGGCATAGAAACCTCGAAGCACCCGAGCAAACGAGGGCCTGCTGGCTGAGATGTGGGGGTGTGGGCAGCAGACGATGCCGACTGGAAGGGAGGGAGAGGGAGGGGGAGGGAGATAATGGGGCTATGCCTGGCTTAGGGGCAACCTTGAACTTAGAGGAGGTGATCCCGGGTCCTAGGTAGGTGGGGCTGATGGTGCGCACTCTTTAAAGAGGACTATTTAGGCTGGGCGCGGTGGCTCACGCCTGTAATTCTAGCACTTTGGGAGGCCGAGGCGGGTAGATCACGAGGTCAGGAGATCCAGACCATCCTGGCTAACACGATGAAACCCCGTCTCTACTAAAAATACAAAAAGAAAAAGAAAAATGAAAAAAATATTAGCCAGGCGTGGTGGCGGGCACCTGTAGTCCCAGCTACTCGGGAGGCTGAGGCAGGAGAATGGCGTGAACCCGGAAGGCAGAGCTTGCAGTGAGCCGAGATCCTGCCACTGCACTACAGCCTGGGTGACAGAGCGAGACTCTGTCTCCAAAAAAAAAAAAAAAAAAAGAGGACTATTTAGCCTCTCCCCCAGTGCCTCAGCCCCACCCAATAATTTTATTTTATTTCTTATTTATAAATTGTAATATAATGATTCCCTTGCCCAGCTTGCCAAGGTGAGGGGCTGGGGCATGGCATTAACACTGTCTGACACCGCCAGCCAGTCTGACATCTGACATTTTCCTACAAGGCAGGCTAATAAAGGGAAGGCTTTCAGGAGCTTACTGGAAAACACCTCCATTCAGAGGGTGATTCACCTCCAGAGAGGGGGAGAAAGGTGGCCAACCTGAGTTAACACCTTACTTCCGGCTTCCCCTCCTTCCTCAGCAGGGTCTTTGGGACCCTTTTCCTCCCTTCAGAAGGGGCATCCCAACCCATAAGCAACAGAGCCCACAAGAGTCATACCCTTTTCCAGGCTGCTGTTTCCATCTCCCACCCAGACAGGATCAGCATTTTGCTTCTGCGGCTGAAGGGGCCAGGGTTGTCCGGGGTGGGAAAGACTGTGCACACCCCTTCTCTGTTTATAGGGGCTCCAGCAGGGGCTCAGGCCCTTATGAGTACTGATACTCAAAACATCTAGTCCCCTATTATTAACCAGTAGTCCTGGTCCCCATCCTACCCTGGTGGCAGGGCCTGGATGGGGTGGATGCTTTTTCTGATATGCCACTGGGCCAACTGATGATCCATGGGAAACCTGGCTAATAACTTGGCAATCCTCACATACTCGTGGTCTGTAAAAGGAAGGGGAGCACGGTAAGGGGATGGAATATTTCCTTAGGAAGGGCTGCTCAGAGAGAGAGAATGGGTTAGGCCTGGGTGTATGTGGGGGAAGTAGATTCCCTAAAAAAAGGCATATCAGCATTACAACCCGAGCTCCCCTCCTGATCGCTGGCCCTGATTGTTGTTTCTACTGGCTTGGTCTTCTGCGCCTCCTTTTCCCTCTCCCATTATCACCAGCTGTGCTTCCCTAGCCTGGGTGTTTTTGGAACCTTTAGGTTCCAACGCAGTAGACACCTGGAATCCAGGCAGGCGGGTGTCCCTGAGTTAGGAATGGAAGCTCAGGAGGAAGCTGGGCTGCTCCAGAAGGGAAGTGTCTTGGGTGGAGGTGAGGCAGGGAGGAAGAAATAGTCCTCCTCCCTGCCTCACCTCAATAGGGGATTGTTGGTACCATCCGGAGCTCGCCCTTGTCAGTAGCAGAAGTGCGCTCCCACTGCACAGGGTCCCTGCTATACACCGCCCTCTGGTGGCCTTCAAGATAATTCTAGGCCTATGCATGTGGTTCTCTGAAACGGAAGGAAAGAGGTCTCAGACATGGAAGGGTGTACTGGACCTGCGCAAAGGAGCCTGCTCCCAGGAGGGGAGAGATGATGGGTGGGCCTTGTTAAGCTGCCAGTGCTGAGCCATGCATATCAGGAGCTATCAAGGAGTCCACCTGCTTCTCCTTGGGAAAGTCCTTCCAAACCATGGCACTTTTATATCCCTCCTGCCTAGTTTAGCTCTGTGGTTCCTGGAAGCTGCAGATGCCCTACTAGTATACCTGTAGTAGCGCAGACTTCCTTACATATCAAAGTTGCTGCCTCATGTCCCTCACCCTCATGACCCTTGAGTTCAGTTGTCAAGGAAGTGAAAGCATAATAGTGTTCCAGGTAGTGCTTGATAAAGGCAATATTTGGAAGCAGGCCAAGTTTACCTTTGGTGTCCTTCCACCTACCGCTGCCCTCAACCCACAATGGGGGTCTGTTGCCACCTTTGTTTTTCTGTGTCTCAGAAACACATCCCAAGCTGTGGACCTTTCCTACTTTCTAAACTTACCCTTGTCTCTTTTTATCAGATCTGGTGCCTTCCTGTCATGTCACCACAGGTGATGACAAATCTGATAAACGAATTAGTTTTCCTATGTTGATGGGCTCCTTGGTTTTACTGCCCTTCCCAGGTAATCAGGTAATGCATATATATACATGTATTTTTAAACAGACAGGATCTCGCTCTGTCGCCCATGCTGGAGTGCAGTGGTGCGACCTTGGCTCCCTGCAGCTTCAACCTCCTGGGCTCAAGCAATCCTCCCATCTCAGCCTCTCAAATAGCTGGGACTACAGGTGCATGCTGCTATGCCTGGCTAACGTTTGTATTTTTTGTAGAGACAGAGTCTTGTTACGTTGACCAGGCTGGTCTTGAACTCCTAGGCTCCTGCCTTCGCCCCACAAAGTGCTGGAATTACTGGTGTGAGCCCCTGTGCCCAGCAGTAATACATATATCTTACAGTTTTAACCTTTAACCGTAAAATCATAATGGTGATGATTCCTAGCACTGTAATAAGTTAGCTAGGGAGATGTTTCAGGACAAGGAGAACTCATTGGTTTCCCTTAAACTACATTCTGTAAGTAATTTTCTAGGCTTGAGGTTTACCTCTCAACCCGCACTTCCTCCCTTCATTATCTTTATTCCTTTGAGGCCCCTCCTAGCTCTCAAAAAAAAAAAAAAAAAAATGCATGACTTGCCTTCAAGCAGCATCTCGGTGTAGCAGGTGGGCATATTCACTTGGCCATGCAATACCTCCCAATTGCAGCACATTTTACCATCAACAAAATAGGCAATGATGATTCAGCTTATAAGTCAGCTAGATCTGGGGATAATGATACCTCTGTGACAGGATGGTTGACAAGGATTGTGCTGGATGTGGAATAGGCACTCAGTAAATATTTTCTATTCTTTGGCCACTTCTCACTGACTTTGCTGCCTTCCGATTGCTTCTTTCCTCATCATTCCACTAAAAGCATCAGTCATGCAAACTTTCTGGGGTTGTGTCACAGCACTTTCAGAAGCTGGAGGTATACTAGCAGCATTTCTGTAGTAGTCCAGATTTCTTTACATATTGAAGTTGACTCTTCATGTCCCTCACCTTTGTGACCCTTGAGCTCAGTAGTCAAGGAGGTGAAAACATAATGGGGTCCCAGGTAGTGCCTGAGACTACTTTTCTGAAGAAGTATAATTAAAAGTAATATTGCTTTAAGAATTTATGAAGCATTTTGTGATCACCCTGGCAATACCTGTCTGCGTATTGAGAAATCAGAGTTGAGAACCACTGCCTAAAGGTTTCAGGTGACTTGTTTATCTGCCCAGAATCCAGTCTTTTATTCCTTCTTTCCTTCCTTCAAGCAGGATTTACTGAACATCTGCAGTGTAGCCCTGTATTCCCCACTGAAAAACACAAAAGGTTAACAAACAGCTTCTTCCCTGGGGAAGTAGACATAAACACAGAAAATATTTAACATTGTTACTTAATTTGGATGAGTTGAACCGGTGGTAAATGCCATATTAGTACAGAGAAGGCCTTGAGGAGAAAGGAGGGCCTGACTAAGATGTTGAAGCATGTGTAGGCGGAGGAGACTGGAAAGGGCATTCCAGGCAGAAGGAACATCATGAACAAGGACTCAGAATCTGAGATGAAGCTGTGCAACTTATTTAGAGCAGAAGACTGGAAGTGTAACAATATGTAGCTAATGGTTACTGAGAATTTAAGATATGCCAGGCCCTGCTCTGATATTTTACCTGCATTTTCTTTTCCCCCTCCCCTCCCCTCCCTTTCCCTTCTTTCGAGTTTCATTCTTATTGCCCAGGCTGGAGTGCAGTGGCATGATCTCGGCTCACTGCAGCCTCTGCCTCCGGGGTTCAAGTGATTTTCCTGCCTCAGCCTCCTGAGTAGCTGGGATTACAGGTGCCCGCCACCATGTCCGGCTAATTTTTTGTATTTTTAGTAGAGACAGGATTTCGCTGTGTTGGCCAGGCTGGTCTCAAACTCCTGATCTCAGGTGATCCACCCGCCTGGCCTCCCAAAGTACTGGGATTAAGGCGTGAGCCACCACACCCGGACTTTACCTGCATTTTCATTTAATCCTCACAATCACAATCTGAGATGGTGTTGCAGAAGAGGAAACTGAGACAAAGAGAGGCTTAAGTCACGTGGCTAAGTTACCACAGCCAGTAAGTGGCAAAATGAAGCGGGAGTAACAAGAAATAAGACTTGGGCCAGGTGCAGGTGGCTCATGCCTGTAATCCCAGCACTTTGGGAGGCCAAAGTGGGCGGATCACTTGAGGTCAGAAGTTCGAGACAAGCCTGGCCAACATGGCAAAACCCTGTCTCTACTAAAAGTACAAAATTAGCTAGGCATGGTGGCGGGAGCCTGTAATCCCAGCTACACGGGAGGCTGAGGCAGGAGAATTGCTTGAACCTGGGAGGCAGAGGTTGCAGCGAGCTGAGATTGCAGCGAGCTGAGATTGCATCACTCTACTGCAGCCTGGGGGACAGAGTGAGATTCCATCTAAACAAAAAATAATAAATAAAAATTAAAATTAAAAAATGAGGCTGGACAACATAGTGAGACCCTGTCTCTACAAAAAATAATTTTTAAAATTAGCCAGGTATGGTGGTGCATGCCTGTAGTCCCAGCTATTTGGGGGGCTAAGATGGGAGGATCGCATGAGCCCAGGAGTTCAAGGTTGCAGTGAGCTATGATCACACCACTGCACTACAGCCTGGGTGTCAGAGCAAGAGCTCAAAATAAATAAACAAATAAATAATTTTTTTTTAAAAAAAAGAAATAAGACCACCTTGATGAATGGGGCCGCATCTTGTTGGACCTTAGCTGTTTTTCACCTTTTCTCCTTCCCTTCACTGAGTCACTATAAAGTCCTCCCAGCTTTCTGACAGTTATTTCTCTCTCATTTTCATTGGCTCCCTAACTAAATAGCTAGATAGCTCCCTAAAGCTATCTAGCCATCCAGTTAAGGAAATACATATACTGATATAGGTTTCTGGCAGGAATCTATGGCAGGCTGGTACGTTAATACAGAAAGCATAAGAAGACCCTTAGCTCTTTTTGGACTAGAGAAGGAGAGGGAAGATTGAACTTTGTTTTTTTTTTTTTTTTTTTTTTTTTTTTTTTTTTTTGAGACGGAGTCTCGCTCTGTTGCCCAGGCTGGAGTGCAGTGGCGCAATCTCGGCTCACTGCAAGCTCCGCCTCCCGGGTTCACGCCATTCTCCTGCCTCAGCCTCCTGAGTAGCTGGACTACAGGCGCCCGCCACCTCGCCCGGCTATTTTTTTGTATTTTTAGTAGAGACGGGGTTTCACCGTGGTCTCGATCTCCTGACCTTGTGATCCGCCCGCCTCGGCCTCCCAAAGTGCTGGGATTACAGGCGTGAGCCACCGCGCCTGGCCTGAACTTTGTTATGACTGAATGTTTGTGTATCCTCCCCCCAGCTCAAATTGATATATTGAAGCCTTAACCCCTACTGTGTCTGTATTTGGAGAAGGGGACTCTAAGGAAGTAATTAAGGTTAAATGAGGTCATAAGGGTAGGATCTTGATCCTACAGGATCAGTGCCCTTATAAGAAGAGACACCAGAGTGCTCGGGTACTAGCTTTACCACATGCCTGAGGAAAGACAATGTGAGGACATAGACAGAAGGTGTCTGTGTACAAGACAGGAAGAGAGCCCTCTCCAGAAGCACATCAGCTAGAACCTTGATCTTGGACTTCCAGCCTCTGGAACTGTGAGAAAATAAATTTCTCTTATTTAAGCCACCCAGTCTGTGGTATTTTGTTATGGTAGCTCTAGCAAACTAGTTCAAGCTTCCAGAAATATTTGAGGTAGAAAGAGGCTAGTGCTGAGACCCTGTCTCTACTTAGTGGAAGTAATCAGCTGTCCTTGAAAATGAGCATTACTTTCTTTCTTTTTTTTTTCCTTTGGGACGGAGTTTCGTTCTTGTTACCCAGGCTGGAGTGCAATGGCACGATCTCAGCTCACTGCAACCTCCGCCTCCCAGGTTCAAGCGATTCTCCTACCTCAGCCTCCCAAGTAGCTGGGACTACAGGCATCTGCCACCATGTCCAGCTAATTTGTGTACTTTTAGTAGAGATGGGGTTTCACCATGTTGGCCAGGTTGGTCTCTAACTCTTGACCTCACGTCATCTGCCCGCCTCAGCCTCCCAAAGTGCTGGGATTACAGGCGTGCACCCGGCTGAAAAGTGAGAATTTCTGACCTAGAAACTCCACATGGTTATTTAATTTAATTAATTATTTATTAATTTATTTTTGAGATGGAGTCTCACTCTGTCACCCAGGCTGGTGTGCAGTGGCAAAGTCTAGGCTCACTGCAACCTCAGTCTTCTGGGTTCAAGTGATTCTCCTACCTCAGCCTCTTAAGTAGATGGGATTACAGGCTCCTGCCATCACACCCGGCTAATTTTTTTTGTATTTTTAGTAGAGACTGCATTTCACCATGTTGGCCAGGCTGGTCTTGAACTCCTGACTTCAAATAATCCGCCTGCCTCAGCCTCCCAACGTGCTGGAATTACAGGTGTGAGCCACCTCGCCAAGCCTTTTTTTAAAAAAAAGAAAGAAAGAAAGAAAAAAATTATTTATTTATTTATGTATTTATTTTGTGACAGGTTCTCATTCCCATCACCCAGGTGGGAATGCAGTGGCATGATCACGGCTGATTGCAGCCTCAACCTCTCAGGCTCAAGAGATCCTCCCGCCTTATTTTTTGATTTTTTGGTAAAGATGAGGTCTCACTATGTTACCCAGGCTGGTCTGGAATTCCTGGACTCAAGCAGTCACCCTGCCTAAGACTCCCAAAGTGCTGGGATTACAGTTGTGAGCCACTGCACCCAGCTATTTATTTGTTGAGAAAGAGTCTCACTATGTTCAGGGGCGCAATCATGGATCACTACAGCCTCGACCTCCCAGGCTCAGATGATCCTTCCACCTCAGCCGTCTGAGTAGCTAAGACTAAAGGTGCATGCCACCGCACCTGGCTAATTTTTGTATTTGTTGTAGAGACAGGGTCTCACTATGTTGCTTATGATTGGTCTCAAACTCCTGACCTCAAGCGATTCTCCCACCTTGGCTCCCCAAAGTGCTGGGGTTACAGGCATGAGCCACTGCACCTAGCCTACATGTTTATTTTATTTTATTCTAATTTTTTTTTAAAAGGCCTGGGCATGGTGGCTCACACCTGTAATCCCCACACTTTGGGAGGCCGAGGCGGGCAGACCACCTGAAGCCAGGAGTTTGAGACCAGACTTACCAACATCGAGAAACCCCGTCTATACTAAAAACACAAAAAAATTAGCTGGGCATAGTGGCGGGCGCCTGTAGTCCCAGCTACTCTGGAGACTGAGGCAGGAGAATGGTGTGAACCCGGGAGGCGGAGCATGCAGTGAGCTGAGATCACACCACTGCACTCCAGCCTGGGCGACAGAGCGAGACTCCATCTCAAAAAAAAAAAAAGATACAAAATTAGCAGGCATGGTGATGCATGCCTGTAATCCCAGCTACTCGGGAGGCTGAGGCAGGAGAATCGCTTGAACCAGGGAGGTGGAGGTTGCGGTGAGCCAAGATGGCGTCATGTACTCCTACCTGTACAACAAGAGCGAAACTCCATTTCAAAAAAAAAAAAGGGGGATGGGGTCTTGTTATGTTGCCCAGGCTGGTCTCAAACTCCTGAGCTCAAGTGATCCTCCCACCTTGGCCTCCCGAAGTGTTGGGGTTATAGGCGTGAGCCACCAGGCTTTGCCTACATGTTTATTTTTGACTGTGCTTTTGTGGTCTCTGTAATATTGGAGGGAGCTTTCCTCTTTGGTTGGAAGACTGAGGCAGCTATCATGGGAAAGAAGGTGGTCAGGGTCTATTTCCCTGCAAAGAATTTTGTGGCCAATCAGCATATTGTCATTGTTGTTGTCTCTGTATATGACTTGGTGGATGTATACAAATAAGCATCTCCCTGAGAGGAGGTTATTTTCAGTTCATTAAAATTTCATGAGTACCTACTATGTGTCAAGTATCGTGCTGTGTGATGGAGATAGGACAATAGAGGCAGACAGGGACACAATCCCTTCTCCCCATGGCTCTTATAGTTCATCTGGCAAGACAGGCATAAATGGTTAGAGGTTGTTGAATGTGGTAACAAGTGACACTTAGACTGAGACCTGAAAGATGAGTGTGAGTTGTCCAAGAGGGAATGGCATGTGCAAAAGGTTGGATTTGGGGAGCAAGAGTAAGATGAATCTGAGGAGATCAAAGGAGCATCAGCAAATTCAGTATAGCTAGAGGGTGATGTGATCTGGGTCTTGTATTTCCCAGGCTGGAGTGCAGTGGTGCCACCATAGGTCACTGAAGCCTGGAATGCCTGAGCTCAAGCCATCCTCCTGCTTCAGCCTGCTGAGTAACTTGTAGCTAGGACTACAGGCATGAACTAACTTTGTTTTCTTTTTGTAGAGATGGGGTCTCACTATGTTGCCTAGGCTGGTCTTGAATTATTGGTCTCAAGCAATCCTCCCACCTTGGCCTCCCAAAGCACTGGGATTACAGGTGTGATCTAGTGCACCCAGCTTGCTTTAAGGATTTTGAATATTGTCCTAAAGATGAAAAGTAATGGTAATATTTGAAGCAAGGGAAAAATCCTGCTGAGAGGAATAATCAAACTTGCATTTTAAAAGGGAAACTGAGGCTGGGCATGGTGGCTCACGCCTGTAATCCCAGCACTTTGTGAGGCCGAAGTGGGCGGATCACCTGAGGTAGGGAGTACAAGACCAGCCTGACCAACATGGAGAAACCCTGTCTCTACTAAAAGTATAAAATTCGCCAGGCGTGGTGGCACATGCCTGTAATCCCAGCTATTCGGGAGGCTGAGGCGGAGAATTGCTTGAACTCAAAGGCAAAGTTTGCAGTGAGCCGAGATCATGCCATTGCACTCCAGCCTGAGCAATAAGAGCGAAACTCTGTATCAAAACACACAAACAAAACAATAACAACAAAAACAAAAACAAAGACAAAAAAACACGACTGGGTGCCATGGCTCACTCCTGTAATCCCAACACTTTGGGAAGCTGAGGCAGACGAGTCACGAGGTCAGGAGTTTGAGACCAGCCTGGCCAACATAGTGAAACCCTGTCTCTACTGAAAAAATACAAAAATTAGCTGAGCGTGGTGGCGTGTGCCTGTAATCCCAGCTATTAGGTTATTAGGGGAAACTAGCAATTGGATAGGACTTATTTATTTATTTATTATTATTATTTTCAATGGAGTTTTTTTGCCCTGTTGCCCAGGCTGGAGTGCAATGGCGTGATCTCGGCTCGCTGCAACCTCTACCTCCTGGGATCAAGCGATTCTCCTGCCTCAGCCTTTCAAGTAGCTGGGATTACAGGCACGCATCATCATGCCCGGCTAATTATGTATTTTTAGTAGAGACAGAGTTTCACCATGTTAGTCAGACTGGTCTCGAACTCCTGACCTCAGGTGATCTACCCGCCTCAGCCTCCCAAAGTGTTGGGATTACAGGTGTGAGCCACCACACCTGGTCGGATAGGACTTTTTAGATAGCCCTTATCCCTATGTAGATTGGTCCTTGGTTGAGCATTTGAATGTCCTTGCTCTAGTTTCAATTACAACAAGGAAATGCTTCCACTCCCACACGGAGTGTGTTGTGGGAGCAGATGGTGGGAGCCATGTAGAGAAATTGGAGCAGGATAGGATAGGATAAGATAGGATAGGATAGCAATGGAACAGAATTGAAGGTGATACCACCAGCCCTGGCTTTGCTTCTCTCAGAAACTTAAACTGTGTCTTAACTTCTCTCTTTGGGACTGCAAAACCTAAGAACACAGTTGTCTGATTTCAAACCATATGATGTCCAAACAGAAGTCCTTTGAACTGGGTACTTCTTCTCTGTTATTCTCTTTTGCTTTCCAGCCATCCATCTAGCAGAGCCTTGGCTTAGCTTGGAGCTGACCGCCACAAGCTGAGATAGAGCTGTCATCCTAAGAACCAGGCCTGGGGTGAACATTACAGCTGCCTAGGGAACAGCTGGTTAAGCCCCCAGCAGCTGCAGCAGCTGGGATTCCACCCAACATTTGATCTGGGATTAATCCCATTTCCTCCACAGACATCCCATCCTTGTTCTAGTCCCTGGCTAGTCTATAGTATCTTGCAGAATCTTTGAGAACAAATATTGCAGATCTCTTCCTTAAATAGGCTGAAGACAAGGTCACCCACCTTCTCCTCTTGGAAGCAGCTGGCCCAAAGCACCTTGGGACCACTACAGAAAGGAGGATATAGGTTTCTCGCTCTCTCTCAGCCCTCTTTGACTTTCTATATATTTCAACAAATTGACTAGGATAGAGTAGTCTTTAAATTGCCTGATTTTCAATAACTCGGAATTGTCCAAAGATGAAGGGACTTCTTTGTTGAGATGGAAGGAGAATTTCCTTTATCTCTGAAAGACTGTACCAAGGCCTAGAAACTATTGGCGGGGTGTCTGGGGAGGATCAAACATCATGCCAGTGGTTATCACTTTTAACCTGATTGTTTCTCACTTAACTGTGATTCTACAGTTAAAAACAATAGGGCTATATATTCTACTTAGTTCCTATTCACCAGCTGTGTGGTCTTGAGTAAACAAAGGCTACCATTAGGTACTTCCATGAAGTTGGAAATGAAGAGATGCTCTGAGATTTAAACAAGGCAAATCAACACAGGAAGGCACAAGGCAGTTCCTCCCAGATCCAAACCTGACTCTCTCCCTTCCACAAATATTTATTAAGCCTCTGCAAATATTAATAGGCATTGTACTATGTTAAGGATTTTGATATTTTTCTAGAGACATAGGCAGTCATTTTAGTCGAATAAATTAATTTAATTAGGTTTCAGCTTGGAGGAGTCGTCTAATCAAATTTGGATTTTATTTTATTTATAGATGAAGTCTCACTCTGTCACCAGGCTGGAGTGCAGTGGAGCGATCTCTGCTTACTGCAAGCTCCGCCTCCTGGGTTCAAGCGATTCTCAGGCATGCGCCACCACACCCAGCTAGTTTTTTGTATTTTTAGTAGAGACTGGGTTTCACCATGTTGGCCAGGATGGTCTCGATCTCCTGACCTTGGGATCCACCCGCCTTGGCCTCCCAAAGTGCTGGGATTACAGGCGTGAGCCACCGCACCGGCCAAATTTGTATTTTTTTTTTTTATTTTGAGATGGAGTCTCGCTCTGTCGCCCAGGCTGGAGTGCAGTGGCAAAATCTCGGCTCACTGCAAGCTCCGCCTCCTGGGTTCACACCATTCTCCTGCCTCAGCCTCCTGAGTAGCTAGGACTACAGGCGCCCGCCACCACGCCTGGCTAATTTTTGTATTTTTAGCAGAGACAGGGTTTCACTGTGTTGGCCAGGATGGTCTTGATCTCCTGACCTCGTGACCCACCCGCCTTGGCTCCCAAAGTGCTAGGATTACAGGCGTGAGCCTCCATGCCTGGCCCAAATTTGGATTTTAAGAAGATCACTCTATTAGCCAGTAATGGTGACGGTTGCCTATAATCCCAGCTACTCGGGAGACTGAGGCAGGAGAATCACTTGAACCTGGGAGGCAGAGGTTGCAGTGAGCCGAGGTCGCGCCACTGCACTCCAGCCTGGGTAACAAGAGTGAAACTCCGTCTCAAAAAAGAAAGAAAGAAAGAAAAAGTGGCCCATCAGAGAAGGAGTAGGGGAATAAACATTCCAACCTTCTCTCCTCTATCTGCCAGTCTGTGGCCAATGCTTCCTATTAGCTAAAGCTGGCTGGAAGCCAGAGGGCATTACTGCTGTCTATAAAGGTCAGCCTTCCAGGAGCAATATGCAGGATGAAGAAGGGTAAAGGAAGATCTGGAGGGGTAAATGGAAAATGTGAGTTAATAAGAACCAGAACTCTAATGTCTGAGTCTTCAGAGAAGGGTCTTCAGATTAGAAAGAACATGACCATGACAGGGAGCACCTGAAAGCAACTTATTAGTTAATTTAAATCTAAGAAGCATGGCAGTTTGCATTTTAAAATTAAAAAAAAAAATTGGTGCTATGACTGGAATTCAAGTTTCTACTTTATCTTAAATCTGTATTTACGTATGAATTTTTTTTTTTTTTTTTTTTTTTTTTTTGAGATGGAGTCTCACTCTGTCGCCCAGGCTGGAGTGCAGTGGCGCGATCTCGGCTCGCTGCAACCCCTGCCTCCCAGGTTCAAGCAATTCTCTGCCTCAGCCTCCCTAGTAGCTGGGATTACAGGCACCCACCACCACACCCAGTTAATTTTTGTATTTTTAGTAGAGACAGGGTTTCACCATCTTGGCTAGGCTGGTCTTGAACTCCTGACCTCATGATCTACCTGCCTTGGCCTCCCAAAGTGCTGGGATTATAGGCGTGAGCCACCGCACCCAGCCATTTACGTATGATTTTTAACAGTTGATGCCAAAATTAGATAATCATCCATTTTCCTAATTAGAAGATCCAAAACAGAAAGTATTGTTTGGCCAACTTGAGCAAACTTTTAGGAATTACATAATTAAGTGTCTAATTCATAATATTTAATTTATTAATATATATACTGTACATATTTAAAAGTACAGAGCCTATAAAATAATAAATTGATATTATTTAACTGATTTTCCATTCTTACATTTAAATAATAGTTTTATTCAAACTTTTATTATTATTTTTTGAGATGGAGTCTCGCTCTGTCATCCAGGTTGGAGTGCAGTGGTGCAATCCCGGTTCACTGTAACCTCCGTCTCCTGCGTTTGAGCAATTCTCCTGCCTCAGCCTCCTGAGTAACTTGGATTACAGATGTGTGCCACTATGCCTGGTTAGTTTTTGTACTTATACTACAGACAGGGTTTCACCATGTTGGTAAGGCTGGTCTCAAACTACTGACCTCAAATGATCTGCCTGCCTCGTCCTCCCAAAGTGCTAGGATTACAGGCCTGAGGCACCGCGCAGGCCTTATTACTTTTTTTTTTTTTTTTTTTTTTGAGAGAAGGTCTCACTTTGTTGCCTAGGCTGGAGTGCAGTGGCACAAACATGGCTCACTGCAGCCTCAACCTCCTGGGCTTAAGCGATCCTCTCACCTCAGCTGCCACAAGTAGCTGGGACTACAGGAACACACCACTACGCCTGGCTAATTTTTTTCTTTCCTTTTTTTTGAGATGGAGTCTCGCTGTGTCGCCCGGGCTGGAGTGCAGTGGTGTGATCTCGGCTCACTGCAAGCTCTGCCTCCTGGGTTCACACAATTCTCCTGCCTTAGCCTCCCAAGTAGCTGGGACTATAGGCGCCCGTCACCACACCCGGCTATTTTTTTTTTTTTTTTTTTTTTTTTTTTGTATTTTTAGTAATGGCAGGGTTTCAGCATGTTAACCAGGATGGTCTCGATCTCCTGACCTTGTGAACCGCCTGCCTCGGCCTCCCAAAGTGCTGGGATTACAGTTGTGAGCCACCGCACCCAGCTAATTTTTGTATTTTTTGTAGAGATGGGGTTTTGCCTAGGCTGGTCTAGAACTCCTGATCTGAAGTGATCTGCTCACTTTGGCCTCTCAAAGTGCTGGGATTACAGGTGTGAGCCACTGCTCCTGGCCCCAAACTTGTATATTGATATGAAAATATCCATTTTCTTTTCTTTTCTCTTCTGTTTTTTTTTTTTTTTGAGATGGAGTTTTGCTCTTGTTGCCCAGGCTGGAGTCCAGTGGCGTGATCTCGGCTCACTGCAACCTCTGCCTCCTAGGTTCAAGTGATTCTCCTGCCTCAGCCTCCGAGTAGCTGGGATTACAGATGTGCGCCACCATGCCCGGCTAATTTTGTATTTTTAGTAGAGACAGGGTTTTACCATGTTGGTCAGATTGGTCTCGAACTCCTGACCTCAGATGATCCGCCCTCTTTGGCCTCCCAAAGTGCTCGGATTAGAGATGTGAGCCACCGCACCTGGCTAAAATACTCATTTTCAATATAAGTGCCTTTATGACTACTAGATCCTCTTTTGGAACTTAGATATGATACCTAAAGGTGAACTCATCTTGTGGTCATGAGGTGACAAGCATAAGGGAAGAGTTAAGAGGACTGCAGGTACCAGACCTGGCATTATGGAGCAACTGGACTGATGCTGCTTACCTCCAGCTTTGTTACTTCAGAAAAATAAATCCTTATTTGTTTAAGCTATTGCAACTTGGTTTTTCTGTTACTGAAGCCAAATGTGTTCTTAATATTCAACTGACTACAACAACAGATTCAATTATCAGATAGTTCAGGTTACTGTAGGTCAGGTACCCAAAATCAAGGTTTCTACGACAGATGTCACAGATGGCCTCATTGTCTCCCATGCAGGTGCAATCTGAGTGCTCCAGGGTGATGTTTGTAGTGAGGATGGAGTTGTAAGTCTCAACTACAGCTGTGGAAACCTGGGGGCTTGGTAAATGAAGAACTCCAGCTTGGACTTCTTGCCATAATCAATCTACTCTGTAGCAGATTGAAAAACAGAGCTACAATATTTTGCAGTTTCTCTCATGGAGAAATGGAGTCTATTTCCCCATGCCTTGAATCTGGGATGGCATTGTGATTTACTTAGGCTACTAACATGTGGCAGAACTTGTGTTAAATGAGTTTCAAAGCCTAAGGCCTCAAGAGACCATGCACTGTCCTACCTTTGCCCTCTTGGGTGCTTCTGCTACCCAAGAAGCAGCAGCTCGGGCTGCCCCAATAAATGATGAGAGACATGTGGAGAGACAGAAGCCTAGCCAAGAGCCAGCACCAAGGCTCCGGACATGAGTGAGGTCATTTTAGACCTTCCATTGCCAGTGGAGCTTCCACTGACTAGTCACAAGAGTGAGTCCGGCCGGGCGCGGTGGCTCAAGCCTGTAATCCCAGCACTTTGGGAGGCCGAGACGGGCGGATCACGAGGTCAGGAGATCGAGACCATCCTGGCTAACACGGTGAAACCCCGTCTCTACTAAAAAGTACGAAAACCTAGCCGGGCGAGGTGGCGGGCGCCTGTAGTCCCAGCTACTCGGGAGGCTGAGGCAGGAGAATGGCGTAAACCCGGGAGGCGGAGCTTGCAGTGAGCAGAGATCCGGCCACTGCACTCCAGCCTGGGTGACAGAGCCACACTCCGTCTCAAGAAAAAAAAACAAAAAAGAGTGAGTCCAGAGGAGGCAACATAAGAACCATCACTTCAACCCACAGAATCCTGGGAAAAATACATTGTTGTTTTAAGGCACCAAAGTTTGATGTGGTTTGTTATGCAACAATAGGTAATTGATACATCAGCAGGGAGGTAAACCCATGACTGTGGAAAACAAAGAAGCCTTGAATACCTGTGCAATGGAGTCCATTAGAAAAGACATGCCATATAATTTGGGTGCAAACAGAGTAGAGACATTTTTCACTTTTCCCAGAGATACTTAAAACAGTTTTCTGGGAACATCTTATCTTTATTTTGTCTCAGTTGTTTGAGACATAGCAATATATTATGCTGTCTTAGAAATGTTATTTCAGGCCAGGCACGGTGGCTCACATCTGTAATCTCAGTGTTTTGGGAGGCTGAGGAGGAAGGATTGCTTGAGGCCAGGAGTTCAAGACTAGCCTGGGAGCGACCCTGTCTCTACAAAAAAAAAGAAAAAATTAGCTGGGCATGGTGGTGCATGCCTGTATAGTCTCAGCTACTCAGGAGGCTAAGGCAAAAGGATCACTTGAGCCCAGGAGTTATGGGCCACAGTAAGCTATGACGGCACCACTGCACTCCAGCTTGGGTGACAGAGTGGCACCCTGTCTCTAAAAAACAAAAACAGTCTGGGTGCGGTGGCTCACATCTGTAAACCCAGCACTTTAGGAGGCTGACGTGGGTGGATTGCTTGAGTCCAGGAGTTTGAGACCAGCCTGAACAACATGGTGAAACTCCATCTCTACTGAAAATACAAAAATTAGCTGGGCATGGTGTTGCATGCCTGTAGTTTCAGCTACTCAGGAAGCTGAGGTAGGAGAATCACCTGAGCTGAGGAGGTAGAGGCTGCAGTGAGCCAAAATCATGCCACTGCACTCCACCCTGGGCAATCAGAGTGAGACCCTGTCTCAAAAATAAATAAATAAATAAAAATAATAAAAAACAAAAGAAATGTTATTCCAATCCCATTTATCTAACATTAGGATGAATTGCTTCCTTTATTTCTATTATTATATGAATAATATATAACAAATGTTTATTATATATAAAATAATATTTATATATTATATATTTTAATATATATTATTTTTTGACTTATACTCAAGTTCTATTCTTCCTTTATTCGATCCTATTTTTGTGATCTTTACTAAATAAACCATTTATGCATTACTTTTTTTTTTTTTGAGACGGAGTCTCGCTCTGTCACCCAGGCTGGAATGCAGTGGCGCAATCTTGACTCACTACAACCTCTGTCTCCAGGGTTCAAGTGATTCTCTGCCTCAGCCTCCCGAGTAGCTGGGATTACAGGTGCCTCCCACCATGCCTGGCTAAATTTTGTATTTTTAGTAGAGATGGGGTTTCACCATGTTAGTCAGGCTGGTCTCAAACTCCTGACCTCATGATTCACCTGCTTCAGCCTCCCAAAGTGTTGGGATTACGGGTGTGAGCCACCGTGCCTGGCCTATGCATTCCTTTTTAAAGTGATTGATTTTTAATGAATAACTATTTAATCAACCAATACCTTGGTCCTAAAATGTGCAGGTTTATAGATTGGCTCATGAAACATTTCTCTTTTTGTTTTTTTGGAGACAGAGTCTTGCCCAGGCTGGAGTGCAGTGGCATGATTTCGGCTCACCGCAACCTCTGCCTCCCAGGTTCAGATGATTCTCCTGCCTCCACCTCCCAAGTACCTGGGACTACAGGCACACACCACCACACCTGGCTAATTTTTCTATTTTTAGTAGAGACGGGGTTTCACCACGTTGGCCAGGCTGGTCTCGAACTCCTGACCTCAGGTGATCCATCCACCTCAGCCTCCCAAAGTGCTGGGATTACAGGCATGAGCCACCATGCCCAGCCCTGGCTAACTTTTTTATATTTTAGTAAAGACCAGGTTTCACTGTGTTGCTCAGGCTGGTCTTGAACCCCTGAGCTCAGCTCAGGCAATCCACCTGCCTTGGCCTCCCAAAGTGCTAGGATTACAAGCGTGAGCCACTGTGCCTAGCCTCTTTTTTTTTTTTGACACAGGGTCTCCGTTGCCCAGGCTGGAGTACAGTGGCACAAACATTGCTCACTGCAGCCTCAACATCCTTGGGCTCAGGTGATCTTTTCATTCAGCCTTCCAAGTAGCTTGAGACTACAGGCACGTGCCACTATGCCTGGTTAATTTTTCTTTCTCTTTTTTTTCTGTATTTTTTATAGAGACAGGGTTTCACCATGTTGCCTACCTAGGCTGGTCTCGAACTCCTGAGCTCAAGCAATTCATGTGCCTGGCTTCCCAAAGTCCTGGGATTACAGGCCTGAGCCACCACGTCAGGCCAAAACATTTATTTCTAATCACCTTGTCTTTTGCCTTTCTTTACTATAGGTGTTGGAAAAGAATATGCTAAAATTTCCAGGTTCCCTTACAGCTAGAGATGACTATATAAAACAATCTTGTTCAATGAGATGCAGGTGAATATCTGCTGTGAGATCTTCCCTTGCCAGGTAAAAAGAAAAAGTCACAAGAGGAGAAAGCCCTTTGTCTTGGCTCTTTTGCTTTCTCTCTGATTCAAAACAGGAGAATTAAGATGGTTTAATAAGGAGACTGTTTACAAAGCTGTGGGCAGGGTATAGGGAGACCACAAGCGATAGAGCAATGCCCCAAGGTGAATAACAGAAAAGAGGCTGATACTGCTATAGGCCTGAAGGCTGAGGGGAGTCACTGAAAACTAGGAGACAGCTGTGTGTATGTGTTGGAGGAGGCGGCTGCCTTGAGAGGTGCTGTGACCTTCAATGAGGGACAGAGACACTCTCCTCCCTCCATTGAATCTCCTGTGTGTGCTTTCTTTTGGTTGAGATTCACTGAAAGCCAGGAGACAAGGCCTGCCTCCTGGACACAAATCTGGGTGGAAAAGAATGGAGAGTTCATCTCGACGGTACAAGCAACATAAAAGGCATCTATTTTGTTTCCTTCCTTCCTTCCTTCCTTCCTTCCTTTTTTTTTTTTTTTTTTTGTGATGGAGTCTTGCCCTGTTGCCTGGGCTGGAGTGCAGTGGCATGATCTCGGCTCACTGCAAGCTCCATCTCCCAGGTTCACGCTATTCTTCTGTCTGCCATTCTCCTGTCTGTCTTCCAAGTAGCTGGGACTACAGGTGCCCGCCACCATGCCTGGCTAATTTTTTGTATTTTTAGTAGAGTTGGGGTTTCACCGTGTTAGCCAGGATGGTCTCAATCTCCTGACCTCGTGATCCACCTGTGTCGGCCTCCCAAAGTGCTGGGATTACAGGCATGAGCCACCGTGCCCTGCCTATTTCTGTATCCTAGTGTGCAACACATAGTAAGAGTGCCTGGCACAAAGTAGAATATCTTTTTTTTTTTTTTTTTTTTTAGACAGAGTCTCACTCTGTTGCCCAGGCTGGAGTGCAGAGTGCAATAGTGTGATCCTGGCTCACTGCAACCTCTGCCTCCCATGTTCAAATGATTCTCCTGCCTCAGCCTCCCAAGTAGCTGGAATTACAGGCGCACATCATCACACCCAGCTAATTTTTGTATTTTTAGTAGAGGCGGGGGTTTCACTATGTTGACCAGGCTGGTCTCGAACTCCTGACCTCAAGCGATCTGCCTGCCTCAGTCTCCCAAAGTGCTGGGATTACAGGCATGAGCCAGCACGCCCGGCCTAGGGCTTTTGTGAACATTAAATGAGATAACAATAAAATGCACCTGGCACATAGTATAGTAGAACTCTCTATAAATCTAGGTGATTTCCTTCCTTTCTTCCCTCCCCTACCAATCCTTCTGCAAGTCATTTTAACCTTAGCTTCAGAATATCCTGAATTCTCAACTTCATTCAACATGATCACTCTAGCCACGCCACTCTCATCTGGACTACAGGTAACAGTTTCTTCGCCAATCTCCCTGCTTCCTCTTGCTCCTGTTCCCCTCAAACCCCAATCCATTCACCAAAGCCAGGGAGATTTTTTAGAAAGACAATGTAGATCATGTCATGCCCCAGCTTAAATACCTTCAAGTACTTAGAATTAGCCCAGACTTCTTTATGTGGCCTGGCCTCTGCCATTCTCTTAGACTTCATCTGCTTTAGGCTAACTGGCTTTCTTTTTTTCTTCCCCTCTTCCTGGAATTTACTGAATTTATTTCCATCTTAACGCTTTAGCATTGGTGGATTCTTCTTTTGAAATCTGCTAACTGGTTCCTTCAGATCTTAGTTTAAATGGGGTTTTCTATGGGAGAAAGTATTACTCATCTAAAGTGGTCATCTCAGCCAGACTCGGTGGCTCACGCCTATAATCCCAGCACTTTGGGAGGCCAGGCCGGGTGGATCACTTGAGGCCAGGCGTTCGAGACTAGCCTGGGCAACATAGCAAAACCCCGTCTCTCCCCAAAACACAAAAATTAGCCAGTCTCATAACCCTGTCTCTAAATAAATAAATAAAAATTTAAAATGCTGTATTGTCTTTAAAAAATAAAGTGGTCATCTTTTATCATACCATCTTCTATAGCACTTAACGCTATCTGATATCTCCTTGTTGTATGTTTGTTTCTCCCTTCATAAGAGCAGACACATTGTCTTTCATGTCCATGTTCTGACCTCAAAGCTGGAGCAATGCCTGAAACACGCAGTATATGTTCAGTATTTGTTGAAAAATGAATGTTTGAGGATCATGAGGATGAAGAAGAAACCTCAGACTACTTGATCATAAATTCTAGCAATTTCCGCAAGAACAAGAATTGCAGTTTGAAATCAGATGCTGGAGGACTGGAAACCTTGATAGGTCTGGGGCTGAAGGCTGGGGGAAGCAGAGGGAATATATTGGAACTTCGGCCCTTTTCTTCGTATCTAAGGACCCCAGAGACCATGCAAAGGGCTAGAATCTTATGGTCAGAAACCACACAACGGGTATTTTCCATCCATAATTCTTCGCAGCCACTTCAGCTAGGCTGCAAATGCGCAAACGCCTTTAGGACCCCGGGTTCCTTTCTGTTTCTTTATGAATGAACCGGCTCCAGTCTGCGCACGCGCAGCTCTCAGTACTCCCGCTCCACGTGAGGCCCACCCTTCCCTCCTGCTGGCGGCACCGCCCTTACCCATTCTAATGGACCAATGGCGAGCGGCCTGAGGGGCGGAGCCCGGCGCGGCGCGGCACAGTAGTTCCCCCGGCGCCGGGCTCCCTCGCGTTAGACGTGCTGTGTTGTGATCACGTGGGCAGCTCCGGGCGCGGCGCTTGTTTTGGTTTCCCTCTAACTTGCCCACGGCAGCTTCTGGGTGAGCGACTTTCCTGCACCTGCCCACACCCTGACCTCGTCTTCGGGCTCTCTCAGCCCGCAGTTCCGCAAGCCCCTGGGGCGGGCTCCTGCCATGCCGCTGGTCCGTTACAGGAAAGTGGTCATCCTCGGATACCGCTCTGTAGGTGAGTCTCCGCCCTGCAGAACTCGGACGCGCAGCAGCTTTGTAGCCAGAAGAGGCGCGCTGTCGTGGGAACGCGACCCAGGGAGGAATGGTGACATCGTAAGAATGGGGTTGTAGAGCGAGGATTGGAAGAGTGGAGAAATAAAGGTTGGTGGTGTGTGGAGGCTGCAGGAAGCGCAAGCACTCAAGGCTCAATGAGGACCTGGCTGCGGTAATCTCAGAGTGGTCCCAGCGTTACTTTGGGGATAGGGGTGGGGTCACAATTTGAAAACCAGGATGCGGTCTCCGTGGGGACAGATAGTCGCAGGTGTCCTGGGGCGGGGCGGACTCGATCCTGGGGAACCCTGGATATTCCTTCGGGTAGGATGGGGTGGGGAAGGCGGCGGGAAAGGCTTCCTGCTGCGCTTCTGAATGCATCCGGTAGCCAAAGTGCGGAGACCCCGGGCGAAAAGACGGTGAGGGTAGACACAAGGGATAGGATTGCTTGAGGCACTCACAGACTGTAGTGTTAATTTGGGGTACCCTTTGGTCCTGGGCCACAGTCCGAAAGGACAGAGGATGTGAATGTGGATGGATGATTTGGATACAGCTGCCACACTGCTCCCCACAGGGAAGACATCTTTGGCACATCAATTTGTGGAAGGCGAATTCTCGGAAGGCTACGATCCTACAGTGGAGAATAGTGAGTAGACTTCTCCCCTAGTGTGCTGGTGACGCGACCCGGAGGGATTGGATAGCCCACCCTACTCCATAATGTATTTCGCTGGTGCCAAGGGGCTGATTTAATTACACATTACATCTAATTTCTTCTTCAGCAATCCTGTTCTATGGATGGCTAGAGTATGGATTTTGCAGGATACTGAGTCTGGGATAGTTTGGATGTAGACATTAAGAACCTTAGTGTGTCTTTCCAGTTACCTGGATAACTCCCTGGAGCTGATCTATCTGTGTCAACCCCAAGGTTAAGAATGTAAGGGGAGGCCGGGCGCAGTGGCTCACGCCTGTAATCCCAGCACTTTGGGAAGCTGAGGCGGGCGGATCGATTGAGGTCAGGATTTCGAGACCAGCCTGGCCAGCATGGTGAAATCTCATCGCTACTAAAAATACCAAAATTAGCTGAGCATGGTGGCACACACCTGTAATCCGAGCTACTAAAGAGGCTGAGGTAGGAGAATCGCTTGAACGCAGCAGGCAAATGTTGCAGTGAGCAAAGATTGTGACACTGCACATACCAGCCTGGGTGTCAGGGTGAGACTGTCTCAAAAAAAAAAATAAAATAAAAAGGCCAGGCACCATGGCTCACGCCTGTAATCCCAGCTCATTGGGAGGCCAAGGCAGGTGGATCACCTGAGGTCAAGAGTTCGAAACCAGCCTGGCCAACTGGTGAAACCCTGTATCTACTAAAAATACAAACAATTAGCTGGGCATGGTGATGGATATCTGTAATCCCATCCACTCGGGTGGCTGAGGCAGGAGAATTGCTTGAACCCAGGAGGCGGAGGTTGCAGTGAGCTGAGATGGCGCCACTGTGCTCTAGCCTGGGCAACAAGAGCGAAACAACGTCTCAAAAAAAAAAAAAAAAAAAAGAATAAAAAGAATGTAAGCAGGGGGAAGGGAGTGGGAGGGATGAAGATAAATTGATCAATAGGTACAGATATATAGTTTGATAGAAGAAGTAAGACTTAGTAGATCAGTAGGGTGACTATAGCTTACAATAAGCTATTTTACATTTCAAAATAGCTATAAGAGAAGAATTCAAATGGTTCTAGCATAAAGAAAACACAAATATTTAAGGTGATGAATATTGCAGATATACTTACAAATTATGTGAATGTATTATCACGTGTACCCTGAAACTTGGTGCATCTATTATTCATCAATAAAACAAAAGTAATTATTTTTCTTTTCTTTTCGAGACAGAGTCTCGCTCTGTCACCCAGGCTGGAGTGCAGTGCCGCAATCTCAACTCACTGCAACCTCCACCTCCTGGGTTCAAGCAATTCTCATGCTTCAGCCTCCTGAGTAGCTGGGACTACAGGCATGCACCACCATGCCCAGCTAATGTTTTGTATTTTTAGTAGAGACAGGGTTTAACCATGTTGGCCAGGCTGGTCTTGAACTCTTGGTCTTAAGTGATCCGCCCACCTTGGCCTCCCAAAGTGCTGGGATTACAGGTGTCAGCCACTGAGCCCAACCAACAATCTACTTTAAAAAAAAGCTGCCAAAAAAATAAAAGAAGGTAAGACAGCCAGGTGCAGAGGTGCATACCTATAGTCCCAGCTACTTGGGAGGTTGAGGTGAGAGGATCGCCTGAGCCCAGGACTTCCAGGCTATAGGGTGCTAAGAGTGCACCTGTGAATAGCCACTGCTCTACAGCCTGGGCAACATAGCAAGACCTCATCTCAAAAAAAAATATATATATATATAATTAGCCGGGCGCAGTGGCAGGCGCCTATAATCCCAGCTACTCGGGAGGCTGAGGCAGGAGAATCGCTTGAACCCAGGTGGCAGAGGTTGCAGTGAGCCGAGATCGAGCCACTGCACTCCAGCTTGGGCAATAGAGTGAGACTCTGTCTCAAAAAAAAAAAAGAAAAAAGTCAGGGGACATACATTGCTGGCCCTATAAGGCACCTCACAGTCAAGTTTTCTTTTCTTTTCAGCTTACAGCAAGATAGTGACTCTTGGCAAAGATGAGTTTCACCTACACCTGGTGGACACAGCAGGGCAGGTACCAGTTGGGGTATGGTATCCAAAAGTGGCAGTTCAGCCCTCAGAGATGAAGTCTGGTAGTCTTTGTGGCTCATCTGTAAAGTAGTATTAAAAGCATTTTACCTGCTAAGAGTATGCAGGGCTCATTGGAGCTGCTCCATAAATACTTGTTGAAGTGATTATAGTAGGGCATGCCCCAGGGAGGGTCACCTGGATGTTGTCCCACCAACCTTTGCCATCTGAGTGGTTTGGATCTAGGTACTGATGTTTCCATTTCTTGACAGGATGAGTACAGCATTCTGCCCTATTCATTCATCATTGGAGTCCACGGTTATGTGCTTGTGTATTCTGTCACCTCTCTACATAGGTAAGTGACCAAGGTTGTGAGTGTGGGACTTGGGAAGACCTGAGGACTGTCTCATAAAGTTATAGCTCCAATTCTTGTGTTTATAGCTTCCAAGTCATTGAGAGTCTGTACCAAAAGCTACACGAAGGCCATGGGAAAACCCGGTAAGTGGCCTTGGGGGATAGGGACATAGTGTGGGCATGAGGGAGTAGGAGAGAGCAGAGGGGAGAATTGTCAAGTTAGAGAGGCTCGGATATAGATCCTGCCTGGTCTGATAAGGAGTCGTCCAGCCTTGATATAAGGAGTTGGGGAATGAGGGGATTCTGAAATAAGTGCTGTTTCCTCACAGGGTGCCAGTGGTTCTAGTTGGGAACAAGGCAGATCTCTCTCCAGAGAGGTATGTAAATCTCTGCTACTTAGAGGAAAAGGAAGTGAAATGGACTGGGAATCAGTCAGGCTCTCATCCTGGCTCTGCCACTGACTCAAACAAGTCATTTCACCTCTTTGTCTCTAACCTGAAGCTTAAGGAAGATAATACTTCTATCTTAAAAGCCACAATTTCATATTTCAAGCCTCAGTCCTAGATTCACCCATTGTTCCTTTGTTTACCTATGTTTTCTCCTTCCACAGCCCTCCTCCCAAAACTTGGGGAAATGGCGTGGGTCAGAGGAAGTCTTTTTCTTCCTTCTTTTTTTTTTGAGATGAAGTCTTGTTCTGTTGCCCAGACTAGAGTGCAGCGGCGTGATCTCGGCTCACTGCAACCTCTGCCACCTGGGTTCAAGCGATTCTCCTGCCTCAGCTTCCCGAGTAGCTGGGACTACAGGCGCATGCCACCACGCCCGGCTATTTTTTGTATTTTTAGTAGAGATGGGGTTTCACTATGTGAGCCAGGATGGTCTTGATCTCCTGACCTTGTGATCCACCCGCCTAGGCCTCCCAAAGTGTTGGGATTACAGGCATGAGCCACCACGCGCAGCCCGTTTTCTTTTTAATAGAGATGGTATTTCACTGTGTTGCCAAGGCTGGTCTTGAACTCCTGAGCTCAAGTGATCCACCACCTCGGCCTCCCAAAGTGCTGCATTACAGGCATGAGCCACTAAGCCTGGCCAGGAAGCCTTGATTCTGAAGATTTTTCAGAGCACTTACCAACATTTCTATCTTCCATCTTTATGTCCCAAATTTGCTTCCAGAGAGGTACAGGCAGTTGAAGGGAAGAAGCTGGCAGAGTCCTGGGGTGCGACATTTATGGAGTCATCTGCTCGAGAGAATCAGGTGCTCGGCCCGAAGACTAGAAGGGTGGTGGTGGTAGCCGTGTTTTCCTTATTGTACTGCTTGGTGGGAATGTTGCAGGAATGGAGCTTTCACCCCAGAGCTGGGTGGTATTGGCACTGAACTGACTTTTGCCCTATATCCTCTCCCCTTATAGCTGACTCAAGGCATCTTCACCAAAGTCATCCAGGAGATTGCCCGTGTGGAGAATTCCTATGGGCAAGAGCGTCGCTGCCATCTCATGTGAGCCCTTGGGTGTGGTGTAACTGCCTTGTTTCTGCCTCTGGCACTTGCCATGTTCCAGTGGGGGGTCAGACCCTCAGGACTTCACGGGTATGGTTGCCAGCTGTGTTCCTGACCCCTGGACACACAGTGTGGCATCCTCATGTTTGCACACTTTCCCCAGGCTCTAGTGGCCTGGATGTCAATGTTTACAAAGGGGCAAGGACCTCTCATGGACACTGGCCTCTAGCCCTCTGTTTTTGCTAGATGAATTCTGTTATAACCTGTGGGGTCAGGATATGAGTCCTGGGCATTATTTATCCAGGACCCATCCTCTTGGGTGGGTTTTGGGTGTTGGCTGGGTAAGGGGAGCCAGGGACTTCTGAAATAGAGCTGGCTCCCTGGGGTGACAATGTATATATGCAAATAAACTGAGAAATCTTTTGTTGTTGACTTTTTCCTGTGTGTGTGAGACGGAGTTTCACTCTGTTGCCCAGGCTGGAGCGGTACAGTGCTGCGATCTCAGCTTGCTGCAACCTCTGCCTGCCAGGTTCAAGCAGTTCTCCTGCCTCAGTCTCCCACAGGCACCTGCCACCACGCCTTGCTATTTTTAGTAGAGATGGGGTTTCACCATATTGGCCAGGATGGTCTCGAACTCCTGACCTTAAGTGATCTGTCCGCCTCAGCCTCCCAAAGTGCTGGGATTATAGGCGTGAACCACTACTCCCGGCCTTATTGTTGACTTCTGTGTATCTAGGGAGAGCTCAGAGCCAATATCTCTTTTTCCAAGGAGTCATGGCTGTGGTCTTTGGTGGGAAATCTTTCCTCCTACCTTGTTCCTATTCCTTATTCCTCACTTATTAACAACCATTATCCTAACTTGCCTTTCCTACCTTTCTATTCTGCTGGGTTCCTCATATACTGAGTCCAGTTGGCTGCCACTCCCGTCCAAGTTTTGTAGCCTTTCAAGATCCCCTTAATTACAGAAACACCACCCTCTAGTGGCCAGATGCAACATGCTGACCTAGCTGTCTTCCTGGGGCCTCAGCATTTGCTTGGACTCAAAACATACAGGGTTTCGGGAGAAGGAAGCCCCTCATTCCTAATGATGTAAGAATTGAGAGAAGTGTAGAGGCAGAGAGACTAAAGTGTTGTGAAGACTTTGACTTCCCAAGAGTGTTGAGTAAAGTAAGAAATAATGCATCTGGTGCCTATCAGTCCCCCCGGCCCTCCATGTCCCTAGTGTCTTTCACTAAAATGGCTGTCCTTTGCTCTTTTCATACCTTTAATCTTTTTGTACTTTTCACACCTTTGGTGTTCTACTTTTTTTAGGTGTCAAAGGCTATTGGTTCTGCTTTTATGGACCTACCACCTCAGTAGGATTGATATTTCAGCTAGGAAAGTTTGGTCCTGTTTGCCTCCGCTTTTCTTGATCCCCACCCTGCCACCAGCATGATTGCCTAACTAGTCTAATACCTCCTCCAAGGATGTGTAAGGGTTACTTTAATGGTAGATCTTCACAGGGAAGGTACAGACCTCTTCTGACAACTGGGGGAGCCCGAGGTACCTGTCAATGTACTTACTTGGGAAGGATTGACAGAACCTAGATGTGATTTTTAGCTGTGACTTTGTCAGTGCCTGGCTCCAGGCTTACAGTGGGGATATGGCTTGTCATGCTGATTTTCAAAAGTCCTGACAGCTGCTTTTGCTTTTCTGATCCAGAATCTAAAAAGAAATAAGGGCTGCTAGAAGAAACATACTCCAAACAACAATCTCACTGGCTTAGGAGGTTCTGGGAGGTCACTAACCTCTCTCCTTATACTAAAATTAAGTCCTTTTGCACATCTGACCTGGGATACTCATTACAGGGGCCTACTTTCCTGCTGCCATTTTCACGAGGTCTGGGGTAGACTTAGAAACATCTAAAGTTTTCTAGTTTATCAATAATCTCAAGGCGTGGGGACAGTAGTGATAGCGGTTAATAGCTCCTCCACTTAGCTGTGTGGCCTTGGGCAGTCACTTAACCTCTCAGCGCCTCCATTTCTCATTTATGAAGAGTGGCTAAGTGTGCTTTATAGAGTTGAGGTGAAAATTAAATGAGGTAATAAATGCAAAGCTTACTACAGTTCTTCACACATAGTAAGTCCTTAAGAAATAGTGGGTGGCAGCCGGGCACGCCTGTAATCCCAGCACTTTGGGAGACCAAGGTGGGTGGATAACCTGAAGTCAGGAGTTTGAGACCAGCCTGGCCAACGTGGTGAAACCCCATCTCTACTAAAAATAAATTAGCTGGGTGTGATGGTGGGCTCCTGTAATCCCAGTTACTAGGGAGGCTGAGGCAGGATAATCGCTTGAACCTGGGAGGCGGAGGTTGCAGTGAGCTAAGATCACGCCATTTCACTCCAGCCTGGGAGACAAGAGCGAAACTCTGTCTCAAAAAAAAGAAAAAAAAAAAAAGACCCCGAAATAGTGGGTGGCTATCTGTGTTATTACTGGAGGTCTTTCTGGTGAGGGTCTGCCTCTCCCTGCCTCTGGGTGCAAACCTGGGAGGGGCCTTCCATTTTCCAACTTGTTTCTTGGTTAACTTATTCTATTGTAACCAAAAGAGGTGTGCGATCACTGCTGGAGCTTTTTTGCTCAAATATGTGTGAATGGTCAGTGCAGAAAGCATGATGCCAATGTGTGGCTGGAGTAGGACAAATCTAGTCCTGATCCCTCCTATGACTCTGACCAGTAGGGATTAAGGTCTCCTGCACTGTGGAATATAAAAGCATCAAGTCACATGTGGCTATTTAATTTCATTAAAATAAAAAGTTCCTTACTTGTACCACCTGCATTTCGAAGTGCTCGAGAGCTCATGTGGTTAATGGCTACCATATTAGATAGTGTAGATTTAATCCATTTCTATCACTGTAGAAAAGTTCTGTTGGGGCCGGGCGCGGTGGCTCATGCCTGTAATCCCAGCACTTTGGGAGACCAGGGCGAGCGGATCACGAGTTCAAGACCAGGCTGGCCAACATAGTGAAACCCTGTCTCTACTAAAAATACAAAGAAGTAGCCAGGTCTGGTGGTGTGCGCCTGTAATCTCAGCTACTAGGGAGGCTGAGGCAGGAGAATCGCCTGAACCCGGGAGGCAGAGGTTGCAGTGAGCCGAGATCGCACCATTGCACTCCAACCCGGACGACAGTGCAAGACTCCGGGCTCAAAAAAAAAAAAAAGAAAAAAAAAAAATTCTGTTGGATAGCACCGTAAACCCTTTCCCCACAAAGCTGGCATTGGATCGAATCGGCCTGCCTCTTTCTCCACATCTTCCTTTAAAAAACTGTAGTATTATTTGTAATCCTAGGAAAAACGTGGCCTTTGGTTTGAATAATGGCTCAACTTCTGACTAGATGTATTTCTGTGGGCAATCTTACCTATTGTAGCCTTAATCTTCATCTGTCATATGGAGATAATTCTATGTAACTCATAATGAAGGTGAGGAATAACTAAGAATATAGAAAGTATCTGGACATAGTTAATTTGTCTCCTTTTGTCCACCCCATATGTGCAGTTGATGCAGAAGAGGCATTCCAATCCTTTCTCATCCAGACTTATGTTGGGGGGGGTGGTGCCTGCAAAGAGTATGTTTTGCGATCTTGTCTAGAACAGTACTCCGGCCAGGTAGCAGCGAGGCTACTTCAGTTTACTAAAAAAGGGACAGGGGTATTGAATATCTGAAAGGACTGGAGGTGGGAATGGGGGCACCCTGAAAAGGAAGGGAGGCTCTACATTTGTTTCGATGGGGAGGTGTGTGTAGTGACTGTGTGGGCACCGACAGTCCTTCCTCACACGGGGGACTGGGAGCCAGGAGGAACGACTAGGGACTAGTCCAGTTTTCTTCGGGTCCCCAAACGTGGCAAGAACCCACCCTCTGCAGCGCCAGGCGCCGTACCTCACTTTCTCCATTTGCGGACTCCAGTTCCCAGGATGCTAAGCAGCGGCCAATCTCCTGGCTCTTCTTCCATCCCCCTCCCGGGAAAGACTGCCCCTGGCCAAAGCGAGGGGGCAGTTGGAGTTTCAGGGACCAATGACTGCAAGGGTATGGAATTAAAAAGCAGCCGGAGTCCTAGTTTCGCGGCCTGGGCGGTAAATGAAGAGGCTCCAGGGCCGCGGCAGACAGGAGGTGGGCTTCATTCCCACGTGTCTGCTCGGCTGCCGGCCCGGCGCGGTCGGGGTTAACCCGGAGCGGAAGGATCCCGCAGCGTGTGCGTAGAACTGCAGAGTCACAGCCTTTCCTCCGAGAGGGCGGGATCCCTCCGCCGCTCCGCTCCAACACAAAATAGGGCCGCCTCTTCTTCTTTCTCCCCCTCTCGAGTGGGGTGCCCCGGGCAAAAGGCCCCCCCGGATCTCGCGCCGAAGGCTTCACGAATCTTCACGACCGCTGCCCAGCTCTCGGGCCAGGAAATAGCCCCTTCGCAGGAACCACCCTACCGGCCGAACAGGAGGCGGAGGGGGGGAGGCGGAGCGGCGCCGCGCTGCACTACTTTCCTCTCCGGTTGCAAATGGCTGCCTCGTTCCCCACTTTCCGCTCAGTTTCCTGACCCCCCGGTGCCGGGAGCCGGGGTTGGGCCATGCACCTCTAGGCCCCCTGCGATCACAGTCAGCCGGGGGTCGAGGGGGTGCCACCGACCAAAGCCGGCCAGGCCGGGGGCGGGGCAGCTCCCGAGGCCAGAGGGGAAGGGAGGCGAGCGCAGGGCCTGGAGCGGCCGGAGGGGAGCGGGCAGAGGGCTCGCACCGCCCGCCCCTTCCTCTTCCTCGCCCACCTAGCCTCCTCCCTTCCCCGGGGGGAGCAGAAGGTGGGGGGCTCGAAGCCGCCGAGGGTGAGCGCTCGGGGTCGAGAAGCCCGGCGCTGGGTGTGTGTCAGGTTCAGCCCCGCGGCCCCGCCGGCCCCGCGTCGCCGTAGCTCGCGCGGCCCCGGGCGCCGGCCGGGGCGGGGAGAGCGGCTCGGGGCTCCTGCGAGGGTCTCACGTTCCATCCGGGCCAGGCGCGGGGCGGCGCGGCATTCCTTCCGGGCTGCTGGGGAGGCGCCTCGACGTTCCATCTGGAGAGCCTCGACGTTCCGCCCGAGCCCGGCGCGGGCGGCCGGGGCGCTGGCCGGGCCCTAGGACTAAGAGGCCGCCCGGCGACGCGGATGCGGAGCCTGCTTGCCCAAGATCAAAGCCACCGGTGCTCTCTTTGTGTCCGCTCGGGATTCGCCGCCCTGGGGCTGTCCATGGAAACCTAAACTGCTGGAACCTGAGGCAGAGAACCCCTCTTTGGCTTCTTGCTGTTTTTTGTGGGGGGAGGGTGGCCACTCCGACCTGGATTTACCGTTCTTGGCCCCCCTAAGCCCCCCCGTGCGGGGGGCGGCTGTGATCGCTCTGGCGGTTGGAGGTCGGGGAGCGGCCCGGGCTCTGGCCATGTTCTCGGATGAGGATTTCTGGATCGCCCTGTGAAGAGGTGAGTGAAGTCCGCCCGGCCAGGGCCCAGAAAGGGTTGGACTGGGGGCACAGCCAGATGGACTATCTTAGCCGGAGCTGGCCTTTAGGTTGGAGAAGGGGGTGCCAAAGCTGGGGAGCGTTCCTTTGGCAGGGTCTGTCAAGGGAACCTGAGCCAGTCACCAGGGCAGAACTGAGGCCTGGTATCTTGGGGTGTGCCTCTTTAAAGACTGGGGGTTCAGAGAACCACGGGAGTTTGGGAACCTGGCCAGATAGCCTCTCTGCCTGTTTATTTTTGTGTTGGGGGAGCTCGACTAAAGTAGGACCCAGGCCCTGATGCCAGCACCAATCCCAGGCTGCTGCTGCTCCTCTCAGGGTTCCTTGTGGGCCTTGGGACAGAGCAACTTGGGACGGTGGGGGAGGGTGCCACTGCCAGGTCAGACTTATTATGCCAGTTGGACCTTAAGGTTGTTCCTACCGAGTTGGGCACCCAAAGCGGTCCCTGGAAAACTCAAGGAACCCCAGATCCTTCACCAGGCCTTCTTTCACTGGGCAAAGGGAGAGTGTGTGGAAACTGACTAGTTGTGATGAAGGGGATGGCTGGGGCAAGAAGGAGGCGGGGCTGGGGGCAGCTCTGGCCCTGCTGTTCAACTTTAAACTATCCCTGCCTGGCAAAGTGACCCCAGTGAGGCCTACTGCTGTCTTAGCCTGCTTTGCCTCCCCTCCTCTTGGGATGGATCTAATCTCTAGAGGATTATAGAAGAGGCCGTTGAGATTTGCTCCCTGCGAATGTAGGCTGCAAAAAATGGCTTTTGTCTTTTGCCTTCTCCCGGCCTGGTATGGAGAGCTGGCTGCTGTGAGTCCCTGGCCAGTCCTGCAAGCCCCTCCCAGACCTCTCCAACCCTTTTTTGACCAGGGATTGTTAACTGGTTTTCTGATCCTGTACCAGCTGTGCAGAATGGGGTGGCCTGTAGCTCTCTGGAGGAGAAATGGCTTGATCAGAGCTCTTTTCTCCTGGAAACCAGTGATTCTACCCCTGGCAGAAGGTATTGGGGAGAACGAGTGTGTATGTGCCTGCAGCTTGAGCCTCAATCCTGTGGGCCTTGCTTGGGCTGGGACTGCCCCTCTCACACCTGTCATGCTGCCCAGCAGGGATTTGGCTGGTGCATTTTGCTCCCTCTATCTGCTCCAACATACATATGCTAGATTTCTTTGAGTCTGGTTTTGAAAAAGAGAAAATAGAGGTTTTGCCTTTTAAAGATTTCTCAAAGGTGAGAGGTGGCACAGGGGTAGTGGAGTGAGGTGAGCTGTCAACCCTGCTCTCCACTCCTGCATTCTATGGAGAGTTCCTCCTGTTTGTCCTGAAACAACTTCCTTATGTAGGACTGCACCTTGTTAGCTGTGCCTGCCTTCAGGATGAGCCAGGGACACAGTTCAGAGGGTCTGCAGGGCCAGTGTTCCTTTTGGATCCATCTCGGAGGGCTGACCCAAAATGGGGGTGGGAAGAGGTGTGGTTTGAATCTCAGGCTGGGAACCAGGAAGTCCTGAGTCCTACTGAAGAGCTGTTCACTCAAGGGCCTGCTGCAGCCTTACACCTCTCCAAGTGTCCATTTCCCCCTTGCCTGGGAAAATGGAGTGAAAGCTGTTGGTCTGGGAGGGAGTCAGGAAGGAGAGTGGGTTGAGATAAATCCCTGTCCTTTTCTTTGCTGTTTTGGACCTCTAAGGTATAGGACTGAGGGGTGCCAGCACAGTTTTACTCCCTACATCTGTACCTACTGTCTGGGATCTCTAGTTCTGTGGAGGAAGCCTGGCGAGACACTAGCCCAGTTTAGATCCAGGGAAAAAATCCTTGGTGTGTATGTGTGTGGGTTTACTGACTGTGAATGATGGGACTGGGTAACCTGGGGTCTTTGTTTAGATACGTTCAGGGGCCTGTTAACTGGGAATCAGCATTGGGATCCCGGTGCTGGACTTCAGGGCTGGGGAAATAGGGACTGAGGGCTCAGGCTTTTTGGAGGTGCCCCCTAGATTATTTTTGGTACAACTTGTATGACATTCTTCTCTTCGCTTCTTAATCTCTCATCTTCCATGGCCCCATGCATGGGCTCTGGCTTTGGAGGATGGTCGTAGTCTGTCTCTCAAGGCCAGATGAAGGTGGTTTCTTTACCTTCTTGAGCAGTACCAGCCTTACCAGCTGAGAGGGCTGAGCTTGGGGGAGAGCTGAGGAATTTGCCCCTCTGGCCTTGTGTGAGGCAGCTCTCCTCCTACCCACTGTATTATCATTGTTGCCTTTTACTTCTTGATGTTTGTGACTCTTTTGGCCTCAACTTTGAGAGCAGAGCGGGTAGAGGATCTTTGGGGGTATGTAGTGGTAAGATATAGTAAGATGCAAACAATTAGAAAACTTTAAGAGCCCCTTGGACGTTCTGGGTGTGGTCAGGCCTTGAATGACTGAATGGAAGAGGGGCCTGGCTGCTGCCCTCACCTCCATCTCCCACTTCCCATGGTAGCTTCTAAGGACTCCTTGAAGTTCTGGAGCAGCTTTTCTATGAGCCGGCCAGATGACCACCCTGCTTTCCTTTCAGGTGTGGTTGTGTGGCAGGTTTGGGAAAGAGAGATGGCTTGGGAATGGAGATGATGTGTGATCAGGTGATGCTTTACTTTATCCAGTAGGTTCTGAGAGTGTTAGGGGAAAAAGGAATTTTCTTTCCTGTGACATGTCTCCAGAGGGGCATAGCCAGTATCTGGAAATAAAGGGTGAGTTCAGAGCAGGAGGAGTGATATTGTAGTTCTTGGGGAATTGATTTACTGATTTGGGGCACCTTTGAGGGTTCCCCCTTGTCTCGTTTGTCCCAGTCATTCAACCCTAAGTGGCTGACTGGGGTATTTGCCTTCCAGTTTGGGAGGAGAGGCTGTCCTTGCTAAGGGTGGTGTGGTCACTCTGGTTAGTCAAGAAGAGTGGAAAAGGTGAGAGATTAATTTATCAAACTTTTATTGTTTAGAGTTCTGTTTTAGGGATTTCCCCCACCTCACCACCACTTGCTTTAGGAACACTGTATTCTTCTCTGATTAAGAGAAAGGATTTATACTTCCCACTACAAGCTGCTGGCACTTAGCCCTTTCTTCCTCCTCCTATAGGGTCCCTTTCCTATTCCTCATGTCTGTAATTATTGTTCTTCTCTCCTCCCCCCACCGCCCGCTGTGCTTAATTCCCTCTGAGGTCTAGGAAAATAATACCCAAAGGTGTAGGTCTCAACTTTTTTAGGTATAACTTTAGTGTGTTTCATTAGGCTGTGATACAGGCATGCATTTCTTAGAAGGGACAAGGGACCGTTATTCCCCACCCCCATGTATGTGTGTGGAAACCCTGCTTGAGGGAAGAGGAAGGAAGCTACTCGGCTCTGCTGTGCTATGTCCTGCCCTGTTTAGAACTCCTCTGAGTGACTGTATGCTTCCTGAGACTACAATTCCCAGCATGCTTAGCCTCAGGCCTGGCTACACATGCTCAGTAACTCTCAAGGTCCACTTCTGTTAACTACTAGGGATATCTGAAGAGGAAGGGCAGTTGGTGTTGCTAAGGGCAATGACCTGAGACCTTCAGGCTGGGTGAGACCCTGAGCTCAGTTAGGGCACGGGCCAGGGGTTCATCTGAGCTGGATTTAGGTTGGAAGTGGGTGGAAATTAGGGAGTTTCTTCTTTTGTGATGGCGATGTCCTCATAGAAACAAGTGGCAGTGAGGGAGATCCATCCATAGCTAGGCTGTAGTTCTAGTAGTGTGTTCCATCTCTTGCAGTGCCTCAGACTCTGCCTCTGGGAGAGGGATTTTTGCTGGACTCAGGCTTCCTGGGTCATGACTACCCCTGGGTTGGCACAGACTGGCCTCTAGAATGGCAGCTTACTTGAGACTTGAAGAAAAGGTGTGGGAATAGGGCTCACCAAAAGCCAAAAACCCAGAGGCAAGGCAAACGACAGTATTAAGATATAAATGGATATGCTTCTAGTTGGATGCTATGGCCCCAGGAACTCTTACAGAGGAAGTGGGAAAGTCAAATGGATCCCCTGAGAATCTCTCCAGAGTGCGAGAAGAGGGTATGTGTTTATCTGGGGAGGAAGTGACCCTACAGGTTAGGGAGAATGACTTTCTTGTCAGTATAGGAGTTTGTAGTATGGCTTGCTCTGATGTCTGGAGGGTCTGGATGCCTTCTTCCCAGGATTCTGGGAGAAGTGCTTCTTGGGGAGACTTACTAGGCATATAGATCTCTTTCTTGGCACCAACAGGTCTCCCCGAGAGGGCCCTGCCCAGTCGGAGAGAGGGATGGACAGCCAGAAGCTGCCTGGTGAGGATAAAGATTCAGAACCGGCAGGTGAGTAGGACAAATTCTTTGTTTGCTTTTAGATTTCACAGGCAACCTTACATTTCTGGTCCTGGCCCAAGGACATGAGCTAAGTCTATGCAGCAGATAAGTAATGGAACAATTTTGTTCTTTGGGACAGCAGTTGAAATATCATCACTCTGATCCACTCAGGTTTTGGATAATCTCATGTGTCTGGTGAGTGGACTTTGTATTAAATAGGGATGATGACTGACACATGCTGTTTGTCTGTTTATTCAGCTGATGGACCTGCAGCTTCTGAGGACCCAAGTGCCACTGAGTCAGACCTGCCTAACCCACATGTGGGAGAGGTCTCTGTCCCTAGTTCTGGGAGTCCCAGTCTTCAGGAGACTCCTCAGGACTGCAGGTAACTTGTTTGAGGGCACATAAGGATTTGATTTGAGAGTCTAGGGCTTTCAAGGAAGAGAAATTAGGAAAATGAGTGTCGGGGAAGCATGGGCATGCCAAATCATGGGGTTGCTGGGGGCCTGGCGTGGTACTGATGCTTGTGTGTCCACAGTGGGGGTCCGGTGCGGCGTTGTGCTCTCTGTAACTGCGGGGAGCCCAGTCTGCATGGGCAGCGGGAGCTACGGCGCTTTGAGTTGCCATTTGATTGGCCCCGGTGTCCAGTGGTATCCCCTGGGGGGAGCCCAGGGCCCAATGAGGCAGTGCTGCCCAGTGAGGACCTGTCACAGATTGGTTTCCCTGAGGGCCTTACACCTGCCCACCTAGGAGAACCTGGAGGTGAGTGAGGAGAATGGGGCAGCAAATGGGAGAAGGACTGGGTAGTCCTGAGCCAGCGATCCTCTTTCTGTTAACTCTTTCCTTTCTGTTTACCTCTTCCCACCTGTAAAGGGTCCTGCTGGGCTCACCATTGGTGTGCTGCGTGGTCGGCAGGCGTATGGGGGCAGGAGGGCCCAGAACTATGTGGTGTGGACAAGGCCATCTTCTCAGGGATCTCACAGGTGGGGCTGGGGCCAAGGGATTGCATAGGTGAAGGGTAGGGCTGGTGGGCTTCTGAGAGTCAGGGTGGAATGAGAAGGAGTGTGGGTATACTGGGGCAGAGCTAGTGCCTGAACTGTTTCTTTGGGGAGAGCTGGCTGACAGTGAGGCTCTTTCTTCATCCTGGCAGCGCTGCTCCCACTGCACCAGGCTCGGTGCCTCCATCCCTTGCCGCTCACCTGGATGTCCACGGCTTTACCACTTCCCCTGCGCGACTGCCAGCGGTTCCTTCCTATCCATGAAAACTCTGCAGCTGCTATGCCCAGAGCACAGTGAGGGGGCTGCACATCTGGGTGAGAAGTCCTGATCTTTGGTCATAGGGCAAATGAGAGACCAAGTGTGCCTTGGATTTTTGTACTCTACAGAGCACTGATCAAAGTATAGAATTATATACCTTTGGTCTGCCCCACTAAAATAGGTGTGAACTTTGTGAGCACCAGGGGTTTGCCTGTCTTGTTTACCATTGTGTCTCCAGTGCCTAGAACAGCTGGCAGACGTTGGGCAGGCACTCAGTAACTTTGTTATTTGTTCATTCTGTGCCCATGGAGTGCCTGTTTTGTGTACGGCACTGTGCTGAGGCTTACAAGGAATCCATAGCTGACCTGTGGTGTCTCTACCCCCTGCAGAGGAGGCTCGCTGTGCAGTGTGTGAGGGGCCAGGGGAGTTGTGTGACCTGTTCTTCTGTACCAGCTGTGGGCATCACTATCACGGGGCCTGCCTGGACACTGCTCTGACTGCCCGCAAACGTGCTGGCTGGCAGTGCCCTGAATGCAAAGTGTGCCAAGCCTGCAGGTAGGAATGGAAGGGCAGGAGGGAAGTCTTAGGCACAACACAGGTTAGGGTTGAAAATGAGGGCAGTCAGAGAAGACCTGTTAACATGAAAACAACAAAAAAGAAACGAGGGCAGAGAGGACACTGTAATGTTCCCTGTGCCTCTGCAGGAAACCTGGGAATGACTCTAAGATGTTGGTTTGTGAGACGTGTGACAAAGGATACCATACTTTCTGCCTAAAACCACCCATGGAGGAACTGCCTGCTCACTCTTGGAAGTGCAAGGTGAGTGTACCCTGATTCTGCCCTATTGTCCCTAACTCTGCCTCCTACAGCATTCTCTGTCTTGACAAGTCCTGTACTTTTCTTTAGTCTTTGCTGTCTGACCAATGCCTGTTTTGCCCACTCCTTTCCCTTAGGCATGCCGGGTGTGCCGGGCCTGTGGGGCGGGCTCAGCAGAACTGAATCCCAACTCGGAGTGGTTTGAGAACTACTCTCTCTGTCACCGCTGTCACAGAGCCCAGGGAGGTCAGCCTGTCAGCTCTGTTGCTGAGCAGCATACCCCTGTGTGTAGCAGGTAAGTGGTGTGGACTGACTGAGATTGGGCTGGCAGGTTGGAAGGACTGAGTTTGGCAGGGTTCTTCTTAAATTGAGTGGACTTTGAGAGGAGAGCCTTAAGGTGGGCAGTGTCATCCACAGCATTTGTGCCTTGCCCCAGTGCGCTCTCTAGGATTTGTTAGCTGGTGAGAGCCACAGTGCCTGCTCCCCTGTACCCTCTGCAGATTTTCACCCCCAGAGTCTGGCGATACCCCCACTGATGAGCCCGATGCTCTGTACGTTGCATGCCAAGGGCAGCCAAAGGGTGGGCACGTGACCTCTATGCAACCCAAGGAACCGGGGCCCCTGCAATGTGAAGCCAAACCACTAGGTGAGTAGGGTTTGAGGGTCCCTGAAATTCATCCCCTTTTATTCTGTGACAAGAGACAGTTTGTGCATTGCCCCAGACCCTGCACTTCCTGTGGGGTAGATTTGAGCTAGATAGGAGCATCGTGTTGTTGTGTCTGCAGGGAGAGCAGGGGTCCAACTTGAGCCCCAGTTGGAGACCCCCCTAAATGAGGAGATGCCACTGCTGCCCCCACCTGAGGAGTCACCCCTGTCCCCACCACCTGAGGAATCACCCACATCCCCACCGCCTGAGGCATCACGCCTGTCCCCACCACCTGAGGACTCACCTGCATCCCCGCTTCCTGAGGCATTGCACCTGTCCCAGCCGCCGGAGGAATCGCCCCTCTCTCCGCCGCCTGAGGAGTCTCCTCTGTCTCCGCCACCTGAATCATCACCTTTTTCTCCACTGGAGGAGTCGCCCTTCTCTCCACTGGAAGAGTCACCCCCGTCTCCTGCACTTGAGACGCCTCTATCCCCACCACCTGAAGCATCGCCCCTGTCCGCACCATTTGAGGAATCTCCCTTGTCCCCGCCACCTGAGGAACTGCCCACTTCCCCGCCACCTGAAGCATCTCGCCTGTCTCCACCGCCTGAGGAGTCACCCATGTCCCCTCCACCTGAAGAGTCACCCATGTCTCCACCACCAGAGGCATCTCGTCTGTTCCCACCATTTGAAGAGTCTCCTCTGTCCCCTCCACCTGAGGAGTCTCCCCTCTCCCCACCACCTGAGGCATCACGCCTGTCCCCACCACCTGAGGACTCGCCTATGTCCCCACCACCTGAAGAATCGCCTATGTCCCCACCACCTGAGGTATCGCGCCTGTCCCCGCTGCCTGCGGTGTCACGCCTGTCTCCACCGCCTGAGGAATCTCCCTTGTCCCCACCGCCTGAGGAGTCTCCCACGTCCCCTCCACCTGAGGCTTCACGCCTCTCCCCACCACCTGAGGACTCCCCCACATTCCCACCACCTGAGGACTCCCCCACATCCCCAGCACCTGAGAACTCACCCACATCCCCACCACCTGAGGACTCGCTTATGTCCCTGCCGCTGGAGGAGTCACCCCTGTCACCACTACCTGAGGAGCCACAACTCTGCCCCCCATCCGAGGAGCCGCACCTGTCCCCCCGGCCTGAGGAGCCGCACCTATCTCCGCAGCCTAAGGAGCCACACCTGTCCCCCCAGCCTGAGGAGCCATGCCTGTGCGCTGTGCCTGAGGAGCCACACTTGTCCCCCCAGGCTGAGGGACCACATCTGTCCCCTCAGCCTGAGGAATTGCACCTGTCCCCCCAGACTGAGGAGCCACACCTGTCTCCTGTGGCTGAGGAGCCATTTTTGTCCCCCCAGCCTGAGGAATCACACCTGTCCCCCCAGTCTGAGGAACCATGCCTGTCCCCCCGGCCTGAGGAATCGCACCTGTCCCCTCAGCTTGAGGAGCCACCTCTGTCCCCTCGGCCTGAAGAGCACCCCGAGGAGCCAGGCCAATGCCCTGCACCTGAGGAGTTGCCCTTGTTCCCTGCCCCCGGGGAACCATCCTTATCTCCCTTGCTTGGAGAGCCAGCCCTGTCTGAGCCTGGGGAACCACCTCTGTCCCCTCTGCCTGAGGAGCTGCCCTTGTCCCCATCTGGGGAGCCATCCTTGTCGCCTCAGCTGATGCCACCAGGTAAGGGGAAGTTAGTACCCTCTTACTCTGGAACAGCCGTAACTCTTCATGGCACGTCTGATCTAAGAGCCCTTTTTTCTCTTTCTTTCCAGATCCCCTTCCTCCTCCGCTCTCACCCATTATCACAGCTGTGGCCCCACCGGCTCTGTCTCCTTTGGGGGAGTTAGAGTATCCCTTTGGTGCCAAAGGGGACAGTGACCCTGAGTCACCCTTGGCTGCCCCCATCCTGGAGACACCCATCAGCCCTCCACCAGAAGCTAACTGCACTGACCCTGAGCCTGTCCCCCCTATGATCCTTCCTCCATCTCCAGGCTCCCCAGTGGGGCCGGCTTCTCCCATCCTGATGCAGCCCCTTCCCCCTCAGTGTTCGCCACTCCTTCAGCATTCCTTGGCTCCCCAAAACTCCCCTCCTTCCCAGTGCTCCCCTCCTGCCCTGCCACTGTCCGTTCCCTCCCCGTTGAGTCCCATAGGGAAGGTAGTGGGGGTCTCAGATGAGCCTGAGCTGCACGAGATGGAGACTGAGAAAGTTCCAGAACCTGAATGCCCAGCCTTGGAACCCAGTGCCACCAGTCCTCTCCCTTCCCCGATGGGGGACCTCTCCTGCCCTGCCCCCAGCCCTGCCCCAGCCCTGGATGACTTCTCTGGCCTAGGGGAAGACACAGCCCCTCTGGATGGGATTGATGCTCCAGGTTCACAGCCAGAGGCTGGACAGACCCCTGGCAGTTTGGCTAGTGAACTTAAAGGCTCCCCTGTGCTCCTGGACCCTGAGGAGCTGGCCCCCGTGACTCCTATGGAGGTCTACCCCGAATGCAAGCAAACAGCAGGGCAGGGCTCACCATGTGAAGAACAGGAAGAGCCACGTGCACCAGTGGCCCCCACACCACCCACTCTCATCAAATCCGACATCGTTAATGAGATCTCTAATCTGAGCCAGGGCGATGCCAGTGCCAGTTTTCCTGGCTCAGAGCCCCTCCTGGGCTCTCCTGACCCGGAGGGGGGTGGCTCCCTGTCCATGGAGCTGGGGGTCTCTACAGATGTTAGTCCAGCCCGAGATGAGGGCTCCCTACGGCTCTGTACCGACTCACTGCCAGAGACTGATGATTCACTATTGTGCGATGCTGGGACAGCTATCAGCGGAGGCAAAACTGAGGGGGAGAAGGGGCGGCGGCGCAGCTCCCCAGCCCGTTCCCGCATAAAACAGGTGAGGGACTATCTAGCTGCGGGATGTGATCAGAGTTAGCCTTGTCAGAGGCATAGTCCTGTGTCACTGATACTTTCCCACCTTGCTTTGTGAATCCTATACTTGGAGATCCTTTATTCCAATTATTAAGGAGAAAATACTAATACATAGAAGGGACGAGTAACTTGCCCAGATTCATGATTACTCAGTAATAGAATTGGGACCAGAAACTTGGTTCTTTCAAGTCACCGTTTTTTCTCCATGTCCATGTCGGCCACTCTTGGGAGGGGAAGAATGGGTTTGGGCTACAGCTATGCACTTGTTGATATCTGGGAGTTTGGCCTTTTCCCCTGCCCTGAGTGGGACTCCTGGGCTTATTACCTATCTTACTGTGTCCATTTGTCACTTCTTCTGTTCAAGTGTGTAAACCCAACACACTAACCCTTGACATGCTCCTGTCATTGTCTCCTTCTTTCACTCAGGGTCGCAGCAGCAGTTTCCCAGGAAGACGCCGGCCTCGTGGAGGAGCCCATGGAGGACGTGGTAGAGGACGGGCCCGACTAAAGTCAACTGCTTCTTCCATTGAGACTCTGGTAGTAAGGAGATGCCTCCTATTCCTCCCATCCCCCGACCATGCTTTAGCACCCTCTGAGTCCTTCCAGTCCCTTGCATGCTTGCCTACCTGCCTGCTCGTCTAGGGCCTGTCTGGCTATGTCTGAATTCCTGTCCACTTGGCCCCCAGGTTTTTCTGAAATCTCTACTATCAGGCTGAGGCCCAGTTTGGGAACTGGGGTGTTCTGTCCGTTATTTCTGGCTTTTGGCCTTCATCTTAGCCAGGGGTTCACACTTTCTTCCCCCAACACCAAAGAGGAAAGTATCTTGGTGGGGGCAGATTTATCTGCCTCACTTTCCACAACTCTCTCCCCATCAGGTTGCTGACATTGATAGCTCTCCCAGTAAGGAGGAGGAGGAAGAAGATGACGACACCATGCAGAATACCGTGGTTCTCTTCTCCAACACAGACAAATTTGTCCTAATGCAGGTACCATACAGTGAGACCTGGCACACTGAACATTGTGTATGTTTGTGTTTTGATGAGAGAATTGATGGGGAAAACTGGACCTACTTTTGGGGATACCCAGCTAATGAGAAAACAGACCATGAATTCTAATCATGTTGTTCATTGGTTTGTCCATCCATCACATTTCTCTTGAGTGTCTCCTCTGAGCTTGGCACTAAGCTAGGAGCTAGAGAAATAGCAGTGAAAAAGTCTTTGCCCTATTGAAGTTTATAGCTTAGGGAACTTACATGTGTCCTCACTTGAATAGTCTTTAAGCTGATAGAATTTTGTCACATATGTGATTCTCACCTGACCAGTCTTTACCCCATCTTATCTTCCTTTAATTTTTTCTTACTTTTACCCATGTCAGGCTTTATAAATTCAAGTGACCTGACTAGGTGAGTGAGGCATCCTAGGAAGGAGCAGGGTCCCTTGGTAGCTTGCAGCGTCCTAATGCTGTGGGATGGGGTTCCTGACTCTGGTCGCAAATCAGTGTTGTAGCGTCATAGTAGGCTGGATCTGAGTGGGATGGGGAGATCTAGTTGGACATTCGGGTTTCTCTGTGTTTCCCCAGGACATGTGTGTGGTATGTGGCAGCTTTGGCCGGGGGGCAGAGGGCCACCTCCTTGCCTGTTCACAGTGCTCTCAGTGCTATCACCCTTACTGTGTCAACAGCAAGGTGAGTTCGGGCCCAAGAGGTGTAGGCTGGGAAATAGGGTCAGTTATTTCTTACCTTAGTTCCTTGTCCTGGCCATACAACCTCTTAAAGCGGCCACTGGTCATGGATGTTGTTCATTAGTCACCAGTGGTTATCAAACTTTTCTTGGGGAAAAATACTTTGGAACTCATGGTGGACTTCATAGTTTCTTTGTGGTAGACCCTGACCTGCTGGTATAATTCAGTCCATTGTAAAAAATAACAACATGGCCGGGCATGGTGGCTCCCACCTGTAGTCCCAGCACTTTGGGAGGCCTAGGCGGGTGGATCACCTGAGATTAGGAGTTCAAGACCATCGTGGCCAACATGGTGAAACCCTGTCTCTACTAAAAATACAAAAATTAGCTGAGTGTGGTAGCATGTGCCTGTAATCCCAGGAACTCGGGAGGCCGAGGCAGGAAAATTGCTTGAACCTGGGAGGCAGATGTTGCAGTGAGCTGAGATCGTGCCACTGCACTCCAGCCTGGGCAATAGAGTGAGCTCTGTCTCAAAAAAAAAAAAAAAAAGAAAGAAAAAAGAAAAATTGGGGGACCTAATTCTGTCTACAGTCTCTTCTTAGGGACTTGGCTAGTGGAAAGATTGCTGTTCCATTCACAATGAGGCAGTGGCTAGTGCAGCTCTTCTCTGATCAGCAGAGATCATTGGGAATCTAAGTTTAGAGTCACTGTTTTGGGGACAAGGGTGCTCTGTCTAAGTCTCCCTGTGCTTAAATGGAGGCCTAGTCTCTGCATTGGGGTTCCTCCAGCCTCACCCTTAGAAGTCCCACCTCCTAGGCTGGGCATGGTGGCGCATACGTGTAATCCCAGCACTTCACTTCAGGAGGCTGAGGCAGGTGAATCACCCAAGGTCAGGAGTTTGTGACCAGCCTGACTAACATGGTGAAACCCTGTCTCTACTAAATACAAGAAAATTAGCTGGGCATGGTGGCAGATACCTGTAATCCCAGCTACCTGGGAGGCTGAGACAGGAGAATTGCTTGTACCTGGGAGGTGGAGGTTGCAGTGAGCCAAGATCGCGCCATTGCACTCCAGCCTGGGGAACAAGAGCAAAACTCCATCCCCCACCCAAAAAAAAAGAAGTTCCACCTCCTTCCACCTCACACCCTGAGAAGTTCCCATTTTCTGCCTCAGATCACCAAGGTGATGCTGCTCAAGGGCTGGCGTTGTGTGGAGTGTATTGTGTGTGAGGTGTGCGGCCAGGCCTCCGACCCCTCACGCCTGCTGCTCTGTGATGACTGTGATATTAGCTACCACACATACTGCCTGGACCCCCCACTGCTCACCGTCCCCAAGGGTGGCTGGAAGTGCAAGTGGTAAGGAGACTGTGATCTTTATTGGAGCCCTGGGGCCTTGAGATGTTAAAGTGGATGTGATGTTGAGTATGTGACAGAGGCTGGGTTTAGGAGGCCAGGCCGGTGGCTTGGGTTCCTGGTGAGGGGACTTCTGGGTACTTTGGATAGGTTGGGTGCTCAGGCTCTGTTCTCCTGCTCCTACCAGGTGTGTGTCTTGTATGCAGTGTGGGGCTGCCTCCCCTGGCTTCCACTGTGAATGGCAGAATAGTTACACACACTGTGGGCCCTGTGCCAGCCTGGTGACCTGCCCTATCTGTCATGCTCCTTATGTAGAAGAGGACCTACTAATCCAGTGCCGTCACTGTGAACGGTGAGAACATCCCTTTCTCTTCATGTTGGCCCTGTTGCTAGCCTCGCATTGCCTGAGCTCATTTCCTCCAGTCTCTGTTCTCCAGGTGGATGCATGCTGGCTGTGAGAGCCTCTTCACAGAGGACGATGTGGAGCAGGCAGCCGATGAAGGCTTTGACTGTATCTCCTGCCAGCCCTATGTGGTAAAGCCTGTGGGTGAGTACCAGCTGCTGGGTAGGGGGAGGAGTCCGGGCAGGGGTACCTTGCTTTGGGACAGGACCTCAGCCACCTCCGTTTGTCCTTCTCTCCATAGCGCCTGTTGCACCTCCAGAGCTGGTGCCCATGAAGGTGAAAGAGCCTGGTGAGTCACAGAAATTTTGAATGCCAAAGCCAGACCAGACGTCAGACATCATCTGGTCTAACTCCAACCCCCCAGCTTCATCTCCTCATTTAAAGAGGAGGAAACTCAGACCCAGAGAAGTTAAGTGGCCTGCCCAAGGTTACCTAGTGAGTTAGTGGCAAAGTTATGACTAGAACCAAGTTCTCCAGCTTCCTGGGCAGTGTTCCTTTCATCAGGCACCATGGCCTCTTTACTGCCAGAATTTCATCTTCAGAACTCTTTTTTTTTTTTTTTTTTTTTTTTGAGATGGAGTCTCACTCTGTCGCCCAGGCTAGAGTGCAGTGACACAATCTTGGCACACTGCAAGCTCCGCCTCCTGGGTTCACGCCATTCTCCTGCCTCAGCCTCCCGAGTAGTTGAGACTACAGGCGCCCGCCACCATGCCCAGCTAATTTTTTGTATTTTTAGTAGAGACGGGGTTTCACTGTGTTACCCAGTACCGTCTCGATCTCCTGACCTTGTGATCTGCCTGCCTTGGCCTCCCAAAGTGCTGGGATTACAGGCGTGAGCCACCGCGCCCGGCCGAGAACATAACTCTTTTTTATCAGTGAAAGAGGCCAGGGACATCTCCTTTATCGTGATATGGCACTGCTCCTAGCATCTAGGACACTGTGTGCTGGCATTCAGCAAGTAGGGGCCCTCATAGCCCCAGACAGCAAGATAATCACCCTAGTGACGCTAGGGTTAATCATGAGCAAAGGCAGGCTTCTGAGTTACAGTTCCTCTCTGAATCTCCCTGGTTCACTGACAGAGAACTCGGGCCTCAGCCAGTGCCTTAGGTGGCCTGTTCTCCCCAGCAGTTAGACCCTAAGCTGGACTTTTGTCACTGTCTTTGTCTCAGCTAAGGACGTAGGTTGAAACTTGCAGTTCTGGTTTCCCTGGGTCTTCCATCCAGGGATCACACACTCTCCTCTAATGCAGAGCCCCAGTACTTTCGCTTCGAAGGTGTGTGGCTGACAGAAACTGGCATGGCCTTGCTGCGTAACCTGACCATGTCACCACTGCACAAGCGGCGCCAGCGGCGAGGACGGCTTGGCCTCCCAGGCGAGGCAGGATTGGAGGGTTCTGAGCCATCAGAGGCCCTTGGTCCTGATGACAAGAAGGATGGGGACCTGGACACCGATGAGTTGCTCAAGGGTGAAGGTTAGCTTGGGGAATCTTAGGGAGCGGCAGAATAGTGGGAGCATGCCTCTGGGAGTGGGATGTTGGGTGGGGGCTACATTGCCACTCACAGTTACCCTTAAGCACTGCTGGTCTTGTCTAAGTGGCTCTGAGGCAAGGTCCTCAGCTCTCTCTATGGCAGGATGATAAGGTTAAAAGGGCCTATAGTTCTGATCTGCCTCTATCTCTTCTGTCACCATATGCAGGTGGTGTGGAGCACATGGAGTGCGAAATTAAACTGGAGGGCCCTGTCAGCCCTGATGTGGAGCCTGGCAAAGAGGAGACCGAGGAAAGCAAAAAACGCAAGCGTAAACCCTATCGGCCTGGTGAGGTCCTGGGATGGGTGTGTGGGGTGGTGAGGTGGCTTGGTGCAGCTCAGTAGGTCCCCCAGCGGCTTCTCATCTGCAGCTCTGCCTCCTCATAGGCATTGGTGGTTTCATGGTGCGACAGCGGAAATCCCACACACGCACGAAAAAGGGGCCAGCTGCACAGGCGGAGGTGTTGAGTGGGGATGGGCAGCCCGACGAGGGTGAGACGGGTGAGGGCACCAGTGGGGCCTGGGAGAAGGTGGGGCAATGCTAGAGAGACCCAGTGGGTGGACTCATTGAAAGGGCCAAGAGGGTGGTAGACCCAGCTGGTGTTGTGGGAGAGTGTAGGCACAAAGTGTCACCCTGCAAGTTGGGAGCAGCATGCCCTCAACCCAAGTCTGACACTTCTGTTCTGCCCACAGTGATACCTGCTGACCTGCCTGCAGAGGGTACCGTGGAGCAGAGCTTAGCTGAAGGGGATGAGAAGAAGAAGCAACAGCGGCGAGGGCGCAAGAAGAGCAAACTGGAGGACATGTTCCCTGCTTACCTGCAGGTGGGTCTCAGACTCCAAGCAGTGAGGGAGGTGTCTGTGCCCTGTAGGGCATGAAGAAACCTGTTTCTCCTTGACTGCCCCACAGGAAGCCTTCTTTGGGAAGGAGCTGCTGGACCTGAGCCGTAAGGCCCTTTTTGCAGTTGGGGTGGGCCGGCCAAGCTTTGGACTAGGAACCCCAAAAGCCAAGGGAGATGGAGGCTCAGAAAGGAAGGAACTACCCACATCGCAGAAAGGTTAGTTATGTGGGAGTAAGTGGTCTGAGAGAATCCGACTTCCTTCTGGCTTAGGAGCTGGCAGCTTATTTGATGGGAAATGGACTGGCCTCCAGGAGTCAAGGGTGGGGTCAAGGGTCCTGGCCTGTAGGGCTGTGGGACTGGAGACCTGCTCTGGGCATCAGATGTAGGACATCTCTGATTGGAGTGGGTACTCTTGCTCATAGGAGATGATGGTCCAGATATTGCAGATGAAGAATCCCGTGGCCTCGAGGGCAAAGCTGATACACCAGGTGAGGGCTGCCAGGGGGACCGTGTCCTGTCTTGGCCTTGCCTCTGTCCCTCTGCTGTGCCCCTGAGCATTGTCAGGGGTTGGAGGCTGGAAACTGTCCCATGGCCCTCTGTGGTTCAGAGTGGCCATGACCCATACTGGCCTTGACCCATGGGTTTCTCCTGGCATTTACAGGACCTGAGGATGGGGGCGTGAAGGCATCTCCAGTGCCCAGTGACCCTGAGAAGCCAGGCACCCCGGGTGAAGGGATGCTTAGCTCTGACTTAGACAGGATTTCCACAGAAGGTGAGGCTGTGACCCACACCTGTTTGTGTATAAGGGTTTTCTGTGGGAGAAGGAGGAGGTCCTATCTGTGGGACTATTATCTGTACAACTTCTCTGGTGGGGAGTCCTGGGCACCTTCCTTGGCCATGATCATTTGTAGACCTGTTGTGTCACCTGAACTTCCCAGTCTTCCTCAGCAGTATCCTTCATTCCCCCACAGAACTGCCCAAGATGGAATCCAAGGACCTGCAGCAGCTCTTCAAGGATGTTCTGGGCTCTGAACGAGAGCAGCATCTGGGTTGCGGAACCCCTGGCCTAGAAGGCAGCCGTACGCCATTGCAGAGACCCTTTCTTCAAGGTGATACGGGTGGGAGTGGTCTGAAGACTGACATAACCAAGCTTGCCTCCAGGATGATCCAGTCACTCTCTTTTCTCTGATCCTGTTCATCTTGTAGGTGGACTCCCTTTGGGCAATCTGCCCTCCAGCAGCCCAATGGACTCCTACCCAGGCCTCTGCCAGTCCCCGTTCCTGGATTCTAGGTTGGTGTCTCTGTGTAAACTTCGTGGGCAGTCCCCGTTGTCCTTTCCCTCCATCTGAGTTCATGCCTTGCCTCCTTCGGTCTCCTGCAGCACTTCCCCTGTTCCTCCCCATTCCCTTGTTAGTGGCCCTCCTCTTTTGGGGCAGGGCAGTGGCCTGAGGCTCTGGGCAGTTTGTCTGGGGTGGGACTTGGCATCCCTGCGCCCTGTGACTCTCTGCCCCTGCGCCCCAGGGAGCGCGGGGGCTTCTTTAGCCCGGAACCCGGTGAGCCCGACAGCCCCTGGACAGGCTCAGGTGGCACCACGCCCTCCACCCCCACAACCCCCACCACGGAGGGTGAGGGCGACGGACTCTCCTATAACCAGCGGAGTCTTCAGCGCTGGGAGAAGGATGAGGAGTTGGGCCAGCTGTCCACCATCTCACCCGTGCTCTATGCCAACATTAATTTTCCTAATCTCAAGCAAGATTACCCAGGTACCTGTGGGACGAGGGCAAAGGAGACAGCCTGACAACATGGCAGGTGGAAGGGTCGCCTGCCAAGTCTCCTCTGACTCACTCCCTCTGCCCTCCAGACTGGTCAAGCCGTTGCAAACAAATTATGAAGCTCTGGAGAAAGGTTCCAGCAGCTGACAAAGCCCCCTACCTGGTGAGACAGAAAGGAGCATGGGTTAGCATGAGAACTGAGAGGGAGGAAGGGATCTTTGGGTAATTTACCTCAGTTCTTTCCACTCCCCACTCCTAAAGCAGCTGGGCCCGAAGGGATCAGCTTCTGGGTAGGGAGTGTGAAAACACTGTACAGTATGGGGGCGGGGCATGAGACCAAGCACTAGGCCCTAAGGCTGTGTCCTGTATCTCTCAGCAAAAGGCCAAAGATAATCGGGCAGCTCACCGCATCAACAAGGTGCAGAAGGTGAGTGGGGCTGGGCTGGGGTGTAGCAGTCCTTTAGTGGGTGGCCTCTCTTGAGGGTGCAGGGCTGTGGGGCCTGCCTGCAGCAGCCTGACTGCCCTGTGCCTGGTCTCCTCCTGTAGCAGGCTGAGAGCCAGATCAACAAGCAGACCAAGGTGGGCGACATAGCCCGTAAGACGGACCGACCGGCCCTACATCTCCGCATTCCCCCTCAGCCAGGGGCACTGGGCAGCCCGCCCCCGGCTGCTGCCCCCACCATTTTCATTGGCAGCCCTGCTACCCCCGCCGGCTTGTCTACCTCTGCGGACGGGTTCCTGAAGCCGCCGGCGGGCTCGGTGCCCGGCCCTGACTCGCCTGGTGAGCTCTTTCTCAAGCTCCCACCCCAGGTGCCCGCCCAAGTGCCTTCACAGGACCCCTTTGGACTGACCCCCGCCTATCCCCTGGAGCCCCGCTTCCCCACGGCACCACCCACCTATCCCCCCTATCCTAGTCCGACGGGGGCACCTGCGCAGCCCCCGATGCTGGGCGCCTCATCTCGTCCTGGGACTGGCCAGCCAGGGGAATTCCACACTACCCCACCTGGCACCCCCCGACACCAGCCCTCCACACCTGACCCATTCCTCAAACCCCGCTGCCCCTCGCTGGATAACTTGGCTGTGCCTGAGAGCCCTGGGGTAGGGGGAGGCAAGGCTTCTGAGCCCCTGCTCTCGCCCCCACCTTTTGGGGAGTCCCGGAAGGCCCTAGAGGTGAAGAAGGAAGAGCTTGGGGCATCCTCTCCTAGCTATGGGCCCCCAAACCTGGGCTTTGTTGACTCACCCTCCTCAGGCCCCCACCTGGGTGGCCTGGAGTTAAAGACACCTGATGTCTTCAAAGCCCCCCTGACCCCTCGGGCATCTCAGGTAGAGCCCCAGAGCCCGGGCTTGGGCCTAAGGCCCCAGGAGCCACCCCCTGCCCAGGCTTTGGCCCCTTCTCCTCCAAGTCACCCGGACATCTTTCGCACTGGCTCCTACCCTGACCCCTATGCTCAGCCCCCATTGACTCCTCGGCCCCAGCCTCCGCCACCTGAGAGCTGCTGTGCTCTGCCCCCTCGCTCACTGCCTTCCGACCCTTTCTCCCGAGTGCCTGCCAGTCCTCAGTCCCAGTCCAGCTCCCAGTCTCCACTGACACCCCGTCCTCTGTCTGCTGAAGCTTTTTGCCCATCCCCCGTTACCCCTCGCTTCCAGTCCCCTGACCCTTATTCTCGCCCACCCTCACGCCCTCAGTCCCGTGACCCATTTGCCCCATTGCATAAGCCACCCCGACCCCAGCCCCCTGAAGTTGCCTTTAAGGCTGGGTCTCTAGCCCACACTTCGCTGGGGGCTGGGGGTTTCCCAGCAGCCCTGCCCTCGGGGCCGGCAGGTGAGCTCCATACCAAGGTCCCAAGTGGGCAGCCCCCCAATTTTGTCCGGTCCCCTGGGACGGGAGCATTTGTGGGCACCCCCTCTCCCATGCGTTTCACTTTCCCTCAGGCGGTAGGGGAGCCTTCCCTAAAGCCCCCTGTCCCTCAGCCTGGTCTCCCGCCACCCCATGGGATCAACAGCCATTTTGGGCCCGGCCCCACCTTGGGCAAGCCTCAAAGCACAAACTACGCAGTAGCCACAGGGAACTTCCACCCATCGGGCAGCCCCCTGGGGCCCAGCAGCGGGTCCACAGGGGAGAGCTATGGGCTGTCCCCGCTACGCCCCCCGTCAGTTCTGCCACCACCTGCACCCGACGGATCCCTCCCCTACCTGTCCCATGGAGCCTCACAGCGATCAGGCATCACCTCTCCTGTCGAAAAGCGAGAAGACCCAGGGGCTGGAATGGGTAGCTCTTTGGCGACACCTGAACTCCCAGGTACCCAGGACCCAGGCATGTCCGGCCTTAGCCAAACAGAGCTGGAAAAACAACGGCAAGTAAGTTGATACCCTGGAGCTAAGCCCCACATATCACTGCTGTCTCTGGGTCAGCCCCATCATTAGAGTAGAATGGGCTTATTCCTCTTCTGCTTTTTTTTTGTTTTGCACAGCGCCAGCGACTACGAGAGTTGCTGATTCGGCAGCAGATCCAGCGCAACACGCTGCGGCAGGAGAAGGAAACAGCTGCAGCAGCTGCAGGAGCAGTGGGACCTCCAGGCAGCTGGGGTGCTGAGCCCAGCAGCCCTGCCTTTGAGCAGCTGAGTCGAGGCCAGACCGCCTTTGCTGGGACTCAGGTAGGTAGAGTGACAAGGGATAGTGGGGCCAGGATATTGAAGGTTGCCCCACCTTCATCTACCTTGTCTCTTCTAGGACAAGAGCAACCTTGTGGGGCTGCCCCCAGGCAAGCTGAGTGGCCCCATCCTGGGGCAAGGGTCCTTCCCTGGCGATGACCGACTCTCCCGGCCACCTCCACCAGCCACGCCTTCCTCTATGGATGTGAACAGCCGGTGAGGCTCCAGGAGGTTCCCTGGGGGTAAACCAAGGGGTATGAATTTTATCACTGTTGCACGCTCTTGTGATTTTCCTGTAGCACTAATCCTTTTCCAGTATCACTTTCTCTTCTTCCTCATTCCTTTTCTTCCTCACTGCATTAATTCTATCCTTCCTCACTGCCGTAAGCCCATGTTCTTGCTCCTTTTCATCTGATTTCATCTCACTGACTACTGTATATTCTTCCAGGCAACTGGTAGGAGGCTCCCAAGCTTTCTATCAGCGAGCACCCTATCCTGGGTCCCTGCCCTTACAGCAGCAACAGCAACAACTGTGGCAGCAGCAACAGGCAACAGCAGCAACCTCCATGCGATTTGCCATGTCAGCTCGCTTTCCATCAACTCCTGTACCTGAACTTGGCCGCCAAGCTCTAGGTTCCCCATTGGCGGGAATTCCCACCCGTCTGCCAGGCCCTGGTGAACCAGTGCCTGGTCCAGCTGGTCCTGCCCAGTTCATTGAGCTGCGGCACAATGTACAGAAAGGACTGGGACCTGGGGGCACTCCGTTTCCTGGTCAGGGCCCACCTCAGAGACCCCGTTTTTACCCTGTAAGTGAGGACCCCCACCGACTGGCTCCTGAAGGGCTTCGGGGCCTGGCGGTATCAGGTCTTCCCCCACAGAAACCCTCAGCCCCACCGGCCCCTGAATTGAACAACAGTCTACATCCGACACCCCACACCAAGGGTCCTACCCTGCCAACTGGCTTGGAGCTGGTCAGCCGACCTGCCTCGAGCACTGAGCTTGGCCGCCCCACTCCTCTGGCCCTGGAAGCTGGGAAGTTGCCCTGTGAGGATCCCGAGCTGGATGATGATTTTGATGCCCACAAGGCCCTAGAGGAGGATGATGAGCTTGCTCACCTGGGTCTGGGTGTGGATGTGGCCAAGGGTGATGATGAACTGGGCACCTTAGAAAACCTGGAGACGAATGACCCCCACTTGGATGACCTGCTCAATGGAGATGAGTTTGACCTGCTGGCATATACTGATCCTGAGCTGGACACTGGGGACAAGAAGGACATCTTCAATGAGCACCTGAGGCTGGTAGAATCAGCTAATGAGAAGGCTGAACGGGAGGCCCTGCTGCGTGGGGTGGAGCCAGGACCCTTGGGCCCTGAGGAGCGCCCTCCTCCTGCTGCTGATGCCTCTGAGCCCCGCCTGGCATCTGTGCTCCCTGAGGTGAAGCCTAAGGTGGAGGAGGGTGGACGCCACCCTTCCCCTTGCCAGTTCACCATTGCTACCCCCAAGGTAGAGCCCGCACCTGCTGCCAATTCCCTTGGCCTGGGGCTAAAGCCAGGACAGAGCGTGATGGGCAGCCGGGATACCCGGATGGGCACAGGGCCATTTTCTAGCAGTGGGCACACAGCTGAGAAGGGCTCCTTTGGGGCCACAGGAGGACCACCAGCTCACCTCCTGACCCCCAGCCCACTGAGTGGCCCAGGAGGATCCTCCCTGCTAGAAAAGTTTGAGCTCGAGAGTGGGGCTTTGACCTTGCCTGGTGGACCTGTAGCATCTGGGGATGAGCTAGACAAGATGGAGAGCTCACTGGTAGCCAGCGAGTTACCCCTGCTCATTGAGGACCTGTTGGAGCATGAGAAGAAGGAGCTGCAGAAGAAGCAGCAACTTTCAGCACAGTTGCAGCCTGCCCAGCAACAGCAGCAACAGCAGCAGCAGCAGCATTCCCTACTGTCTGCACCAGGCCCTGCCCAGGCCATGTCTTTGCCACATGAGGGTTCTTCTCCCAGTTTGGCTGGGTCCCAGCAGCAGCTTTCCCTGGGTCTTGGAGGTGCCCGACAGCCAGGCTTGCCCCAACCACTGATGCCTACCCAGCCACCAGCTCATGCCCTCCAACAGCGCCTGGCTCCATCCATGGCTATGGTGTCCAATCAAGGGCATATGCTAAGTGGGCAGCATGGAGGGCAGGCAGGCTTGGTACCCCAGCAGAGTTCACAGCCAGTGCTATCACAGAAGCCCATGGGCACCATGCCACCTTCCATGTGCATGAAGCCACAGCAACTGGCAATGCAGCAGCAGCTGGCAAACAGCTTCTTCCCAGATACAGGTAACCTCGGCTAGTAACATAGCCAAGTTACTCAGGGTGATCGTTGTTATCACTAAATGGGCACTGAGGCTAGAGACCTCAAATAATCCCTACTTAAGATGGGACACAAGGAACTTTGGCTAAATATCATACTAGTGGTAGAGGCAGAAACACTGTAGCTTTTAAGAAAAGAGAACAGTTCTGGCATATACTAGGCATATGGCAGATGTTTGAATAAATGGAATGAATGTATAAATGAAGCCTAAGTAGCAGAGCCTTTGTGGCTGTAGTGAAGTTGAAAGCTTAGGACTTAAAGAGTAGTGGTGCAAAAAAAAGCAGTTGAGGTCGGGCACGATGGCTCATGCCTGTAATCCCAGCACTTTGGGAGGCCGAGGCAGGTGGATCACTTAAGATCAGGAATTCAAGACCAGCCTGGCCAAGATGATGAAACCCTATCTGTACCAAAAATACAAAAATTAGCTGGGTGTGAGCCAGGCATGGTGGTGCATCCCTGTAATCCCAACTACTTGGGAGGCTGAGGCAGGAGAATTGCTTGACCCCAGGAGGCAGAGGTTTTGGTGAGCCAAGATCGCCTCATTGCACTCCAGCCTGGGCAACAAGAACGAAACTCCATCTCAAAAATAAATAAATAAATAAATAAATAAATAAAAATTAGCTGGGTGTGGTGGTGCATGCCTGTAGTTCCCAGCTTCTCGAGAGGCTAAGACAGGAGAATTGCTTGAACCCAGGAGGTGGAGGTTGCAGTTAGCTGAGATTGCGCCATTGCACCCCAGCCTGGGCAACAGAGCGAGACTCTGTCTTCTAAAAAAAAAAAAAAATTGGGATAGGTGAAAAAGTTCATTGAGGCTATAATGGCGGGAAAACCTATGGGGTGTTTCAAGAACAGTGAGTGAATTAGTTAGGCTGGAGTAAACTGTTTAGAGTGAAGTAAGTGACATAATTTTGGTGAGGTAATATGGGGGCCAGATTGAAAAAGACCTCAAATTATAATACCATTTATTGAGTAATTACTATTTGCTAAGCAGTTTACTGAGCACTTCACACTTTTTGTCCAATTTAATCATTACAGCAGACTCATTAAATAGATACTGTTATTATCTTTGATTACAGAAGAGGAAACAGAAGTGGAGGTTAAGTAACTTGTCCAAGATTACACAGCAGCTAGCAGAGCTAGATCTGAAGTCTGGTCGGTACTCCTCTTAACTATTTACTGCCTCAGAGTTCCAGGAGAGGGAGTTTGGTTAGTCCTTAAGAAAGTGGGAACTCTGGCCAGGTGCAGTGGCTCACACCTTTAATCCCAGCACTTTGGGAGGCTGAGGTGGGTGGATCACCTGAGGTCAGGAGTTCCAGACTAGCCTGGCCAACATGGTGAAACATCATTTCTACTAAAAATACAAAACTTAGCTGGGCTTGGTGATGGGTGCCTATAATCACAGTTACTCGGGAGGCTGAGGCAGGAGAATCGCTTGAACCCAGGAGGTAGAGGTTGCAGTGAGCTGAAACTGCACCATTGCACTGCAGCCTGGGTGACAAGAGCAAGGCTCTATCTTTAAAAAAAAAGGAAGGAGAAAAAGTGCGCGCTCAGTTAAGTTTTCTGAGCAGTGGAGAAATATACAAAGTGTGCGATTTTAGAAAGATTTAACTTTTTGGTAGTTGGTGGTTTCTTCTTTTTTGCCCAGCATTCTAGACAGACAGGAGAGTGGACTACAGGTGATGCATGTGGTACCCAAAACAGCTCTGGAATCTAGGGCTTTGCAACAGTGCCAGCATCTTGGGTTTTTGGGCTGTGCTAGTTGCACTAAGAACATTGCATTTGAAGAATGCTTTCTAAGTTATAAAGTGTACTTATATTCTTGTCACGTTTGATCCTCTTAACACCTCTGAGGTAGACGGAGTAGGGATCATCATCTGTATCAAATAAAAGGGTAAACTGAGGTGAAATAATGCAGGTTGACTCAACAAATATTTACGGAGCCACTTTTTCTAGCACGGTGCAAGTAAAAACAGGACCACATGTCCTGTGAATAATAGAGCTGATTCTCCCAGGCAGACTGGCTCCTAATTCAGTGGTCTTTCTGCCTTGCCATGCCATTGTTCTGCCTGGTGTGGTTGAGGTCAGGAAGTTGAAAGGAATCGCAGATATTCAGTGAAGCATTGGCCCCATAGCCCAGCTCATTTGGTTCTCCCCTTTCCAGACCTGGACAAATTTGCTGCAGAAGATATCATTGATCCTATTGCAAAGGCCAAGATGGTGGCTTTGAAAGGCATCAAGAAAGTGATGGCTCAGGGCAGCATTGGGGTGGCACCTGGTATGAACAGGTAAGACTCAGGGCCGGAATGGGTTTGGCCCTTTTCTTTTCCAGTCACACCCCTTCTTGGCCCCCCTCCCTACTTGTCCCACGTCTCCTTGCCTTCCAACTTTCTTATTGCCAACACTTATCCTCTGTGCTTTGGTGGACTACAGACAGCAGGTGTCTCTGCTAGCCCAGAGGCTCTCGGGGGGACCCGGCAGTGATCTGCAGAACCATGTGGCACCTGGGAGTGGCCAGGTAAGTGGTCAGGTGGGACATTGGGGCATCCTTCTTAGGGCCTAGCAGGGAACAATGACCCTTTAGCAGTCTCTCTCATTGCAGGAGCGGAGTGCTGGTGATCCCTCCCAACCTCGTCCCAACCCGCCCACTTTTGCTCAGGGAGTGATCAGTGAGTATGGGGCATGGGAGGAAGGTGCAGGGAAGTGGTTTGGGACATATGGAGGAAGAGGGATTGGGATTACCATTTTGCAGGTCCTGACACCCAGCTTCTTTTCCCAGATGAAGCTGACCAGCGGCAGTATGAGGAGTGGCTGTTCCATACCCAGCAGCTCCTACAGATGCAGCTGAAGGTGCTAGAGGAGCAGATTGGTGTACACCGCAAGTCCCGGAAGGCTCTGTGTGCCAAGCAGCGCACTGCCAAAAAAGCTGGCCGTGAGTTCCCAGAAGCTGATGCTGAGAAGCTCAAGCTGGTTACAGAGCAGCAGAGCAAGATCCAGAAACAGCTGGATCAGGTGGGGGAAAGCAAACTTCAGCCTAGCACCTAGAAGGCAGGGAAGAGGGATGGCATGGGGGGAGCATGCCCCAGCCTGACCTCTCCGACCTCCCGCATTAGGTCCGGAAACAGCAGAAGGAGCACACTAATCTCATGGCGGAATATCGGAACAAGCAGCAGCAGCAACAACAGCAGCAGCAGCAGCAGCAACAGCAACAACACTCAGCTGTGCTGGCTCTTAGCCCTTCCCAGAGTCCCCGGCTGCTCACCAAGCTCCCTGGTCAGCTGCTCCCTGGCCATGGGTTGCAGCCACCACAGGGGCCTCCGGGTGGGCAAGCTGGAGGTCTTCGCCTGCCCCCTGGGGGTATGGCACTACCTGGACAGCCTGGTGGCCCCTTCCTTAACACAGCTCTGGCCCAACAGCAACAACAGCAACATTCTGGTGGGGCTGGATCCCTGGCTGGCCCCTCAGGGGGCTTCTTTCCTGGCAACCTTGCTCTTCGAAGCCTCGGACCTGATTCAAGACTTTTACAGGAAAGGCAGCTGCAGCTGCAGCAGCAACGCATGCAGCTGGCCCAGAAATTGCAGCAGCAGCAGCAGCAACAGCAGCAGCACCTTCTAGGACAGGTAGCAATCCAGCAGCAACAGCAGCAGGGTCCTGGAGTACAGACAAACCAAGCTCTGGGTCCCAAGCCCCAGGGACTTCTGCCTCCCAGCAGCCACCAAGGCCTCCTGGTCCAGCAGCTGTCCCCTCAACCACCCCAGGGGCCCCAGGGCATGCTGGGCCCCGCCCAGGTGGCTGTGTTGCAGCAGCAGCACCCTGGAGCTTTGGGCCCCCAGGGCCCTCACAGACAGGTGCTTATGACCCAGTCCCGGGTGCTCAGTTCCCCCCAGCTGGCACAGCAGGGTCAGGGCCTTATGGGACACAGGCTGGTCACAGCCCAGCAGCAACAGCAGCAGCAACAACAGCACCAACAGCAAGGGTCCATGGCAGGGCTGTCCCATCTTCAGCAGAGTCTGATGTCACACAGTGGGCAGCCTAAACTGAGCACTCAGCCCATGGGCTCTTTACAGCAGCTTCAGCAGCAGCAGCAACAGCAGCAGCAACAGCAGCAGCAGCAGCAGCAGCAGCTGCAACAGCAACAGCAACTTCAGCAGCAGCAGCAGCAGCAGCTACAACAGCAACAGCAACTTCAGCAGCAGCAGCTTCAACAACAGCAACAGCAGCAACAGCTTCAACAACAGCAACAGCAGCTTCAACAACAGCAGCAGCAGCTTCAACAACAGCAGCAGCAACAGCAGCAGCAGCTTCAACAGCAACAACAGCAGCTACAACAGCAACAGCAGCAGCAGCTTCAACAGCAGCAACAGCAGCTACAACAGCAACAGCAACAGCTGCAACAGCAACAGCAGCAGCAGCAGCAGCAGATGGGCCTTTTAAACCAGAGTCGAACTTTACTGTCTCCTCAGCAACAACAGCAGCAGCAGGTGGCACTTGGCCCTGGCATGCCAGCAAAGCCTCTTCAACACTTTTCTAGCCCTGGAGTCCTGGGCCCAACCCTCCTCCTGACGGGCAAGGAACAAAACACCGTAGACCCGGCTGTTTCTTCAGAGGTCACTGAGGGGCCCTCTACACATCAGGGAGGGTCATTAGCAATAGGAACTACCCCTGAGTCAATGGCCACTGAACCAGGAGAGGTAAAGCCCTCACTCTCTGGGGACTCACAACTTCTGCTTGTCCAACCCCAGCCCCAGCCTCAGTCCAGCTCTCTGCAGCTGCAGCCACCTCTGAGGCTTCCAGGACAACAGCAGCAGCAAGTTAGCCTGCTCCACACAGCAGGTGGAGGAAGCCATGGGCAGCTAGGCAGTGGATCATCTTCTGAGGCTTCATCTATGCCCCACCTGCTTGCCCAGCCCTCTGTTTCCTTAGGGGAGCAACCTGGGCCCATGACCCAGAACCTTCTGGGCCCCCAACAGCCCATGCTAGAGCGGCCCATGCAAAATAATACAGGGCCACAACCTCCCAAACCAGGACCTGTCCTCCAGTCTGGGCAGGGTCTGCCTGGGGTTGGAATCATGCCTACGGTGGGTCAGCTTCGAGCACAGCTCCAAGGAGTCCTGGCCAAAAACCCACAGCTGCGACACTTAAGTCCTCAGCAGCAGCAGCAGCTACAGGCACTCCTCATGCAGCGGCAGCTGCAGCAGAGTCAGGCAGTACGCCAGACCCCACCCTACCAGGAGCCTGGGACCCAGACCTCTCCCCTCCAGGGCCTCCTGGGCTGCCAACCTCAACTTGGGGGCTTCCCTGGATCACAGACAGGCCCCCTCCAGGAGCTAGGGGCAGGGCCTCGACCTCAGGGCCCACCCCGGCTCCCTGCCCCACCAGGAGCCTTATCTACAGGACCAGTCCTTGGCCCTGTCCATCCCACACCTCCACCATCCAGCCCTCAAGAGCCAAAGAGACCTTCACAATTACCTTCCCCCAGCTCCCAGCTTCCCACTGAGGCCCAGCTCCCTCCTGCCCATCCAGGGACCCCCAAGCCCCAGGGGCCAACCTTGGAGCTGCCTCCTGGGAGGGTCTCACCTGCTGCTGCCCAGCTTGCAGATACCTTGTTTGGCAAGGGTATGGGACCTTGGGATCCCCCAGACAACCTAGCAGAAACCCAGAAGCCAGAGCAGAGCAGCCTGGTACCTGGGCATCTGGACCAGGTGAATGGACAGGTGGTGCCTGAGGCACCCCAACTCAGCATCAAGCAGGAACCTCGGGAAGAGCCATGTGCCCTGGGAGCCCAGTCAGTGAAGAGGGAGGCCAATGGGGAGCCAATAGGGGCACCAGGAACCAGCAACCACCTCCTGCTGGCAGGCCCTCGCTCAGAAGCTGGGCATCTGCTCTTGCAGAAGCTACTCCGGGCAAAGAATGTGCAACTCAGCACTGGGCGGGGGTCCGAGGGGCTGCGAGCTGAGATCAACGGGCACATTGACAGCAAGCTGGCTGGGCTGGAGCAGAAACTACAGGGTACCCCCAGCAATAAGGAGGTGAGTACTCTGGCTAGAGTAGAGCAGGTAGAGTGGGGCCTAGAGCCAGCGGGGGGCAGAATGAGTGAACCTGGGTCAGACAGAAGAGATGAGGGCTCTGAGGAGGAGGGTAGCAGCCTTCACTGGGCTTATTTGGCTTAGGATGCAGCAGCAAGGAAGCCTTTGACACCGAAGCCCAAGCGGGTACAGAAGGCAAGCGACAGGTTGGTGAGCTCCCGAAAGAAGCTGCGGAAGGAGGACGGGGTCAGGGCCAGCGAGGCCTTGCTGAAACAGCTGAAACAGGTGACCCCCAGGAGCCAGTCCCCTGGTCCCATCCCAGGATAGGGGGCACCCTGTCTCCCAGCTGTGCAAGACAGCAACGCAAACACTCCAGGTTTTCAACTTTGTCATCTTGCCCCTTGTAGGAGCTGTCCCTGCTGCCTCTAACGGAACCTGCTATCACCGCCAATTTTAGCCTCTTCGCCCCCTTTGGCAGTGGCTGCCCAGTCAATGGGCAGAGCCAGCTGAGGGGGGCCTTTGGAAGTGGGGCACTGCCCACTGGCCCTGACTACTATGCCCAGCTGCTTACCAAGGTCAGAAAAATGGCAATATTTTTTGGGAATAGTGAAGTTCTTGGGAAGGTGAGGGTGGGAATGGAAAACTTAAGGGAATTGCTGATGTAGAGTGGGGCCAGGAGATTATACCAGTCTCCCTATGCCATCTTGCACACAACACCCCACCCCCCACCCCCCAGAATAACCTGAGTAACCCGCCGACACCACCCTCGTCGCTGCCCCCCACCCCACCCCCATCGGTGCAGCAGAAGATGGTGAATGGTGTCACTCCATCTGAAGAGCTGGGGGAGCACCCCAAGGATGCTGCCTCTGCCCGGGATACTGAAGGGGCACTGAGGGGTAAGTCAAGAGCAGATGCCACCCCTGGTGGGGTTTGGTAGCTGGAGTCCAAGCCAGTTAGTGTGCTGTACAGTTTAGAAATGAGTGGGTTGCCTGCTGTCCTGTGTGTTTACATAACAGGGCACTTGAGGTAGGAAGGGCCCCTTCAGGACTGATTTCTTGGGGACCAGAATGGACATTTGGAGTCTCGAGCAAACACAATAGGGGAGATGGGTGGCAGGGAGCATCTTTATGAAGCTTTGTATAGAAGGAACAGTCCAGCTTTAGTGAGTGTGGAGCTGGACTGATCTGGATTTGAATTCTGGTTCCTGCATTCATTCAACTGTGTTACTGTATCCACGTAACTTGATTGACTTGTGTGAGCCTCAGTTTCCTCCCTGTAAAATGGCTATTGTAGTACTCACCTAATGGAGTTGTTAAATGACTGAACAAACTCCAAAGAGTGTATCTAAAGCCAACTGCCACCAGGCATGGTAGCTTATGCCTGTAATCCCAACACTTTCAGAGGCCAAGATGGGAGGATTGCTTGAGGCCAGGAGTTCAAGACCAGCTTGGGCAATATAAAAGGACCCCATGTCTATGAAAAAAATAAATAAATAAATAAAGCCAGTGCCTGGCATGCAGGGCAGACTCAGTAAATATAGCTTGTCTGCCCCAAACTGGTAGGTGGGAGGACAGTTAATTGTGATAGCTGAGATCTCGTGCTAATTAGGCCTAAAATATTGAGAGAAGGTACCATCAGCCCTGGCCACCCTCACCTGACTTTTCTTCTCCCCACCCACCCCTCAGATACTTCAGAGGTGAAGAGTCTAGACCTGCTGGCCGCCTTGCCTACACCCCCTCACAATCAGACTGAGGATGTCAGGTAGGAGTGGGGCTGGAAATGGGGATGAGGAACAAGGGTGGGGGACAGGTTGCCTCATATTTCCTTTGGCCAATGGCAGATTTCAAGTAAGACATCTATTCATCTCTAGATTTAGGAGGAGGAGTCTGCAGGGCTGTAGCAACAAATGTCTACTTTTGGTCCCTAGGATGGAGAGTGATGAGGATAGCGATTCTCCTGACAGCATTGTGCCAGCTTCATCCCCTGAGAGCATCTTGGGGGAGGAGGCCCCTCGTTTCCCTCATCTGGGCTCAGGCCGGTGGGAGCAAGAGGACCGGGCCCTCTCCCCTGTCATCCCCCTCATTCCTCGGGCCAGCATCCCAGGTATGTGCTACTCTGGATGTGGGCCAGGCCCAGTTCACCTGGGTTGTCCGAAGCTGGGGGAGAGGCGGCCAGGGGTTACACAAATCCCTCTTTCTCATTCAGTCTTCCCAGATACCAAACCTTATGGGGCCCTTGACCTGGAGGTCCCTGGAAAGCTGCCTGCTACAACTTGGGAAAAGGGCAAAGGAAGTGAGGTGTCAGTCATGCTCACAGTCTCTGCTGCTGCAGCCAAGGTGTGTCCTAGGGGTACCTCGAGGCTGAGGGGAACCTGATCAGAGGGCAGTCCCTAGAATTTGTCTGGATAAGAAAAATTGTAGTTGTTTAAAAACATGTATTGAGTACCTATTGTATGTGAAAGCCTGGGCTAGAGTCTGTGGAATTTGGATAAATGAAGCATGATTCCTGCCCTCACAGGGCTCATAGTCCCATGGTAAAGACAGACAAGTCAGCAACTAAGGAGCGCCTCTGTGTGTAATGCCACAGGTACTACATGATAGCGTTGCCCCAGTCATGTTTGGTGGGACTCTGTCAGCTGTTTTGAAAATATTAACAGACTTTTGTGGTGAAAGAAAGTTGGAAAACACAGTTAAAATGACAGTATGGGTTTCTTTACTACAAGTAGAGTCCTCAGGTCCTTTTAATTTGCTGACGTGTATCATGAGCCTCCAAGTCATGGATAGAGCATGCATCACTTCCTAAACGTAGTTGACGTAGTCCCCTTTTCGTGGAGCTCCCGTCATTGCCCACAGCAGCTTGGGAAAGGCTGCTGTGAGGGAAGTGTGTGAAAAGAGCTGGGTGACACAGGATGGAACTCCTACCCTAGGGAGTGGGTTCTAGGTGTCCTTGTCCCCACCCAGCTGATAGTAGAACTCACCTCAGACACTTGGCTGACATGTTTCTCCCATCCCTTGCCCGGCCCTGGCAGAACCTGAATGGTGTGATGGTGGCAGTGGCAGAGCTGCTAAGCATGAAGATCCCCAACTCCTATGAGGTGCTGTTCCCAGAGGGCCCCGCCCGGGCAGGCACTGAGCCTAAGAAGGGGGAAGCTGAGGGTCCTGGTGAGTGTGGCAGGGAAGCCTTTTGGGACTTGAGGGGAGTGATTCTGTTGGGACGCTCTGATCCACTCCTTTCTGCAGGTGGGAAGGAAAAGGGTCTGGGAGGCAAGAGCCAAGACACTGGCCCTGATTGGCTGAAGCAGTTTGATGCAGTGTTGCCTGGCTATACCCTCAAGAGCCAACTAGACATCTTGAGCCTCCTGAAACAGGTAGGTCTAGGGGAGAAAAAGGGGTGGGTGTTAGAAAAAAGGGGCTGCTGGCTAGGCACGGTGGCTCATGTCTGTAATGCCAGTGCTGTGGGAGGCAAGGCGAGTGAATCACTTTAGGCCAGGAGTTTGAGACCAGCCTGGCCAACATGGCGAAACCCCATCTCTACTAAAAACAAAAACAAAAACAAGTAGCCAGGCATGATGGTGCATGCCTGTAATTCCAGCTACTCGAAAGGCTAAGGCATGAGAATCCCTTGAACCCAGGAGGCGGAGGTTGCAGTGAGCCAAGATTGTGCCTCTGGATCCAGCCTGGGCAACAGAGCAAGACTCTGTCTCAAAAAAAAAAAAAAAGAAAAGAAAAGAAAAGAAAAAAGGGGCTGCCTAGGGCAAAGAATGTGGAGGCCTTTTGGGAGGGTGGGATATGGGTGAGGGGAAGGAGGGAGCTAGTTAGATGAGGAGCTGGCACTAATGATACAGGGCACCCTCCTACAGGAGAGCCCCGCCCCAGAGCCACCCACCCAGCACAGCTATACCTACAATGTCTCCAATCTGGATGTGCGACAGCTCTCAGCCCCACCTCCTGAAGAACCCTCCCCGCCCCCTTCCCCCTTGGCACCTTCTCCTGCCAGTCCCCCTACTGAACCCTTGGTTGAACTTCCCGCCGAACCCTTGGCTGAGCCACCTGTCCCCTCACCTCTGCCACTGGCCTCATCCCCTGAATCGGCCCGACCCAAGCCCCGTGCCCGGCCCCCTGAAGAAGGTGAAGATTCCCGTCCTCCTCGCCTCAAGAAATGGAAAGGAGTGCGCTGGAAGCGGCTGCGGCTGCTGCTGACCATCCAGAAGGGCAGCGGGCGGCAGGAGGATGAGCGGGAAGTGGCAGAGTTTATGGAGCAGCTTGGCACAGCCTTGCGACCTGACAAGGTACCTCGAGACATGCGTCGCTGCTGTTTCTGTCATGAGGAGGGTGACGGGGCCACTGATGGGCCAGCCCGCCTGCTGAACCTGGACCTGGACCTGTGGGTACACCTCAACTGTGCCCTTTGGTCCACGGAGGTGTATGAGACCCAGGGCGGGGCACTAATGAATGTGGAGGTTGCCCTGCACCGAGGACTGCTAACCAAGTGCTCCCTGTGCCAGCGAACTGGTGCCACCAGCAGCTGCAATCGCATGCGTTGCCCCAATGTCTACCATTTTGCTTGTGCCATCCGTGCCAAGTGCATGTTCTTCAAGGACAAGACCATGCTGTGTCCAATGCATAAGATCAAGGGGCCCTGTGAGCAAGAGCTGAGCTCTTTTGCTGTCTTCCGGCGGGTCTACATTGAGCGGGACGAGGTGAAGCAAATCGCCAGCATCATTCAGCGGGGAGAACGGCTGCACATGTTCCGTGTGGGGGGCCTTGTGTTCCACGCCATCGGACAGCTGCTGCCTCACCAGATGGCTGACTTTCATAGTGCCACTGCCCTCTATCCCGTGGGCTACGAGGCCACACGCATCTATTGGAGCCTCCGCACCAACAATCGTCGCTGTTGCTATCGCTGTTCTATTGGTGAGAACAACGGGCGGCCGGAGTTTGTAATCAAAGTCATCGAGCAGGGCCTGGAGGATCTGGTCTTCACTGACGCTTCTCCCCAGGGTGAGCGGTGGGCCCTTGAAATGGATAATATGGTATGGGGAAAGTTTCTCCCAGGGTCACTGTTACAGTGTCTGTAAGAGGACCTGTAGCCTCTATGTGAGTGATCCTCCTTCCCCCACCTCAGGCAGGCAGGGGGTCTCTTGAAAATTCCCCGTGAAAGTGTTTGAGCCTCTCTGTCACTCTAAATTCCCTTGTAGTTGAAAATATTTTGCTTGTCTAATCTCACATATTCTAGTTCCTTTTGCTATCCTCAGTGGAACGAAAGGAAACAGTTCTGAGACTATCGTCTGCTTCACCTAACCTAATCCTAACCGAGTCCCTTGTGGTTGTTTTTCCCTGGATGAAATCAGAATTACTTTGATTTGGGCCGGGCGCGGTGGCTCAAGCCTGTAATCCCAGCACTTTGGGAGGCCGAGACGGGCGGATCATGAGATCAGGAGATCGAGACCATCCTGGCTAACCCGGTGAAACCCCGTCTGTACAAAAAATACAAAAAACTAGCCGGGCGAGGTGGCGGGCGCCTGTAGTCCCAGCTACTCGGGAGGCTGAGGCAGGAGAACGGTGTAAACACGGGAGGCGGAGCTTGCAGTGAGCTGAGATCCGGCCACTGCACTCCAGCCCGGGCGACAGAGCAAGACTTCGTCTCAAAAAAAAAAAAAAAAAGAATTACTTTGATTTTAGTTTTAGTGTTAATGATAAAATAACAGTAAGAGCAGGTACCTTTTTTTGAGTGTGTACTGTGAGCCACAAACTAAGCTAAGTGATTTGTGTAGTTTATTTTGTTCATACAACCCTATGAGGTAAGTATTGTACTACGATTATGCCCAGTTTACACATAAAGAAACTGAGTCTTAGATTTAAGTACAGTTATGCATTGCTAAATGACAGGGATACATTCTGAGAAATGTATTGTTAGGTGATTTTGTCATTGTGTGAACTTCATAGAGTGTACTTACACAAACCTAAATGGTGCAGCATACTACACACCTAGGCTCTGTGGTATACCCCATTGCTCCTAGGCTACAAATCTGTACAGCATGTAACTGTAGTGAATACTGTAGGCAGTTGTAACATATGGTAAGTATGTGCATCTAAACATAGAAAAGATACGGTAAAAATACAGTATTATAATCTTACTAGACCACTGTTGTATATATGATTCCTCATTGAATGAAATGTTATTAAGCTGCACATGACTGTTTTGGCTCAGGGTCCCATGGCCAGTACTAGAACCTGAACGCAAGTCTTTCCAACTCCAAAGCATGCCTGTTCTTTCACTAGGGACCTTCCATGGCCTGTGCTGGGTCTACTGGGCCCTGGGTTTCTGTCTCAAGGCCCTGTGATGACTCCCTGGGGTTGGAAGCCTCCTGCTTCTTTTTTTTTTTTTTTTTTTTTTTTTTTTTTTTTTTTTTTTTGAGGCGGAGTCTCGCTCTGTCGCCCAGGCTGGAGTGCAGTGGCCGGATCTCAGCTCACTGCAAGCTCCGCCTCCCAGGTTTACGCCATTCTCCCGCCTCAGACTCCCAAGTAGCTGGGACTACAGGCGCCCGCCACCTCGCCCGGCTAGATTTTTGTATTTTTTAGTAGAGACGGGGTTTCACCGTGTTAGCCAGGATGGTTTTGATCTCCTGACCTCGTGATCCGCCCGTCTCGGCCTCCCAAAGTGCTGGGATTACAGGCTTGAGCCACCGCGCCCGGCCGGAAGCCTCCTGCTTCTTAACAGACAGTGAGACTAGGAGGCCAAGAGAGGATCCGGAAGACCAACACACCTTCATGATAGGGAGGCTTGAAGGCCACAGAAAACAACTGCGGTTCTGGATTGGGGTTAGGGACTGGAGGTCAGTTAGCAGAAGTTGCCTCTAAGGGCTACTCTCTTCCCTGCTTCTTAGCCGTGTGGAATCGCATCATTGAGCCTGTGGCTGCCATGAGAAAAGAGGCTGACATGCTGCGACTCTTCCCTGAGTATCTGAAGGGCGAGGAGCTCTTTGGGCTGACGGTGCACGCTGTGCTTCGCATAGCTGAATCAGTAAGGAAGGGGCTGGGAGCTGGGGGGCTTGGCGGGCACTGAGAACTTTGGCCACCCCAAAAAAAACTCAGGCTAAGGTGAGTATGAACTGTGCCCACAGCTGCCCGGGGTGGAGAACTGTCAAAACTATTTATTCCGCTATGGGCGCCACCCCCTTATGGAGCTGCCACTCATGATCAACCCCACTGGCTGTGCCCGATCAGAGCCTAAAATCCTCACACACTACAAACGGTGAGCTTGTGATGCTGGAGCCAAGGGAGGGTGTGGGTGTTGATAGGGATCCTCTGGTCCCATCATGAGGATTTAGGATACAGATCAGAGTTCTCGTGAAGAAACTGGGGAATCACTCTTAGACCTCCTAATTAGAGGGCACACAGATATTAGTAGGTTATCCTTTTCCTCTTCTCCCAACCTGCTCAGATGCACTTGGGATATAGGACAGAATTACCTCGGGCACCCTGGGGAGGTAATGGGTAAACTGGTGAAATTTTATGAAATATATAAGGGACCTGGTCACCTTTTTCCTCTCCTGTTTTACTTCCAGCGGGAGGGCCTGTGATTCTCCCAAACCTCAGATACCCCATGAGTGCTAGGGTCACCTTCCCTTCCCCGTGAGTGTTGGTGTCAAAAACAAATAGTTAGAGATATAATAGAAAAATAATAAAACCTTACATTTGTATAGCACTTTATACTTTTTTTTTCAAAGCGTTTTCACATCCATTATCTCATTTGATCCTCACAACAACCTTATGAGGTAGGTAGGGCAGGTGGTATGACCCCCATTTTACAGCTGAGAAAACTAAGACCCAGAAAGATTAAATGACTAGGCAAAGGTCACACAGCTGGGACCAGATCCTTACCTCTGTGGGTCCTTGTTCTTTCTGTGTACCAGGGACCTTAGTCCCTGGGTAGAGGGAGGCAGAATCTGTGGTAGCAGGGCTTTCTTGAAGGTCTTTGGTGGCTCCTAGGCTGTCGTAGAGTGTCAGAGACTCTCTGTCCCTAGCCAACCTTGTCCTTGATGCCCTGCAATGGTGGTTTTCAAACTGTGAGTGCATGTGTTCCAAAAAGTCCTCGATCACATAAACTGATGGGTTGAACTTGGCCTTCCCATGCATATCTCTTCCTTCCCCAAATTGGATTAAACCAGAAGAGCTCCATTGTCATCTAGTTTATGTATTGGAGTTCCAGTCAACATTTTGTTAAAGAAAAAAGCAAAGATTTCTGCTAAATAAAAAAGAACCAGAAACATTTGAAAACCACTGCTCTGGGATGGCAAGAATTTGGCTGGTACCCTAGGGTGGTAAAAGGTATCCTGCCAGGCAGCCGTCATTCCCCTGCACTGAGCCATCTGCACAGAGCCCAATGTTATGTCAGAGAAGGGGACAATCTGAAGAAAGGATACCACCTTTAGGCTGTGAGTTCACAGCCAGTTTTAATTCAAATCTAGCCCAGCGTGGTAGGCACAGTCCCCATTTTCAGGGCTTCCGGTATGTGCAGGAGGTAGGATTCAGACATTCAAGCAAACCATCAGCTTAAATTCTAGGCCTAGGCTGCTTGCGGAAAACTTCCCAGAGGAGCATGGCCTTGAGAATGGTTTGGCAGGAGAGTGGTAGGAAGTGGGTGATGGGAGAACAGGCTCAGTGTAGGGGAATTGGTGCCCCCCATCTCCCTCCACACTTCACCCCTCACCCTGGGCTCTCTGTACCACCCAGGGTGTCAGAAGGGTCCCTATAGCTAGTTGCTTCCTCACCAGAGCTGAGACCCAGTTGCCTCTACTCCTTTCCCAAGGCTGCACTTCCAGTGCTTGCCAGCAGCACACGCCCCTAACTGATGTGTTGCACATCCCAGGAGGTGGTGGAGGAGGTGGGTGGTGTGTACGTGGTCTGAGGGCGAACTGTCTTGTCATGGATTGTATCACCTCCCAGGCCCCATACCCTGAACAGCACCAGCATGTCTAAGGCATATCAGAGCACCTTCACAGGCGAGACCAACACCCCGTACAGCAAGCAGTTTGTGCACTCCAAGTCATCTCAGTACCGGCGGCTGCGCACCGAATGGAAGAACAACGTGTACCTGGCTCGCTCCCGCATCCAGGGCCTGGGGCTCTATGCAGCTAAGGACCTAGAAAAGCACACAATGGTTATCGAGTACATTGGCACCATCATTCGGAACGAGGTGGCCAACCGGCGGGAGAAAATCTACGAAGAGCAGGTATAAGCTGACAGAGGGGCCATTGTGGTGCATAGTCCGCACTCAACCAAGGAGCAAGGGTCAGGATTGGTCACAGGAGGGCAGGAGGAAAGCTGTGGTGGGGAAGGGAAAGGCAGGAGAAATGAAGAACATGCAACAGAAGCCCACTGCCTGAGTCTCCTACCTGATCCCACTCTCTGATACTCTTGTCCCTTCTTCTGCAACCTCTGCCTTTCTAGAATCGAGGCATCTACATGTTCCGAATAAACAATGAACATGTGATTGATGCTACGTTGACCGGCGGCCCTGCCAGGTGAGAGATGACGAGGAAGGAGGGAATTAATGGTCCCTGAGTAGCACTCTGGGGGATAGACAACAAGGAATCAAAATTTTCCCAAGTTAGTTGCCTGACATCCCTGACTCTGTCCTTCTACCCAGGTACATTAACCATTCCTGTGCCCCTAACTGTGTGGCCGAAGTCGTGACATTTGACAAAGAGGACAAAATCATCATCATCTCCAGCCGGCGAATCCCCAAAGGAGAGGAGGTGAGAGGAAGTATCCTGAGTGAGTGACAAAGCAGCTACTACTCCTTTCACCCCTTCTCTGCCATTCCCTAAATGTGGGTTCCTAGGCTGGGCACCTCAGATCATATCTTCTCTGCCGTCCCTTCTTCCTGTGGGGGCTAGCATTGATTCTGCCCTCTTCTCTTTTCAGCTAACCTATGACTATCAGTTTGATTTTGAGGACGATCAGCACAAGATCCCCTGCCACTGTGGAGCCTGGAATTGTCGGAAATGGATGAACTAAGAAGCTTTGAGGCTACCAGGCAGGGGAGTCCCCCTACCCACAACCTCTTCCCTGAAAGGGTTGAGGGGGAAGAGAGGTAGCAGCCAGAGCCAGGACCCAGGGCTGGGGCTGCCGGCTGACCGGAGCCCCTGGAGCAGGAGGCTGGGGCAGAGGGCCCTAGGCCAAGCCCACCCTGGGCACCAGGGACAACCCTCTTCCCCACCACCGGCCCTCAGGCTGGCATCTCTGCCCCCAGCTCCAGGAGGGGCCAGACAGAAGCAGCCATTGGGCATCTCAGGTTTGAGGGGGATATGGGCCGGGAACTACCCAGAAGCATCTGGGAGGCAGCAGGGTGGGGGAAGAGGATGTGTGGCCGGGCCTCACAGCCCTGCTGCTCCCACTGACCTCTCCGGCCCAACTCAAGGCTGCAAAGAGACTTGACTAAGCTTGACAATCCCAAAGGCCGGGTCCCACACCTGGCCCTGCCTGCCGGGTCCTGCCCCCACCCTTACCCCCATCCCCCTCCCTCTTGATCTGTCTGTTTCCCTCTTTTCCTCTGTGTTTCTGTCTCTCTATGGGTTGTGTTTCCTTGTTTTCCACTCTGACAAATGCAACATGAACGGGAAAGAGGCGCCCAGCTGCCTAGGAGGGCAAGCTGGGCAAGCCGGGCAAGGAGACCCCACACCCACACCTACCTCATTTAAGTGTTGGATTTTTTGCTGTTTTGAAATGTGAGACCCTCTCCAAGCCCCCTACTGCCCCAACCCTCTCCCCCACCTCACTGCCCTCTTCTGAGTGGGTGGAAGAGGGGGTAGGAGGAGGAAGAAAAACAACAACAAAAAATCCATCTTTGTTTTTAATTATGGGCATGGGATGGTGGTTGAGGCAAATGATGATGAAGATTGGGGATGACTGGCCCCTAGTTGCTCTAGGACTTCCTTCTCCATCTGGACATGGGGGCAGGAGGGGGCTAAACCTAGGACCAGGATATCTCTCTCCTGTTTTCCCAACCCCATCATGAGCCCGTTTGCCCTCCAGCCCCTGGACGGGTTGGGTGGGGGGTAGGGTGAGGGCTATCCCTGAGTGGCATGCCCATACCTAATGAGGCAGGGTGTGGCCCGGAGCTCCCACTTTCCCTCAGTCACCAAACTGCTGCTGGTCTGGTGGGAAGGGGTGGTGATGTAGGGGTGGGGAGCTTAGTGTCAGCGAGGGGAGGGTGGGGGGTATTTATCTATTTATACATGGGATTGTACATAGTCTTGTGGGGCATGGGGGAGCCGGCTGGAGGTGAGAACCCTCCCCTCTCCCCCCACCCCCGGGGAGAGCAAATGTAAAACTACTAATTTTTGTGCTTTATATATTCTATATAAATATATCTATTTTCTTTTTACAAAACCAGTTTATAAATGGTAGGGGGGTGTGGGGCGGACACATGGAGCTCCCCTTGTGGGGGGGCCCCCTCCATTACCCAACCTACCGCCCTTTTCCTCACCCCCCACCCCACTCCCCACCCCCTGGCTGTGACTGCTGTAAGATGGGGGTATAGAGGCTGGGCAATTCCCACCCCCTGTTGTATAGTTGGACTACGTTATAACGCACAAAAGAGAGCTGACCCCAGGGGGAGCCAGAGGGTGATGGGTTCCTTGCCTCCCTTTCCTTCCCCTTTCTGCCCAAGCTTGTGCTGCAGTTTAACCTCTTCCTGGGGGTGGGGGTAGGTAAGGGGTGGGTGACACCCCAAGCCCCTCTCTGGTAGGGAACCGTGGGGATGAAGATGAAGCTTATATGCAGTTCTCTTCTAGGGGCTGTGGGCAAAGGGCATTTTGTAATTAATATTTTCAAGAATCAGATGTCTGGAGTGTAGGGGTGGGCTTGGTGGTGGTGGACGGGCGGGCCTGCTGGAGGGGGAGCTTGGTGGCTGTTGTGATTTTAGGTTTGTTTTTGTTTTGTTTTGAAGTTGGGGAGTTGTGGATTATTGGGTGTAGGGAGATTTTTTTTTTTTTTTTTTTAAGCTGCTTCCTCAACTGTTTCAAGCTGCAAATGTTTAAGAGAATAACACCCCCCACTCCCACAGGAACCGCTGTAATTAAATCAGACAGCAGGAAGACTGGGCTGCAGCCCTCAAAGCCACAGCCCTTGATGTTCCTTTTCGGAGAGCAATAGGTCTAGGCTACAGGGAGGGGGAGATTGGCTCCCGTGAGTCAGGCTGTGTTTGGGGCTTGGGCCCTGGGATTGGGAAAAGGGGATGGGGCAGACTTTGTAAGCATATGCTAGGTATCCGATAGTCCTGTAGAATTTAGTGAAGAAACCTTATACAGTTTTTAATTTTTATATAAACTATAACTCAGACCCAAGCTACAAGGTTGGAATTTTGGTTGGTTTTTTTTTAAGTACCCTGCCTGTATAATTGCATCAGAATCCCCCACCCCCCCGTGTTTGTATTTTGGGTTGGTTTACACTCGCACATACTCAATTTTCAGTTTTCCCCTTTACAGTCTTCTCCCCTCACCTCCAGGACCCTCCCCCTTTTTAAAAAATAAATCGCTGACAAGTGTGAATCCCGTGAAGACTTTATTTTGTGTTGTGTGTATCCTGTACAGCAAGGTTGGTCCTTCGTAACAACGGATGAAATGGTTCCCTTTTTTAAAGCGCCCTCTCTCCCTCCACCCTCAGCGCCCCTGTCCTTGGCATGTTTTGTATCAGCGATCATTCTGAACTGTACATAATTTATGTTGCGAGAGGCAAAGGGCAAGTTTTGGATTTTGCTTCTTCCAAGTTTGTTTTTAAACGACAAATAAAAAAAGAACATTTTAAATACAAGCGGCTCCGTCCCGTGACCCTCGCCGTCAGCCGGATCCGTGCGGTCCGAGAGGACCCGGGGGAGGGCGGTTACCGAGGCCTGCCACCGCCGGAAGGGTGGGTTCCACGCCTTCCGCCGTAGTCTGGCGACTGCCATGACGTGGGCGGAAGTGGCGTCGCCGCACCGGATGTGGGGCGTGGCCTTCCCCAAGAGAGTTTCCTAAAGCAAGAAAACCAAGCCGGCGCCTCTTGCAATGGAGACGGTGAGGAGCGCAGGAGGGCGGTCGGGGGCGCTGTAGAGCCTAAGACCCCACTTAGGAGACCGGGAGGGCCGGGCAGGGGCTGGCGCTGGTGTCTAGCAAACAAAAAGCAGCCGGGTGTCTGCCCTATCCCGTGACCGTGTCCCTCCGCTTCTTCATTGGGCGCATCTCCTAGGACTGGGCCGCGCCCCCGCCGCCTTTCCGTACGCGGTACCCTTAGCCCAAGCAGGCAGTGACTCCTGGCCCTCCTTGGAGCCCACGTAAGCCGTGGCAATCTTGGGCTTCCTTTCCTCTTAGCACCTCAAGCCCTTTTAGAGGTTTGAGAGCGCAGGGTTGTGATCCGGCTTTGCTGGGTGAGGCGGGGGCGTCCAGAGGGATCTCCGCTTGCAGGTAGCTGCTGGACCTGGGTAGTCTTTCTGTGATCCCTGCAATCCCTGGCAGGAGAACATCTGAATATCTTTATACTGCATCCAGTGAAGTCACATTCCCTTAATAAGACCGAGAATTGAGGTTTGCTTGAAAGAGGAAAACTTGCAGTGTTAGAGGCCGATGTGTCCCTGGACAAGTTTAGGTCATGGCCCGCTCTGCGACTCTAAGCAGGAGTTTTGGCACAGCTCATTCTTGGCGAGCAGGCATTGACCAGTTGTGGCAGGGCCCTGTCACCCTCCCACAGATGCCGCGGGTTGCCTGCTGCATGTTTGCACCCACCCTCACTCTCAGGAGTCTTTTTTCTAGCGCTCTGTAACCCCTCCCATACACTTCCCTCTCCACAGTTTTTAACCATGTGTCTTCTTTCAGGCAGAGTAACTCTTCCCATCTTGTTTTTTATCATTTGCTACTGTAGTTATGAAAGGACTGCAGGTTCACTTGCTTTGGATTACATGCCCATAGTAATTCTTTGCCACACCCTTTCTCTGCCCACAGAGAGGTTGTTTCTTTCAGGTTTTTGAAAAGAAAACCGACCAAAGTACTAAAACGATTCGCAGTTGGTCTCCCAGGCAAGGGAGCCAGTTCTGACTAATCAAGATAATCTTGAACAAAAATAAGGAGTCTAATTCCATTAAATTTAAAATAACATGTCATATTCTACTTACTTGAGTGTAGTATGGTTTACAGAGCATTTTAATGTAGATTTTCTAATTTAGCCTTCACACTTTATGTACTGGATTAGGCTCTGGGGTAGAAGTTAAAAAGAGGAAAAAGAAAACAGCCAGGTGTGGTGGCTCATGCCTGTAATGCCAGTACTTTGGGAGGCTAAGGCAAGTGGATTGCTTGAGCTCAGGAGTTCAGCACCAGTCTGGGCAACATGATGAAACCCTGTCTTGACAAAAACAAAAACACAAAAATTACCCAGGCATGATGGTGGTGGTGCATACCTGTAGTCCCAGCTGCTCTGGAGGCTCAGGTGGGAGGATTGCTTGATCCAGGGAGGTGGAGGCTGGAGTTAGCTGAGATCATGCCACTGCACTCCACTCTGGGTGACACAACGAGATCCTGTCTCCAGAAAAAAGAAAAGAAAGAAAACTCCTGCTTTGAAAATATTCAGCCTAACTGGAGTAAGGGTGAGGGCAAGCCAGCAACAGCTGTTATTTAAAGGTAGACTATAATAAATGCTATCATTAATATGAAAACAAAGGACTGTGACAGAATAGTTGAGAGAAAAATTACTTTGGACCTAGGAGAGGGCACTGCAAATTGAGAGAACAGTATGAGCAAGGGCACTGAAACTGGGGGATGTGGAGAATTGGGGGTGAGCCAGCGGCTTGATGTTGCTGGCTTTGGATTTTGATCACAGTGAGAGAAAAGACTGGAAAAGTAGGCTAAGATCAGGTTGAAGGTATTACACACCATGCTAAATTTGAACTTTGTTTTGTAATAGGGGACCCATGGAAGATTTATGAGCAAGTCAGTGAATGTCTTTTAGGAATGTTCATAGCAGCTTTCTGTACATGAACTGAGCTACTTCAGAAAGTAAAGTTTCTTGTTAATGGAGATGAAAGCCCCTTCCAAACCTGAGATGCTTTGGTGAAAGCACGAAAGACAAATTGAAGAGCAGATAGATATGGGCTAAGGACCCCAATTTAAACAGTCTTGCAGAAGTGAGAGGTAAAAGCCTAAATTAAGGCTGTAAAATTGGCAATGAGAGAGATAGATCTGAGGCATTTCTAACATACCAGCTTAGCTGATAACTGGTAAGAAGACAGCTGTATAAAACAAAAAAAACAAGATGGGAACTACAGCGAGAATAATAAGATTGGAGGGACAAATGTTTTGTTTCGTATTGAAGCATTTGAGGAGTCTCTGTGACATCTATGGTTGTCAAACAAATAATTGGAAACAGATCAGAAGTTTGGAAGAAATTGCGAGTCTGTTTGTCAGATGTAGACTGTGTCTCTGTAATATTTTGTACTTACGTGGTACAGTTGTACTTTCTCAGGTCCCCTATGTTATTAAAAGTAGAAAGGAGGCCAGGCACAGTGGCTTATGCCTGTAATCCCAGAACTTTGGGAGGCCAAGGTGGGCGGATCGCTTGAGCCCAGGAGCTCAAGACCAGCCTGGTCAACATAGCGAGACCCTATCTCTACAAAAAAATACAAAAAGTAGCTGGGCTTAGTGGTGTGTGCCTGTAGTCCCAGCAGCCCAGGAGGCAGAAGTCAAAGGATTGCTTGAGCTGGGGAAGTTGAAGATACAGTGATCTGTGATCATGCCACTGCACTCCAGCCTGGATGACAGAGTGAGACCCTGTCTCAAAAAAAAAAAAAAAAAGGGTAGAAAGAAGTAGATGTAACTACATAATTCCCCCTCTGATATGGTGAAACAGGCAGAAAGTTAAAAGTCATTATCGGGCTCTGTGGCTCATGCCTGTAATCCCAGCACTTTGGGAGGCCGAGGCGGGCAGATCACAAGGTCAGGAGTTTAAGACCGGCCTGGCTGGCCAGGCACAGTGGCTCACGCCTGTAATCCCAGCACTTTGGGAGACTGAGGCAGGCGGATCAAGAGGTCAGGAGATCGAGACCATCCTGGCTAACACGGTGAAACCCCGTCTCTACTAAAAAATACAAAAATTTAGCCTGGCGTGGTGGCGGGTGCCTGTAGTCCCAGCTACTTGGGAGGCTGAAGCAGGAGAATGGCGTGAACCTGGGAGGCAGAGCTTGCAGTGAGCGGATATTGTGCCACTGCACTCCAGCCTGGGCAACAGAGCGAGACTCCATCTCAAAAAAAAAAAAAAAGGACCAGCCTGGCCAACATAGTGAAACCCCATCTCTACTAAAAATACAAAAAAACTCAGCTGGGCATGGTGGCAGGCGCCTGTAGTCCCAGCTACTTGGGAGGCTGAGGCAGGAGAATCGCTTGAACCCGGGCGGCGGCGATTACAGTGAGCCAAGATCACGCCACTGCACTCCAGCCTGGGCAACACAGCGAGACTCTGTCTCAAAAAAAAAAAAAAAAAAAACGTCACATATTCAGTTGTATTTGACTCTGTTATGTTGGTATCTGTATCTCTAGTTAGCTATATGTTTCTTTCCTCCCTCTGTAACTTAGTCTTAAGCATATCTGTTCATATCAGTGTGCATCATTCTTTGAGAATTAAAAAAACAAAACAACTGTGAATTATATGCAAAATCCTGTGCTTGGTGGTATGGGGGATACAAAGTATAAGATAGTTCTAGGTTTCCAGGAATTTATAATCTGTTTGGATAGATAATGGACAAAATAAGTATCGCACAGTACAATATATATCATATGATGGGTAAATTCTACAGAAGTAGCTGTTTTTGTGCCTTTGTGTAGATCTTTGTGAGACTCTGATATATCATGTGTCTATCTTTATCACAGCCCTCTCTCCTACTTACAAGTGATGAGGCTGTTGTTCTGATAGTCCTGCCAAAATGGCAGGCCAAACTGACAGTCTTATGCAGTCCAGAGGGAAGAGAAGGAGATTATCCCCCTTACTCCCTGCACTCTCCCCTAGCCAATTAAGGGAGAAAAGTTTAGGGCTGTCGTAAACTTCCCTGGTTTAGGAAGTTTGTCAGCCAACCTCCCAGGTTGAAGTTTTTAATGTCATGTTACTACAGAAGCTATGGGGATGAAGTATGGTTTTAAGTTATTTTGGAGATATCACCCAGAGAAAATGGAGCCAAGACTGTTGATGCTAGCAGATGAAAATTGTTGTGATCCCTTCTGGGTTCCTAAATAACAATGGCATTTCCAAATGTTCCCACTTGAGGGAGCACAGAAATGGTTCTAAGTTTTGTCTAGTCAAAGCACTCTAATCTCAGACTGTCTTGGGAAGGGAAACTTGGAAAACCAGCATCCCCTGGCTATAGCAGCCTTTGTTTGACTGACAGGGGTGCTGAGTGGACTCGAGTCCCCAGTTTCAGAACGTTCATGTTCCTTATCCACCTCTCAGTCATTCAGGCTTTGACTGGCTAACAGTCAGCTATAGGGATCCTCCCCAGTTGTGGCCCTCTCTCTACCATGGAGATAGACAATGGTAGAACCAATGTCTGTGGTTCTAGTGCCTATAAATATGCCTAGTGAGTGTCTGTGTTTGGGGGAAGACAATGCTCTCTCTCTGGCTTCCATGTTTTAATAAAGTGGATCTGTGAGAATCTTGTAGGGGTTAGCCCTAAGCTCAGATCTTTAGTCTTAGCTTTTAAGACCTAATGTTTCATTAGGCGGTATAGTGTACAAGAACATGAGCTTTGCAGATAATGCTCATTCCACTCAGAAGTGGATAGAAGTATTTCTGGAAGGCACAATATTGTAGCAGTATTGGTTTCTTCTCTTCTGTGATTCCAGAGAGGTAGAATTTCATCAGAATGGAATAAATACGTTCAAAAATTTTATAAAAATGGCTGGTTGTGGTGGCTGATGCCTGTAATCCCAGCACTTTGTGAGGCTGAAGCGGGCAGATCAGTTGAGGTCAGGAGTTTGAGACCAGCCTGGTCAACATGGTAAAAACCCTGTCTCTGTTATAAATGTGAAAATGAGGTGGGTGTGGTGGCACATACCTGTAATCCCAGCTCTCAGGAGGCTGAGGCACGAGAATCGCTTGAACCCAGGAGGAGGCAGTTGCAGTGAGCCAAGATCACGCCACTGCACTCCAGCCTGGGCAACAGAGCGCGACTCTGCCTCAAAACAAAACAAACAAACAAGCAAATTTACAAAAATGAACCCTGCCAAGATAACCAAACTCTTCATCAGTTATAATAAATTATTTTCTTAGGTATAAGTAGTTTTAAAAGTTTTTGTTTTTTCATGTATGTTATTTATTAAAATTTTGATGTTATAAAAAAGCAAACCACAAGCTCTGGAACCAGAAGATAGGTGTTTGAATGCCAGCTCCACTCCTTATCAGCCATGTGACCTTGGACAGCTTGCTTAATGTCTCTTGACTCTCAGAGACATAATCTGTGAAAATAAGGCTAATAATAGTATATACTTCAGGGTTGTTATGAAGATTAAATGAGATCATTATTTCTGAAGAGCCTAATAAGGCTGGGTGCAGTAACTCGTGCCTGTAATCGTAGTGCTTTGAGAGGCCAAGGAGGGCAATCACTTGAGCCCAGGAGTTCAAGACCAGCCTGGGCAACATGGCGAAACTCTATCTCTACTAAAAATACAAAAATTAGCTGGGTATAATGGCGTGCGCCTATAGTCCCAGCTACTCAGGAGGCTGAAGTGAGGGAGGATCACCTGACCCGGAGGAAGTCAAGGCTGAAGTGAGCTGTGATCACACCACTGCACTCCAGTCTGGGTGACAGAGCGGGACCCTGTCTCAGAAACAGAAAAAAAACAGGGTTGGGGGAGGTGGTGGCTTTATAGTGCTTTAAAGAAAGTCATTATTTGTTCACCAGCCCTTCCCCTAATGTTGCTAGGCTAAAATGGATGGAACCAGGTTAAGCTGAATCTGTTTTCTTGTCTCTCCAGGTCATTTCTTCAGATAGCTCCCCAGCTCTGGAAAATGAGCATCCTCAAGGTAAGTTTACTGAAGAAAGGAAAGTGGGCATGGAAACAATAGCCTGACCCTAACAATGTCTTCAACAATGCTTTTGAATCTCTCCCCTGGGAAAGTCAAAGCAGGGCCAGATAATGGGCCAAACCACAAAAATCAGTGACTGTAGTTTGGCAAGATCACCCAGGAATAAATCTTGGGCAGATTGGGGATGGTTAATATCTTCAATTATCAAACCACTTGAGAGAAACTTCTGAGGTACAGGGAAAACTTCCATAGGCAGCTCTGAGCTGGCTAACCATGTTTTAGAAGTCCTGGGTATTTTCTGCGTAGTCCAGAAACAGTGCCACCAGGATTTTATCACCCAGCAAGCTCACAAGCCATTGAGTGTACACAAAAAATTATGCAAAGGGCTGGGCGCTGTGCCTTACTCCTGTAATCCCAGCACTTTGGGAGGCCGAGACAGGTGGATCGCTTGAGCTGAGGAGTTTGAGACCAGCCTGACCAACCTGGTTAAACCCTGTCTCTACTAAAAATACAAAATTAGCCAGGTGTGGTGGCGCATGCTTGTAATCCCAGCTACTTGGGTGACTGAGGCAGAATTGCCTGAACCGCAGAGGCAGAAATTGCAGTGAGCCAAGATTGTACCATTGCACTCCAGCCTGGGCAACAAGAGTGAAACTCTATCTCAGAAAAAAAAAAAAAATTAGAAAAAGGCTCTTAGAACTAATCTAGTAATAGAAGCACTAAACCTCTAAAATCCAGAGCACAAGGAAGACAATTCCAATGCCGGCCAGTGCCTATTTTATGTTTTTGAGTACATTTGCATTAGCACCAAGGCAGAAACCTGAAACTCAAATTGCCTACATGGACCAAGCAGTGAAGTGAACTACATATGATTATGACAACCTGTAGATCTTGTGTTGCATCTAAAAGAAGGTGACAACTGGACTGGCTATGGTGATTCATGACTGTATTCCAGCACTTTGGGAGGCCAAGGCGGGTGGATCACCTGAGGTCAGGAGTTGAAGACCAGCCTGGCCAACATGGTGAAACCCTGTCTCTACTAGAAATAAAAATATTAGCCGGGCGTGGTGCCGCACACCTGTAATCCCAGCTACTTGGGAGGCTGAGGCAGGAGAATTGTTTGAACCTGGGAGGCAAAGGTTGCAGTGAGCCGAGATCGTGCCACTACACCCCAGCCTGGGGGATAGCGCAAGACTCTGTCTCAAAAAAAAAATTACAATTAAGGCAGCTGGGTTGTGGTGGCTTATGCCTGTAATCCCACCACACTGGGAGGCCGAGGCAGGTGGATCACCTGAGGTCAGGAGTTCCAGACCAGTCTGATCAACATGGTGGAACCCCATCTCTACTAAGTAGAAAACATTAGCCGAGCTTGGTGGTGGGCACCTATAATCCCAGCTACTTGGGAGGGTGAGGCAGGAGAATCGCTTGAACCCAGGAGGCGGATTTTGTTGCAGTGAGCCAAGATCATGCCATTGCACTCCAGCCTGGGCAACAAGAGTAAAACTCCATCCCAAAAAAAAAAAAAAAAGGCAACAACTATCTAGGTCTGGTCAATTAAGACCTATTTTTGCCAGATCTTCTGACTTTGAAGACATTAGAAATTTGGATTTTTATGTAAATTTCTAGATTAAAAATTTTTGATTTAAATAAGTCTGGGCACAGCATAACACCAGCACTTTGAGAGGCCAAGGCAGGAGGATCACTTGAGCTCAGGAGTTCGAAACCAGCCTGGATAAGTGAGACCCTGTCTCTACAAAAAATTAAAAATTAGCCGGGCATGGGGGTGTGCACCTCTAGTCACAGCTACTGGGGAGGCTGAGGTGGGAGGATTGCGTGAGCCCAGGAGGTTGAGGCTGCGGTGAGCTGTGATTGTGCCACTGCACTCCAGCCCGGGCAGAGAGTGAGATCCTGTCTCAATTATAAACAAACAAACAGGCCGGGTCCTGTGGCTCACGCCTGTAATCCCAACACTTTGGGAGGCCGAGGCGAGCGGATCATGAGGTCAGGAGATCAAGACCATCCTGGCCAACATGGTGAAACCCCGTCTCTACTAAAAATACAAAAAATTAGCCGGGCGTGGTGGTGGGTGCCTGTAGTCCTAGCTACTCAGGAGGCTGAGGCAGGATAATTGCTTGAACCGGGGAGGTGGAGGTTGCAGTGAGCCGAGATGGTGCCACTGCACTCCAGCCTGGGTGACAGAGCGAGACTTGGTCTCAAAAAAAAAAAAAAAAAAAAAAAGACACCGAGAAAGCCAAATCCAATATATTTGTGGGCCTGTGGCCTGAATGATAGTATTTAACTATTAGTGTAGTGTGTGTATCTTCAACTGGTGTCCAAAAACATTTTCTTGGGAGTCTGAATTCTCAAGTTGAAATAACAATGGTAGGCTTCCAGTTAAAGATGGTAGATTGGTAGATTGGGCTGCGCATAGTGGCTCATGCCTGGTAATCCCAGCACTTTGGGAGGCTGAGGCAGGTGGATCACTTGAGAACAAGAGTTTGAGACCAGCCTGGCCAACATGGTGAAACCCCATCTCTACTAAAAATACAAAAATTAGCCAGGCATGGTGACACATGCCTGTAATCGCAGCTACTTGGGTGGCTGAGGCACGAGAATCGCCTGAACTCAGGAGGAGGAAGTTGCAGTGAGTGGAGATCGCGCCACTGCACTCCAGCTCGGGTGACAGAGCAAGACTCTGTCTCAAAAAAAAAAAAAAAAGATGACACATTGAATATATATTCACAAAAATCCCCTAAAACCATCATAAAGGAAATTTTTTAAAGAAAAAGATACAAACACACCATAGGGAAAACAGGAGAGGAGATAATAGCAATGAATTTTTGGAAGCTGAAAAGCAGACAAAAGAGTGATGAATGACTTAGATCTGAGAAAACTGAATTATAACTAGCAGTGAGAGCCAAGAAGCATTAAGGTCTAAGAAACAGATCCCAAGACACCCTATCCCATTGAGTGATAGGGTGAGCAACAGTGAGCAACTCCACCTCCTACCTGTGGCAAAGACTGGAAATCTGGCAAGGGACTTGGGCACAGCTTAGGACTGAAGTACTGCACTGAAAAAAGGAGCATGTAGTGAACTATACTAGATGCTGAGCCTCCAGCCGTCTTTTCCTTTTCAGTTTCCAGAGTGCTGGCAGAAAAGACTTCACCCTCCAAGCATGAAATTGAATAATCCTTCTCTCCAGAATCCTCTTGAAGGGAAGTTCTAAAATATTTAAGTATTGAATGTTTCCTACCCAAATGATCCGCAGTCAGTAAGGCTCACTTACACACTTAGAGCTTCCACCCAGCTTTAAAGCTTCCACTCTTAAGTTACGGTTTAAGTTCTCCTTTAAACCAGGGATTACCAAACATCTAAAGAAAGGATCTGTGAAAAATGATCCAAACTGCCCCCCACCCCACCCTGGAATGTACCTTTGTTTTACTCTGAAGGCTGTATCTCCCTGGTAAAAAATAAATAAAAATGAAAAAGCAAACTGCCCCTCCCAAATTCATGTACACACGGAAGAAACAAACAAGAAAAAAGCAACTGGAAGGAAAAGGGGAGAAGAAAACTTTAATACTATTAATACAACCTTAGGTAAAGGAACATATTTCTCAATACCTGTGAAAGTAGTATATCTTTAAAGAAAACAACAGCCGGGCATGGTGGCTCACGCTTGTAATCCCAGCACTTTGGGAGGCCGAGGCAGGCAGATCACCTGAGGTAAGGAGTTCGAGACCAGCCTGACCAATATGATGAAACCCTGTCTGTACTAAAAATACAAAAATTAGCTGGGCATGGTGGTGTGCACCTGTAATCCCAGATACTCGGGAGGCTGAGACAGGAGAATCGCTTGAACCCAGGAGGTGGAGGTTGCAGTGAACTGAGACTGCACCATTGCATTCCAGCCTGGGCAACAAGAGCAAAACTCTGTCTCAAGAAAACAAAAGCAACAACAAAAAACCATATTTCCACCATGAAACAAGTATAGGATACAATTTTTTAAAGAAGGAATTTTCAGAAAAGAAAAAGGAACTCTTGGAAATTAAAAATATAATAGCAAAAATTTAAACACAGCTGGAGGTTTCAAAAGTCAACATGAGGAAATTTCCCAGAAAGGAGAGTTAAAAATCAACAAAGTAGAAAATAGGAGAGAAGGTGCAGTGGCTCATACCTATAATCCCAGCACTTTGGGAGACCGAGGCGGGAGACCAGGAGTTCGAGACCAGCTTAGCAACACAGCAAGACCCTGTCTCAACAACAACAACAACAAAAAATTAGCCAGGCACAGTGGTATGCACTTGTAGTCCCAGCTACTCAGGAGGCTGAGACAGGAAAATTGCTTGAGCCCAGAAGGTCAAGGCTGCAGTGAGCCATGATCTCGCCATTGCACTCCAACCTGGGTGACAGAATGAAAGCCTGTCTCTTTAAAAAAAAAAAAAAAAAAGGAAATATTTCAACAACCCACAAAACAAACAAACATTAAAGGATCAGTCTAGGAGGTCCAGTTTCTAAATAGGAGTCATAGAAACAGAAAAATGGCAACACAGAGGGAAGGAAATAATTGAGGAACTAATTCAAGAACATTTATTGGAACTTGAGGACATTAGTTTTCATATTGAAAGGGCCCATCGAATATTCAGCACAATGGATGAAAGTGACCCACCCAAAGCACAGTCATCCTGAGATTTCAGAACACTGGAAACAGAGAAGATCCTATGAGTTTTCAGAGAGAAAAAAAAAGTCACATACAAAAAGAGTCAGAATTGCCTCTCAACAACGCCAGCAGCTAGCAGGCAGCGGAGGAATGCCTTCAACATTCTGCAGGAAAATACATTCCAAGCTTTCCTGCAGATTCTCTATTCAGTCGAATTATAAATCCAAGGATGAGGGTAGAATAAAGATATCTACAGGCTGCAAGGTCTCAAAAACACGTACCTTCCATGCACCCTTTCTCAGGAAGGTACTGGAAGATGTGTTCCACCAAAATAAGGGACTAATCAAAAAATATGAAAATGCGATATAGGATACAGGAGCACCAGTGGAGGAGAGACGTGAAAGGGGTACCCAGGATGGTGATGAAGAAAGATCCCAGGATGACAGCAGTGCACACCAGATAAACCAGCCCAGATTTGAGCAGGTCAGAAGGCTCCAGCGAGACTTCTTTGGGTAGTTTAAATTGATAGACTATCTAATGCTTTTGAACCTCTTGAAAGGAGATTTAAACAACTAGTGAAGCATTTGGAGGTTGGATTAGTTATAAGAATTATACATAGAAAATTAAACAAACAAAAGGACAAGACATTAACTCCAGAGAAAACAAAGTTGTGAAAGGAAGAAAAAAAATCATAGTTTACTATTTGGCTTATTTCTGAATAATAAATATTCAGTCAAAATGATTTGAATACTGGCTGGGTGCAGTGCTCATGCCTGTAATCCCAGCACTTTGGGAGGCCGAAGTTGGCAGATCACATGAGGTCAGGAGTTCGAAATCAGCCTGGCCAACATGTTGAAACCCCATCTCTACTAAAATACAAAATTTAGCCAGGCATGGTGGCGGGCGCCTGTAACCCCAGCTACTTGCAAGGCTGAGGCAGGAGAATAGCTTGAACCTGGAAGACTGAGGTTGTAGTAAGCTGAGATCATGCCGCTGCACTCCAGCCTGGGTGACAGAGCAAGACTCCCTCTCAAAAAAAAAAAAAAAAAAAAAAAAAAAAGATTTAAACATTATGGTTTAGCTCCTGGAAGAATGGGGAGGATGGGAAGTACATGTTTGTGGTGAAGCCCTAGTAGGAGAGAGAACTAGAAATTCTCCTCTTCTTTGGTAGGTAGATGATAAATAATGCCCCAAAATGAAAAAAAAAACAAAATCGGAAACTAGCAATACAAACATGTTATTTAAGGACATAGAATTAAGTACCAAAATAATCAACTAAAAGAGGTAGATAGATGTTCTCATCTCTGGGGAAGGGTAGTACAGGAAGGTGGGTTGCAAGGACTGCATTTTTTTCTGAACAAAATTTGTAAAACTGTTTGACTGTTTAAACTGTGTGTCTGTATAACTTTGGTTTAAAAATTAAATATTAAAAACCAAATTGATTAAAGACTTAAGAGCATGAAGTTTGGAATCAGATCTGGGTTTGTTTGAGTCTTTCTTGCCACTTATTAATGGGTGAACTTGAACAGTTTATTTAACTACACCTATTTTCTCATCTGAAACATGAGGACAGTACTTGCACATTTGTTGTAAGGATTAAATTTTGTAATTTTTTTTTTTTTTTTTTTTTTTTGGAGACAGAGTCTCACTCTGTCGCCCAGGCTGGAGTGCAGAGGCACAATCTCGTCTCACTGCAACCTCCACCCCCTGGGTTCAAGCAATTCTCCTGCCTCAGTCCCCTGAGTAGCTGTGACTACAGGCACGTGCCACCATGCCTGGCTAATTTTTGTATTTTTTAAGTAGAGATGGGGTTTTGCCATGTTGCCAGACTGGTCTCAAACTCTTGACCTCAGGTGACCCACCCACCTTGGCCTCCCAAAGTGCTGGGTTACAGGCGTGCGCCACCACGCCCAGCCAATGTAATTTATTTATTTATTATTATTTTGACACGGAGTTTCACTCTTGTTGCCTAGACTGGAGTGCAGTGTTACAATCTGGGGTTACCACAACCTCTGCCTCCCAGGTTCAAGCAATTCTCCTGCCTCAGCCTCCCGAGTAGCTGGGACTACAGGCGCCCACCACCATGCCCAGCTAATTTTTTGTATTTTTAGTAGAGACGGGGTTTCACCATGTTAGCCAGGATGGTCTTGATCTCCTGACCTCGTGATCCACCCACCTCGGCCTACCAAAGTGCTGGGATTACAGGCGTGAGCCACCGCGCCTGGCTAATGTAATATTTTTAAGTGCACATAGTATAGTATGTAGCACATTCAAGCCATTATTTTGGGAGATTGCTTCCCTAGTTTAGAGCGAGCAATTAAAATCACAGGAATAGAAAAAGGTAAACTACCCAGGATCTCCTGGGATGATTTCTGATTTACAGGGTGATCCCAGAATGGACTATCAGGGTGTTTTGAGCCAGGTTGATTGAGCACTGGGCTCCAACTTATTGTTAATGAGAAATGGCCCAACTTGGACCATGACTTTCCCATTTGCAGGTCTTAAAATAACTTTTTTTTTCAATTGAGACAGGGGTTCGCTGTGTTGCCCAGGCTGTCCTTGAGCTCCTGGGTTCAAGTGATCCTCTGCCTCAACTTCCTGCATAGCTGGGATTACAGGTGCTTGCCACCATGCCCAGCACAGTCTTGGAAGAATTTTAAGCAGCTTATTTCATTGAAAAAAGAGGAAAGTGAAAATGTGCTAAATATATGAAAGGGAAAGCTTGGATTAAAGATGAGAAACATTTTTAGATTATAACATGTTAAAGAGAGATACTATAGGCTTTATGTTTTAGTCAACTTTCTTTTACCTATAGGGACCAATAGATAAAAGTCTTAACCTGGAGATAGGGGTTGGATGAAATGGTTTCTAAGAGGTTTATGCAGGTTTTGTGGAAACAATAGGAACAAGACAGATAAGGGGCCTTATAAAAAAATCATGCTGTAAATATTTGAGATACTAGAACACTATTCTGTTTTCTGTCTCTTTTGATTGGGAGTTTTTATGGGGAAGGAAGCTGCTAACTATCCCACCCTATGCAGAGACCCCAGAATCCAACAATAGCGTGTATACTTCCTTCATGAAGTCTCATCGCTGCTATGACCTGATTCCCACAAGCTCCAAATTGGTTGTATTTGATACGTCCCTGCAGGTGGGTGAATCTTCTTTTCCCTTCCCCCTTTGGAGCCTGTGGTTTAATACCTCTCATCCTATCTCATCCTAAGGGTAATATCCTTATCCTTCTGTGAAGTTAGTCTCATGTTTTACCCAACATGCCCAAACACTGTTCTTTATTTTACAGTCCTGCCCCTGTGGATTTGCCTTTATGATTATTACTGTCTTGGCTACAGGTGAAGAAAGCTTTTTTTGCTTTGGTGACTAACGGTGTACGAGCTGCCCCTTTATGGGATAGTAAGAAGCAAAGTTTTGTGGGTAAGCAAAAGTTTCTGGAACACATTATTATTGGCATTTTGTGCTGGGCAGGGAGACAAGCTTCAGGCAGTACTGAGGGCTCTGTCTTGTCCTCTAGGCATGCTGACCATCACTGATTTCATCAATATCCTGCACCGCTACTATAAATCAGCCTTGGTAAGGAACCTTAGCCCAATGACCAAAATCACTTTCCCTACCCTAAGTCCCTCATTCTCATTTCTTTTGCTCCCAGCAAGCCACAAGGGCTTCAGGAAGCAGAGAGATCAGGTCTCAAATTCTGTTGCTTCTGCTTTCAGGTACAGATCTATGAGCTAGAAGAACACAAGATAGAAACTTGGAGAGGTATGTAGAGAATTGGGGTTGTAAAAGGTTATAAAGGGATGGAGGGTTTCCGGGAAATGCTTTTCCATGGTGGTATTTTGTGACCCATCCCTTTTCCCTTCAGAGGTGTACCTCCAGGATTCCTTTAAACCGCTTGTCTGCATTTCTCCTAATGCCAGGTGAGTTCCAGTTATCCATCTGTCCAAAACGGGGAAGAGATTTGCCATCAGCCTAGCTAATGCCGTAGACACCCAGGGAAAGGGGAAGAAGAGAGAAAAGACACACACACACACACACTTACACACTTTCTCTCTCTCTCTAAGTCTGGCCTGTACTCTGCCCCCCTTCCCTAACCATTAGCTTTCCCTGTTTAGTGATACACTTTATGGAGCTGTTTACTCACCCTCAGCCCCAGCACTGTGGAACTTATTATCTCCAACCCTCCCACAGCTTGTTTGATGCTGTCTCTTCATTAATTCGGAACAAGATCCACAGGCTGCCAGTTATTGACCCAGAATCAGGCAATACTTTGTATATCCTCACCCACAAGCGCATTCTGAAGTTCCTCAAATTGTTTGTAAGTGCTCCTCAGCCCAGTTCTTTTTTCTCTTTTTTCGTTCATTTATTTATTTATTGAAAAAAGAGACAAGGTCTCACTGTGTTGCCCAGGCTAGTGTCGAACTCCTGAGCTCAAGTGATCCTCCGGCCTCAGCCTCCCAAAGTGCTAGGATTACAGGTGTGAGTCACTGCATCCAGCCCCACTTCTTATTTATTTATTAATTTATTTTGATACAAGGTCTTACTCTGTTGCCTAGGCTGGCGTGCAGAGGCACTATCATGGCTCACTGCAGCCTCCAACCTCTTGGGCTCAGGTGACCCCCAATCTCAACCCCCAGAAGAGCTGGAACTACAGGTGTGTACCACCACACCGGGCTAATTTTTTGGTATTTTTTATAGAGATAGGGTTTTGCCAAGTTGCCCAGGCTGGTCTCGAACTCCTGGGCTCAAGCAATATGTCCCCCTCAGCCTCCCAAAGTACTGGGATTATAGGCATAAGCCGGCGCACCTAGCCCTTATTTCTAACATACTGGGTTGGAGGGGGTATCCAGGGGTGGATTTGGGTGCCTTGAAAATTAAGCTGATGGTTCTTTCCTCAGATCACTGAGTTCCCCAAGCCAGAGTTCATGTCCAAGTCTCTGGAAGAACTACAGATTGGCACCTATGCCAATATTGCTATGGTTCGCACTACCACCCCCGTCTATGTGGCTCTGGGGATTTTTGTACAGCATCGAGTCTCAGCCTTGCCAGTGGTGGACGAGAAGGGTGAGAGATTGGGCAGAAGGAGAGGGAGGGAAGATCCAGGCAAGTCAGGGTGGCTCCGGGAAAATCTGCTTTCCCCTCAGCTTAGCCAGGAGGGTGATTCTGTGAGTAGGGGGAGCTTTAGACCCCAGATCCTCCTTACTGAGCTGCCTCTGTTCCCCTAGGGCGTGTGGTGGACATCTACTCCAAGTTTGATGTTATTGTGAGTGATTGTGGAGGGTTTGGGAGGCAGGGAAGGGTGGGGGGTGCTATTAAATATGGAGAGGGAGAAGGGAGTCTCTTATGTGATCTAAGGGTCTTAGAAGCTTCCAGGCTTTCAAATCCTATTTGAAAAGGAATTGAATGAGTTGGGTATACCTTGTGGCTGACAATTGCCCTGAATCCCTCTGGTGAGGTTGGATGGGTTCAGGGTTTGGAAGCTGGCTTTCTTGCTTCCCTGAAAGCTCCTTCCTCTGTCTCCCCAGAATCTGGCAGCAGAAAAGACTTACAACAACCTAGATGTATCTGTGACTAAAGCCCTGCAACATCGATCACATTACTTTGAGGGTGTTCTCAAGTGCTACCTGCATGAGACTCTGGAGACCATCATCAACAGGCTAGTGGAAGCAGAGGTAGGGAGGCCAACAACCCTAAAGGAGCTGAGGGGAGCAGCCTTGAGAGTGGGGTTTGGCAAGGAGAGTAAGGGCAGAGGGGCTTCCCCTGAGGCCAGCACTAAACATTCCCTTTTTCCCTTGTTGCTCTGTGCCAGGTTCACCGACTTGTAGTGGTGGATGAAAATGATGTGGTCAAGGGAATTGTATCACTGTCTGACATCCTGCAGGCCCTGGTGCTCACAGGTGGAGAGAAGAAGCCCTGAGCTGGTGGAAGGGGTCAGGCAGCACCAGGGGATATGCCCAACTCACTGCCTGCTGGAAGCTCTGTGGGAATCAGATGAAACTTGGGGAAATTGTGACTCTGTTCCCTGCTCAGGGCCCCCTGCCCTTCTATCTGGGAGCTAGGGAAGGTATAGGGGGAGGAAGGAGAATGGATTTATAGCTACCCTTACCCTCACACATACACTTGAAAAAAACTTTCAGCCTAGCCAATTCTAGCCCCTGTCTTCTTAGACATAGCCCCCTTTCTGGGTGAACTATAGGCTCTGTGCCTCTCAGACAAATTCTGATCTCTAAGAGATCCCCAGACCTCACTTGCCTCTGCCTCCATCTCAGCCCTGATTCAACCCTAAGATAACAGCACAACAAAATTCTTCATAAAGATATTTTTATTCACCTGTTCCATGCTATATGGAGGAGGCTAAGTCCATTTAGTGACATTTCTTCCCATAATGTGAGTGGGGAGGATTGTGGGGAGGAGGGGCTTTGGGTTCCTGTGTTTGTGCATATGAAGGGAGATGGGGGTTAGGTGGAGGAGGAGGGCAGCGTGATTAGCTAAGGTTATTGCTTTTTGTGGCAAATCTAATTAAATGACAGCTATCTCTTCATGGTGTTGCAGTGTTTGATTTTTACAGTTGATGGATACTACCTTCCTACTTTATATGGCTTCTTCAACTGGTCATTAATAATAATGTGTGTACACACACACACACGTACACACACACACACAAAACTGTGTGCCAGATGTCATTCTCAGTGCTTTACATATATTAACTAATCCTCAGAACAATAGTAGACACTATTCCAGTTTTTTACAGATTTTAAAAAATGGAGGCACAGAGAGGCTGGATAACTAACCCAAGACCGCACAGCTAGTAAAAAAAAAAAATGGAGCTAGGATTTGAACCCAAACAGTCTTTACTGCTACAGTAGACTTCCGACTTCTAATTCTTTCACAACTACTCCTTACCCTATTCCCTGTGGTTCCTCCTTTCTATCTCACTTTCCCCTCTGCCTGAATCATGGCTGGTACCCAAGGAAAATCCTGTAACAGTGTTAGTGTCTACTCCCAAGAGTAGACAGACTTGAGGGTCTCCTTTGGGCAGAGAATCCTGCCACCATTATCAGCTTTTCTTTTTTTTTTTTTTTTTTTGAGACGGAGTCTCGCTCTGTCGCCCAGGCTGGAGTGCAATGGCTGAATCTCAGCTCACTGCAAGCTCCGCCTCCCGGGTTTACGCCATTCTCCTGCCTCAGCCTCCCGAGTAGCTGGGACTACAGGCGCCCGCCACCTCACCCGGCTAGTTTTCTTTTGTATATTTTTAGTAGAGACGGGGTTTCACCGGCTTAGCCAGGATGGTCTCGATCTCCTGACTTCGTGATCCGCCCGTCTCGGCCTCCCAAAGTGCTGGGATTACAGGCTTGAGCCACCGCGCCCGGCCAATTATCAGCTTTTCTTAAGGAAGGTTGGACTGTTTGGCTTTTGCTGAGTTGGCACTAATTTTTTTTTTTTTTTGAGATGGAATCTCGCTATGTTGCCCAGGTTGGAGTGCAATGGCGCAATCTCAGCTCACTGCAACCTCCTCCTCCTAGGTTCAAGCGATTCTCCTGCCTCAGCCTCCTGAGTAGCTGGGATTACAGGCGCGCACCACCACACCCGGCTAATTTTTGTATTTTTTAGTAAAGATGGAGTTTCACCCATATTGGCCAGGCTGGTCGCAAACTCCTGACTTTGTGATCCACCTGCCACAGCCTCCCAAAGTGCTGGGATTATAGGCATGAGCCACCGTACCCCGCTGGCACTATCTTTAAACCTACAAATCCCTTGCCTTTCTTCCAAGGTGAGACAGAGCTGGATGGTGGGAGAACAGCAGGGCACTGGTCACTCCATCAGATCCATTCCCTGTACTGAAACCATGTAGACCCAAACAGCAGTCAGCACCCAACACCAGAACTGCTAGACTGGAGTATGAGCTAAATTTGGGTGCCAGCTCACCCCTGCCTTACAGGTATGATACAGTTTCCCATCCAAACCAGGAGCAATTTCAGAGTCATTGCTTGCCCCTTCCCCCACAGTGCTGCTAACCCCTTCCCCGACAGTGCCGAACCCCTCTGATGACCCTCCAGCCACGGCATACTGGGTTCTCCAAATTAGGCTTCCTGATGGAACACAGGGAAAAGCATCAAGGCCCTCATCAGATTCGACCTGAGGAAGCTTATTTTAAGAAAAGAAGGCCCTCATCAGAGCTCAGCTTTCAGTGTTGCATCATGGCTGTAGAGGAGCCCCTGCTTCAGCCTTCACCCCTTTACAGCTCTCACAGCACATTCTCAAACTTGGGGGAGGAAGGCTTCCAAGTTATTAGAGTATGTTTATGTGTGGGGAGGGTAAGTACATGGTGGAAAGGACAGATGGCCTCTTATGTCACATTCCCTCATTAAGGAAGATTTGCCTAGGGAGGAGGCAGGGGCTTTAAAAAGCCTCAGGATTCTAGTGGGACCTAGGGTGGAAGGAAGCACCTTCGAGTCAAGTCATCGGTGCAGCTGGCAGGTGTGTGGAATCAAGGCGGGTAGGGTGGATGGGACAGGGAATGTTTGCATTCTCTCTAAAGGTTTGTGTTAGGGAGCAGAGGCCTGGTTTTGTTGAGCTGTTTCTCAGTCAGTCAGTCTCTGCCCCACAACAACCTTTCTGGTTTTTCCCCATCCCCTTAAAAGGAAGGGTCTGGACCCATAGGGCTCCATGTACATTAGTGGAAAACTAATTGGGAACTCTTGCTTCTCTGATTTCCCACTAAAACCCAACCTATCAGTCTCAGTGTGAGGATGAAGCTGAGGGAGAGACAAGGGATACAATTTGAGAGACTCACAAGCTTCTATTCTTACCTATTCCTCTCCAGAGGCAAATTATCCCTTCTTCCCGAGGAACCATTGCCACACACACACTCTCTTTCCCCTCTCTGCACCCCTCCCCTCCACTGAGGCTGCTGCCATGGTTGCCAGGCATGGTTGCTAAGTCTCTGCATGGAAGGGTTGGCGTGGGCTGTGCTGCCACTAACATTACCATGGTGAATCAGGGGACACCTGGTATAAGCTTAGGAGGAGGGATCATGTGGATGTAAGCAACAGCCCCCCAGGACAGAGGCAGCCCAAAGGTGAGCATCTGGAGCACCACTTCAGGTGGGGGCTGAGTGAACTAGGCAATTGTGGTGGTGAGGGGGGAGCTCTACATTGGGGAAAAAAAAAAAAAAGGCCACTTTTATCATTCCAGTTGCTAGGGGATTAGTTTTGCCAAGCAAACACACCATCTCTCCTCCATCCCCCTCTGGAAGGGTGAGAGTGCATAAGCACTTACTCTGTCCTCCATAAAGCTGGGCAGGCTGTGTGGGCACAGAACAATATAACCCCCAAATCCTGCTTCTAAATTGGAGGTGAAAGCCTGCTGCTGTGGGAGGGCTCCCTGGCTGCCCAAGGACAAACATGTAGAATGGGACTGGTAGGGCAGCTTGGGTGGCCAAGGCAGACGCCTGTGTCCTGCTGTACCAGCAGTCCTAGGCTGCAGCACTGAGCTGGCGATGAGATACGGGTGTAGGGGTCACCCTTTTTGAGCTTAGGGAAGGCAGCTCTCCCTCAGAGTCGCACAAAAGCTTGGTGAAAGCCACCGCCTCCTCTCTCCACCGCATGGGAGCTGGTTACTCATCTCATCTCTGCACCCGAACAGCCACTGCCGCTAAAAATAGCCCCCCAGCCGTGGGCCAGCCCCTCCTGCACCCCAACCCCATGGAAACCAGCAGAGTGGCAGGCAGAGACCTTGAGTTCCATTCTCACGCACTCTATGTTGGGGAAGCTGCAATCTGAGGCAGGAAGCCAGGGGCAGAACCCTGGTGGTCAGGCAACCTGACAAGCAGTAGAGTAAAGGGTTAAAACGGCAGGAAGGTTGAAGAAATAGGGGCGGGGGAGGGGGTACTGTCAGCTTGGCAAGAATCATAAGTCCCTCCCCCGCCCACTCGTGCGATCCCATCAGGCTTGGGGGACAACAGCAGTGGGAAGGGGCGTCCAATCCCGGGCCCCAGGGGGCGGCCGTGCACATGGGGGAGGTAGCAGCGCGGAGCAGTCCGCGCGGTGTCACATGCGCGCGCACACACAGAGACAGGCACACACACGTGTGCCCGGGTATATATAGTTCCCAGTCCCCGGGCCCGCGGCTCTGCAGTGGGCGCCGGCTCCCTGGGCTGGGAGGGGGCTCCTGGGGCGGGTGGGAGGGTGGGGGGCCGGGGTGGGGTGGGGCAGGATGCTGGATGGCCCACTGTTCTCCGAGGGGCCTGACAGCCCCCGGGAGCTCCAGGATGAGGAGTCTGGCAGCTGCCTCTGGGTGCAGAAGTCCAAGCTATTGGTGATAGAAGTGAAGACTATTTCCTGTCATTATAGTCGCCGCGCCCCTTCTCGACAGCCCATGGACTTCCAGGCCAGCCACTGGGCTCGCGGGTTCCAGAACCGCACGTGAGTGAAGCAGGGGTGAGGGGAAGAGAGTGGTGGGGCGGGGAGTGGGGTCCGGACCTCCCCGCAGGCACCAGCAGGCACTACTGATCCCCCTTCTCTTTCCCACGCCTCCCACCCCTGCCCGCTCCCGAAGGCTGGGGCCTGACTCATCCGGTTGTTTGGGGGAACAGGAGTGGGTGTGAGAAAGGGCAGGAGGTGAGATGGGGCAGACGCTGTTAAAGTGTGCAGGCAGAGATGGCGAGGAGTCCCGCTTCGACTTCAGTCCTAACATATACGCACGTGCACACGCGCACACACTCACACACACCCCTTCACATGGCTGCCCCAAGTGGTCTCCACTGCTCCCAGCTCCCCGGACCTCGGCTCCCTTCCCCCACAGACTGCTCACCTGGGTTCCTGCTCATTGTCCCAGGTGTGGGCCGCGCCCGGGATCCCCACAGCCGCCGCCCCGCCGGCCCTGGGCCTCCAGGGTGCTGCAGGAGGCGACCAACTGGCGGGCGGGGCCCCTGGCCGAGGTCCGAGCTCGGGAGCAAGAGAAAAGGAAAGCGGCGTCGCAGGAGCGGGAGGCCAAGGAGACCGAGCGAAAAAGGCGCAAGGCTGGTGGGGCCCGACGAAGCCCCCCGGGTCGGCCCCGCCCGGAGCCCCGCAACGCCCCTCGGGCAGCCCAGCCGGCAGGGCTCCCTGCTACCTTGCGGCTGGAGCGCCTGGCGCCGGTGGGGCGAGCGCCCCGTCCATCCGCGCAGCCGCAGAGCGACCCAGGGTCGGCGTGGGCGGGGCCCTGGGGAGGTCGGCGGCCGGGGCCCCCAAGCTACGAGGCTCACCTGCTGCTGAGAGGTTCTGCCGGGACCGCCCCGCGACGCCGCTGGGACCGGCCGCCGCCCTACGTGGCTCCACCTTCTTACGAAGGTCCCCATAGGACCTTGGGGACTAAGAGAGGCCCCGGACACTCCCAGGTGCCCACTTCATCAGCCCCACCTCCGACTCCGGCCAGGACAGAGGGAGGGCGCACAAAGAAGAGGCTGGATCCTCGGATCTACCGGGACGTCCTCGGGGCTTGGGGTCTCCGACAGGGGCAAGGTCTCTTGGGGGGATCCCCAGGCTGTGGAGCGGCCAGAACAAGGCCAGAGCCCGGCAAGGGGGTCGTGGAGAAAAGCCTGGGGCTGGCTGCTGCTGACTTGAACAGTGGTAGCGACAGCCATCCCCAAGCCAAAGCTACAGGGAGCGCAGGCACCGAGACAACTCCTGCGGGGTCTGCAACTGCGGCTCCCAGTGCCCCGCGTCCCGCTCCCAGATCCAGGCACCACCTCAAGGGCTCGAGGGAAGGGAAAGAAGGAAAAGAACAGATCTGGTTCCCCAAATGCTGGATTCCCTCCCCTAAAAAGCAGCCGCCCCGCCATAGCCAGACACTCCCCAGACCCTGGGCTCCCGGAGGCACCGGATGGAGAGAATCCCTGGGTCTTGGAGAGGGGGCAGGACCGGATACCTTGGAGGGTTGGAAGGCGACCCGCCGTGCCCACACCTTACCCCGCAGTTCCCAGGGCCCGTCCCGTGGGGAAGGAGTCTTTGTCATTGACGCCACGTGCGTAGTGATACGATCCCAATATGTTCCAACCCCCCGAACCCAGCAGGTGCAGCTTTTGCCCTCTGGGGTGACACGCGTGGTGGGGGAATCCGCCAGCCAATCGAAGCCCGGCAAGGAGGAGAGTGAAGGGGCCACGGTCTTTCCTTCCCCTTGCCAAAAGCGGCTGTCGAACAGTCGCCTTTTACACCAGCCCGGCGGGGGCCGCGGGGGCGAAGCTGAGGGCGGGAGGCCGGGGGACTCCTCACTGGAGGAGCGCACCTCCCGCATCTTGGGGCTCCCGGCCCCGGAAGTAAACCTGCGGGACGCCCCCACGCAGCCAGGTAGCCCAGAGCACCAAGCCTTAGGCCCAGGAGCTTCGGGAGCCCAGGGCAGGGCCGAGGGCTCGGAAGTGGCGGTGGTCCAGCGGCGCGCGGGCCGGGGCTGGGCGCGGACCCCAGGGCCCTACGCCGGGGCCCTGCGAGAAGCCGTGTCCCGTATCCGCCGCCACACCGCCCCTGACTCGGACACGGACGAAGCTGAGGAGCTTAGCGTCCATAGCGGCTCCTCTGATGGAAGCGACACAGAAGCCCCGGGCGCCTCCTGGCGGAATGAGAGGACCCTGCCCGGGGTTGGAAACAGTTCGCCGGAGGAAGATGGGAAGACAGCGGAACTGAGCGACAGTGTCGGAGAGATCCTAGATGTCATAAGCCAAACCGAGGAGGTCCTCTTCGGGGTGAGGGACATCAGGGGGACTCAACAGGGAAATAGGAAGAGGCAGTGAAAGGCCCCTTCTTGTATTTGAGTCCCCAACACATCCATCCTTGGGTCCATTCTTCCCCAGACTTCCTTTGCTACTCTTTTCCTTGTATCCTTACCCATACCTATTCCCATCCTTGAAATATAAATGAAAGGAAGGGAAGCATATGCCCATTAATGATTTTGTTTCAGGAGAGGTGAGAATCAGCAGTAGATTTAATTAATGTCTGTTATGTTCAGGACACAAGGGTGAGCTCTTCACAGCTGATGCACTGGGTGCAGAGCTGAGCAGAGAGGCCTAACAAGGATCAGGCAGGAGGGCAGGGGTGGTGGCAGCCATAGGAGGGCAGTGTAGGGCAGGGCCTCTGAGGAGGAGGGAAAAAGTGAAGGAGAGGCTTTGGACCCGCTGGCAGAGTGATCAGATGACAGAGGGGTTCTTGGCAGAAGAGGAATAGGTCCAGCAACAACCAGCAAAGCAGAAGGAGGGCTCACCTTGGTGTCACAAGTCTTGGATTTCAATCCCAACTCTGCCACTGACTTACTGGTTGACTGAGGCCTGTCACTTTCCCTCTCCAGGCCTCCTGGTATATAAAACGATGGTATTCTAAGGTCCATCCTTCCATCTCTGACATTTTGAGATCTTTGGAAAGGACTCTATCTCATCCTCCCCTCGACAAGCCAAGAATGAGAGTTGGGAATAAGTGAACAGAGTTTGAGGGTTTCTGGGCGGCCTCCTTGTCACCTGAAGTCATGATCAATTCAGGAGACTGCCCAAGGTTTGCAGAAGAGGTAAGGGAGTGAGGCACTCCTATCCCAGTCTCCCAGGTTTAGGTGAGGGCTCCCCAAAGCAGGGCAAGATAGTGGCCCTGTCACTGACCCTGGCCTGTGGTGGTCTGAGCTGGGGAGGGAAGGACACCAATGAATCAGCTTGGGACCTCTTTAGGCCTTCCCCTTTTCCTCCACCCTAATGCTCCTTAGTGATGCTCTGAGGCGTGGCCACGATTTCCCTCCCAGGTGGTATCGCCCACCCAAAAAAATCCTGAGAATGTCTCCCATCTTGGCCTCTTCCGAAGAAACTGGCCAGGCAAGGAAAGAGGCCGGTCCCCAGAAGCCAGTCGGCGGGGGGTGTGATACTCTCTATAGCCACTACAGGGCGCGCGCAGGTCGCGGATCTCCCCAGTTGCTAATTCCGGCTCTGCCACTCAATCCGATCCCTAGTTCCCAAGCGCGGGTCCCCAGCCTTGCAGTCTCCAGCCGTGCTGGGCCGGGAGCAGGCCTCCGGCCTCCCAGACCTCTGGAGCCCGCCGGTCCCATCTTTGTACTCATCCACCCCAGCCGGCTTGGGACTCAGACAACGAAGTCTTTTTTTTTCTCTCCGATCCTTGGACACCTCTGTCTGCCATTTATTAGCCATGTGAACTTGGCCGCATCACTTCACCTCCCTGAGCCTCAGTTTCCTCATCTGTCAAATGGGGGTTTATAAATACCTACCTCGCAGGGTTGTTGTGAGGACTTAATGCGATAATGTATGTAAAGCGCCTTGCACACCGCCTGGCACACAGTAGGCGCTCAATAAATCTAAGCTTCCCTTTATCCAGCCTTGGCATCGTCTTCCTTTCACTGACCCTTTCCCCATGGTGGCCATCCCGCGGGACTCCTCTGCTAGGTCCTGCTCTGTGTGACGGAGAGGGGGCTGCTTTCTTCGTTGGGAGTTCCTGGCCCACCTCTTTTCTCCCCCAGCCGGGACTCTCCCTTCCTTGCCCCCAGCCCACCCCTGTTGGCTCTTCCCACTGCCCTGGCGCCCTCCCCCGGCCCCCCATTCCGAGCAAGGGCTGAGTCAGCCGGGTTAATTTAGCTGCCGGCTCCGCGGGCCCGGGGGCTTCTCCCAGACTCAGTCGCCGGGTCCTGCCCTGGCCCCCGGCCCACCTCTGCTCCCACTCCAACCCAGACCTGCCAACTCCAACTCCCGCTCAGCGTTCAGGTCCCCAACCCCGCTCTCAAACCACCTATGGTTTTAGTCTCCAATTATCTCGACATCACTCCCGCCTGCAACCAGGGGGACTCTGAGCAGAACTCTGAGTGGTGCAGGACCACCTGGGGTGGGGGGTGGCCACCATCTGGCAGGAGCTGGGCCGCTGGCCTTGGTTCAGTCTCCTCTTTGGGTTTCTGAACCGGAGGGAAGACACTGGTCAGAGCTATCCAGGAAGATTCATCCCAGAGCCTTCCTGGAACCCACACTACCAGGTTTCAAGTTAGCTCTTGCTGGAGGAGTGTCACCTTGGGCAGAGATCAAAGGTTACTGAGATCTGCACTTGAGGTCAGGAATTCCAGACCAGCCTCCAATATGGTGAAACTCCGTCTCTACCAAATATACAAAAATTAGCCAGGTGTGGTGGCACGCACCTGTAATTCTAGCCACTCAGGAGGCTAAGGCACGAGAATCGCTGAATCACTTGAACCTGGGAGGAGGAGGTTGCAATCAGCTAAGATTGGGCTTCTGCACTCTGGCCTGGGCAACACAGCCAGACCACATCTCAAAAAACAAACAAACAAAGGTTATTGAGATCCGTCTCCCTTTTACCTACAATTCTATCTACTCAAAAAAACAAACAACGGTTATTGAGATCTGTCTCCCTTTCACTTACAATTCTATCTACCTACTACCAATTCTAACTACTGAGCATGTACTGAGCACCTACTGGGAATAAGAAACTGTGCGGGATTCCAGGATAGGGATGAGTAAGGCCTTTCTGACAATGGGGTGAAGGTGAGCAATGTGTTAAGTATTACAATGAGTCAAACAAGGGAGATTGTATGGATTTTGTGAGATAAGGGAAGGCTCCATGGAGGAGATGACCTCAGCATTAGAATTTGGTGAAGAGGCATTTCAAGTAGAGGGATCAGCCAAAATAGAGGCATGGATGCAGGTAAGCAGGGTATGTTTAGGAAATTGCTCAATGGTCTGATTTGCCTGCAGCTGCGAGTACATTTATGGCAGTTGTGGAAGATAAGGCAAGAGTGAAAACTGAGGCCAGACTGGGGTAAGCCTGGTCTAGCTGAGGAGTAATGTGCCTTGGGCCTCCAGGCTTGGGAAGAGGCTGGACTTCGGGTGAGGAGGAAAGTTGAGGAAGGGCGGTGTGTGGTGGCTCACACCTGTAATGCCAGCACTTTCGGAGGCTAAGATGAACAGATCACCTGAGACCAGGACCAGCCTGGCCAACATGGTCCAACCCTACCTCTATGAAAAATACAAAAATTAGCCGGGTATAGTAGTGCATGCCTGTGATCCCAGCTATGGGGGAGGTTGAGGCACAAGAATCACTTGAACCTGGGAAGCGAAGGTTGCAGCAAGCCGAGATTGCACCACTGCACTCTAGCCTGGGTGACAGAGTAAGACTCTGTCTTAAAAAACAATAACAAAAAAAAAAAAAGAAAAACAACAACAACAAAAAAAACAAAACAGAACAACAACAAAAAAAAAAAACAAAGAAAGTTGGGAAAAACCAGGGCAGTGATGAAAGCATCTGCCTAGATTTTTCTACAACCAAAGGGCTCTAGGGCTCTGGGACTGGAAGAGGAGGTGAGCTGTATGCAACCTTGGAAGGGCTGGCCCTATGAGGGTGGGCTTTACCATGCTGCCTGAGCCCCTTTGAGGATGAACACACAGGAAGCAAGTTTCTGAAATCTCACCCACACTGCTAACATAGTCGAACAACTTGACTAATGTGTTTAGAATGTGGTTTCTGGAGCTTCTACCCCATACTAGCTATGTGACCTTGGGCAAGTTACTCAACCTCTCTGTGCCTTGGTGTCCTCAGTTATAAACTGAGGTTGTTAAAAGTGCTTTTCATTAGCTGCGTGTGGTGGCACTCTCCTGTAGTCCCAGCTGTTCAGGAGGCAGAGGTGGGAGAATTGCTTGAGCCCAGGGGTTTGAGGATGCAGTGAGCTATGATTGCACCACTGCACTCCAGCCTGGGCAACAGAGCAAGACTCTGTCTCTAAAAATAAATAAATAAATAAATAAGTAAGTAAACACTGTGCTTTTCTCTTAGAGTTGTTGGGAGGAGTAAATAATTCAATATGTAAAACACTTGGAACAGTTGGCCAGGCACAGTAGCTCACCCCTGTAATACCAGCATTTTGGGAGGTTGGGGTGGGAGGATTGCTTGAGCCCAGGAGTTCAAGACCAGCCTGGGCAACATAGCAAGACCCTGTCTCTCTGTTGTTGTTGTTGTTGTTTTTTTTTTTTTAATTTTTTTAATTAAAAAGAAAAAACATAAAATAAAAGAAAGAACAATACCTGGTACATAGTAGGTGATTGACTGTTAGCTCTGATTATTTCTCTCTAGGGCTATTTTATTAGTGTTGGGGTATGAGAACAGGAGGATGGGACAGACAGAATTAGAAGTAGGGGAGGATGGCCAGGTACGGTGGCTCATACCTGTAATCCCAGCACTTTGGGAGGCCAAGGCCAGTGGATCATGATGTCAGGAGTTTGAGACCAGCCTGGCCAATACGGTGAAACCCCATCTCTACTAAAAATACAAAAATTAACCAGGTGTAGTGGCGCATGCCTGTAGTCCCAGCTACTCGGGAGGCTGAGGTAGGAGAATTGCTTGAACCCAGGAGGCAGAGGGTGCAGTGAGCCGAGGTCACGCCACTGCACTCCAGCCTTGGCGACAGAGCAAGACTCCGTCTTTAAAAAAAAATTGCGGGGTGGGTCACACCTGTAATCCCAGGACTTTGGGAGGCTAAGGTGGGTGGATCATGAAGTCAGGAGTTCGAGACCAGCCTGACCAACATGGTGAAACCCCATCTCTGCTAAAAATACAAAAGTTAGCTGGGTGTGGTGATACGCGCCTGTAATCCCAGCTACTCGGGAGGCTGAGGCAGGAGAATTGCTTGAATCTGGGAGGAAGAGTTTACAGAGAGCCAAGATCGTACCACTGCTCTGCAGCCTGGGCGACAGAGAAATGGGTAAATGGTGCCCTGGCAGTGCTTGAGCGGTTATGGTGTCAGTGCAGCACACCCCTTCCCCCAGAACTCCATCGTTGCCTAAGGATAGAGTCAGCACCAGCTGCCAAAATTCTGGGGAAAAAAGGAGAGAGACAAGAAGGGGAGGAGTGACTCCAGGTCTAGGGGCCAGCCCCTGGTGAGCCATATCTCAGACTGACCCTCCAGGGCTCTGTGGGTGGGACACTGGAGGCTCCCTGCTGCGAAAATGACTTCTAAATCTGGCTGTGTCTGCCAGCCAGCCTTGAGACAGAGGCCACAACCACCCCCTACCTTGGGACAGCCTCACTGGTCAGGAGTAGGGACAGCAGACGCAGGAGGATGTGGTCAATTTGGGGCAGCAGACCTCAGGTTAGTGCAGGATCCTGCTACCCTCCCAATAGCCAACTTCTTTCCGGGGAAGCCCCTTTCTGCCCCCGATGGGACCCAGTTAATATGGCTTTATGAGAGTCAAGAGCCGTCTCTTTCAGACTCTCAGGGGATGGCTGGGACTTCCCTAGATCAGCCAAAGATAGGTAAGGAAACCAAGCCCCAGCATATAACTCTGGGATTTCAGAGTGTCAAGGTCAGGAGTATGAGTGTGATGTGTGTGAGGAGAAGAGGGCCAGGAGAGATAACTGAACATGAGGACACAGGAAGTGTGTAAAATGTGTCTATGGGGAAGAAGCAGCATTCACTCAGTTGTTCATTTGTTTACTCACCCATTAAACATATATGCCAGGTGCTAGGGACACAAAAGAGACTCAGGCATGCTTCTTCCCTTCAAGGAGCTCACAAGCTAGGGTGCATATGATATAGGGAAAGAGATGTGGAAGAGGAAACCCACAGTCATTGCAGTGCAGGAAGATGGCATAATATATGTTAATGAAAGCATTCCTGAGAGACCAGGGAGGATGAAAAGAGGAGCAGCTCCCAGACTATGACTTCTTATGGGGAGTGGAATGTATCCAGGCGTCTGGGAGACAAGTTGCTGAGGGTGCAGATGTTAGTGAAGGAAAGTTTGGCCTGAATACGTCTCTGCCTCTGCATATCCTGGCATGGGGTGAGCTCCTTCCCTTGAAGCCTCTGGCGCTACCTAGGCTTTTTTTTCAATTTTCTTTTCTTTTCTGCCACCCAGGCTGGAGTGCAGTGGTGCGATCTCAGCTCACTGCAACCTCCACCTCCCGGGTTCAAACAATTCTTCTGCCTCAGCCTCCCGAGTGGCTGGGACTACAGCCGCGTGCCACCACGCCCAGCTAATTTTGTATTTTTAGTAGAGACAGGGTTTCACTATGTTGGCCAGGCTGGTCTCGAACTCCTGACCTCAAGCGATCTGCCTGCCTCACCCTTCCAAAGTGCTGGGATTACAGGCATGGGCCACCACACCTGGCCATTTTTTTTTTTTCTTTTTTCTTTTTCTGAGACAGGGTCTTTCTATGTCACCCAGGCTGGAGTGCAGTGGCACGATTACAACTTAACTGCAGACTCAGCCTCCCCAGCTCAAGTGATCCTTCCACCTCAGCCTCCTGAATGGCAGGCACCACAGGCACATGCCATCACGCCTGGCTAAATTTTTTTTTTTTTTTGGTGGAGACGGGGTCTCCCTATGCCACCCAGGCTGATCTCGAACTCCTGGGCTCAAACGATCCTCCCATCCTGGCCTCCCCAGTTGTTGGGATTATGGGTGTGAGTCACTGCACTCAGCCTACATAGCCTTTTGTGAGTCCTTTTATGGATAGATTTTCCATTCATCCATCCACCCACCCATCCATCTATACATTCCACATCCACTTATCCACCCATCCACCAACCTATTTGTCATCTATCTGGCCATTTATACTTTTTTTTTCTTTTTAAAGACAGTCTCACTCTGTTGCCTAGGCTGGAGTGCATTGGTGAGATCTCTGCTCACTGCAGCCTCCGCCTTCTGGGTTCTAGTGATTCTCGTGCCTCAGCCTCTTGAGTAGCTGGGATTACAGGCACCCACAAACATGCCTGGCTAATTTTTGTATTTTTAGTAGAGACAGGGTTTTACCATATTGGCCAGGCTGGTCTCAAACTCCTGACCTCAGGAGATCCGCCAGCCTTGGCCTCCCAAAGTGCTGGGATTACAGGCATGAGCCACTGTACCCAGCCCCATTTATACTTATATCAATTTATTCCTCTGTCCATGCATCCATTTATTCATGTATTCATCTATTCACCATTTAACAAAGGCATATGATATGCCCAGGTCAGTGCTGCAAGGGCTAGCCTAGTACGAGGATGAGTAATATACACAGACAACCACCAATGGGATACCCAGTATGTGCTGCTAATGAAAGCCCTACCAACATGGTGCTTCAGGAGCTCTAACAGGCAAGGCCAAGGGAAATCAGAAGAGTCTTCATGGGGGAAGGAACATCTGGGATGGGTTTCAACAGTGGGAGACAGGGAAGGGGGGCATTCTAGAATGTGGGAAAATGCAGAGAGGTGGGAAAACACGTGGCTTTCACAGGGAACAGAGGCATTAGGGAATGCAGAGGGGAAGAAGGGTGAGTCCTGGAAAGATGTGTGGGAGCCAAATCTTGAAGTATTTCTTTTTTCTTTTTTTTTTTTTTTGAAACAGAGTCTCACTCTGTCAACCAGACTAGAGTGCAGTGGTGTGATCTCTGTTCACCACAACCTCCACTTCCTGGGTTCAAGCAATTCTCCTGCCTCAGCCGCCAGAGTAGCTGGGATTGCAGGTGGGCACCATAACGCTCGGCTAATATATGTATATATACAGTAATTTTAGTAGAGACAGGGGTTTCACCATATTGGCCAGGCTAGTCTCGAACTTCTGATCTTAAGTCATCCGCCCGCCTCTGCCTCCCAAAGTGCTGGGATTACAGCTATGAGCCACCATGCCAGGACTGTTTCTTGGTAATGAAGATAAAACATTTGCACTTCAGTGAGAGGAATTGAGGGAGAGGTGAATGATAGAGTTTTTGAGCTGGGAATGTTCTAGTGCCTCCTCAACACCTGGAGGAATTTTTTTCCTGCGGCTTGATCGTAACCTCATTGGTCTTGTTACATTGTGGAATCCGCTGCTGGACCATGAGCTGCTGGAGGTGATTTAGCTCTGTATACCCAACAAGTTTGGCATGGAGCAGGCTCTCAGAAAATGCTGGAATAAAGAAGGAACAAATGATAAAACTGTGCCACAGGAACGCTGGCATAACAATGCAGTTCAGACATACAGGAAGAAGGATGGCTGCGGCCTGGGGTGATCCCCTGCTCCGAGAGATGACCCTGCCTTCTTTGCTCGAGTCTCTCCAGGAGCTCTTCCAAGAGTCACCACAAGGAGGCGCTATCCCAACTGCCGCTCTGAGTTCGGCCAGGGTCTGTCGTGTTACAACTGGTGAAGTGCCCACCCCTGACGGTCCAGGGATGGTCTAGACATTTCCTTCCAGCAAGTCCTGAGAGAATGAGGGGCCTGAGTGCAGCTGTGGAAGAGAATAGCTCACAGATCCCAGTTTTAAAGCAAGTACCGGCTTCCTCTGTAGTCATCCATTCATTTGACAGTGCCTATTACCTGCAAGGTACAATGTTAAGCTCTCATAAAAGCAACAGTGACCAAGACACAAAGACATAGTTCCTGCCCTCAAGGAGCTCAAAATTGGTTCTGCCTAAATCTTCCTTTCTTATCTCTCTCTCTTTCTTTTACACACACACCTGCTCCCCAGGGCCAACCACCTTGACCCAGAAAGCTGTCTCCCCGTGAAATATGCTCTTTGGAACTCTTGCCCCTCCAAATCCAAGTTTCTCGCTGAGGTTGCTGCATGGCCACATTAGTGTGACCCCTGGGAATGCTGTGATTCTTGACTGCTCCTTCTTGACGTGCCTCCTTTTGCTCTTCACCTGACAGGCCCTTTCCTGCTGTCTCTCTCAGCCTCTCCCATCACATCCACAGCCGCTCTGCCAGCCCTGGTAGGTTTAGGGACCTCCCCAGAGTAGGCCTGGTACAGGCTAGGACCTCCTAACACCCTGGAGGCTATAGGGACATGAGGGTGGATCTGCAAAAGCACCCCTGGCATCGCGCATCTGGAGATGAGGAGTTGGAGAGTCCAGAAAACCAAAGTCCTCAGAAACAGGTCCCTCTCTGGCCTGGGGCTCTGCCAGCCAAATCCATCCCCTGACAGAGGCTGCCTTCTTTTCTCACCTTCTTTGGGGGGACCAGGAGATAGCTCTGTAGTGATGGCTGTGGGAGACGCTGGTGGGGAGGTGAAGCATTGTGGGACACTGTCCACTTTCCCAACATGCTCCAGGGCCCATCGTAGCCCTTGGCGGGTTTGGAAGAGGAGGGGAGGGAGGGCTGGTGCCGAGAGTGGGAGCCAGGCCCATCGAGGTCCCAGGAGTGAATGCCTCATTGTTGGCCAGGCCAGAGTCACAGATAATTACCTCAATTAGTGACAATGGGAGAGTAATAAATACAGGCTTAGTGTCTCCTACCCCACCAGGGCTCCGAAGATTAATCCAGGCTGACGGGCGGGCCCTGAAAGGCGTGATGGACAATTCATTAAACTCCCCAAATGCCGCACAACCTGGGCGTGAAGGCTGAGTTAGCCCCCTGGGGGCTGTGCCTTTGTCCCGATTGTGTGTCTCCGCCACAGCAGAGCCGGGCAGCCCCCAGAGAGCGGGGAGGTGAGTGGGGCTCCCCAAGCCGGGCCAGGCGGCGGGAGGATTAGGCCTCGGTCCGGCCCTGGTTGCCCTGGCACACTGGCCCGGCCTGGCTGGAATGTCCTTGGGGGGGAGCTGGTCGAGCATAGGGGCGGGGCCGACAAGGTGGGGTAAGGGGGGCACACAAAACCAGGGGCAGGAGGAGTTAATTAGACGCCAGCCGAGGAGGGCGAGGGGCCACAATAGGGCTGAGGGGCCGCCAGGGATGGCCCCTTAACTTCCGAGGATTAATAGGGAGGAGGGAAAAGGGAGGGGTTAGGCCCTGGGGGAGGAGAGCTGGGAGCTTCCTAGGGTGGAAGTGCCCCCTCTTGCCCCAGCTTGGCACCTACTTGGCAAGTGGCTGGGAGGCGGGAGGCTCCGGCAGCCTGGACAGGTACCCTCAGCATCCCAGAAATGGCTCTTTCTTCATCACATGGCACCTACTTAGGGAGGATGATTGCGCAGGAAGGGGAGAAAGGACCCCCTCATTTACAAGGGAAGTAGTGGAAGCAGAAGTGTTTGGGGGCCCTGTTCTCTGTCACCCCCCGGCCCCATGCCCCGTAACCTATTCTGAGGCACAACTAGGAGCCTGAAGCTTTGCTTTCCTGATGAGGCTGCCAGGTTGAAGCCAGGAAGTCCTTAGTGGGGGCTGGAGGTGATGTGAGCACATGAAGTAGGGGTGGCTGTGTGTGCTTGCACCTGTGTATGCACAGGTGTGCCTGTGCACAGGGTCTGGCATTCATTTGGCTTTCAGTTAATGCTTGTCGAATGAATGAATGAACTTCCGTTTTGCTGAGAGTAAATGCATGTGAAGAAGAGAAGTAGCATCCGGCTGCGCCATGACACAGAGTGCTTTGGGCCCTTTCATTCTGAGCTTTCAGCCAGGGCCCAGGGAGGGTAGGCACCCCATCTCTGAAGAGATAAGCAAACGTTCAGAGAAAATGGTGTGGCAGTGGTTCCTTCACCTTGAAAAGGTGGAAAAATATGGTAGCCTTTAGGAAGCCCCACTTCCTCCTGGGCCTCAGGGAACGGGGCAGCCCTGGCTCCTCCCTGGGAGCCACCCCACCCTGCCCCTCCCAGGGGATGACAAGGGAGCGAGTTGGCGGCAGTTCCCTGGGCATATTTATAACCTGCTGCTCGCTCACCAGCGTCTGCTTTTAGACCAGACGGGGGAGGGGGCAGGGGGGTGGTCTGTCTCATGCTGGGCGCCCCGGCTGGGTGTGGAAAGAGTGAGTAAGGGTGAGTGGTGGGCAGCCCTGCATGGATATTCCTGCTCACACCACAGCCAAACAGCTTATTTTCTCCTCATTTTGTTATTTTTCTCCCTCTGCGCTGGAGAGGAGGACTGAGCCAGCCTGGGGCGAGGGGGGAGGCTTTGGGGGAGGCTGGACCCTAGGGTATTTGCAGCCCCACTGACAGGGTTTTTCCAGGGTGCGTGTGGCAGGGTGTGTGTGGCACTGGCTTGCTGACCCCCTGGGGACTGTACACAGCCTGCCTTTCTTCTCAGCTTTTCCACTCCCCCCAGGATATTTCAGGACTAGTCTTTCTCTCACTTGCTCAGGCCAACCTGTATCCAGGGTCCTGGCACCTGAAGATCAGAGGTGGTGGGAGGTGGCGCATCAGGCACAGTCCTGATGTCACCATCCTATGGCCACCACCCTGAGCCCACTGTGGCCCCTGAGACCTTTGTGAGTCTTCTTTCTAGGCACAACTATTCTTCTCCCCAGGATGTACCTGCTCCAGCCCTGTGTGAGGACAGCACAGATGATCACAATAACAAAATGATTAGCTTCTATATAGTGCTTTGCAGATCCCTCCGCCCTTTTACTTGTTTGTTTTTTGTGTGTGTATGTGTGTTTTATTAGTGCCCATTGAGGGCCCAGCCTCATTCTGCACTTCCCAACACCATCACCTTTGAAATTCCAGTCCTTGGAAGAGAAGGGCCTCCATGCTGAGGGCTTGAGTATGGGAGTCTGCCCTTAAACTTCATTTATGTGCAGAGGGCTTTACACTTCATTGAGCCTTCATTGCACTCCCTCTACTATACTAACCATATCTGTGGATGTGCTTGATCCCCTGGCCAGACTGTCAACCTCCTCCAAGCAGGCACTGTGGTTTATGAATCATTGTATTGCCAGCATTTGGCAGATGCCTGGTATAGAAGAGGTGTCAGCGAGTATTCAGATGACCCAGGCTTTCAGGTACATCATCTCATCTGAACCTCATCACCTCCCTGAAAGGTTAAGTAACAATAACCATTCCTGTTTGATAGGCAAGGCAACTGAGTCTGAGAAAGTACAAGATTTGTTGAAAGTCTGGGTAGGGGCAGAAAAGAATTCACCACTTTCCCTTGCTCTTCCTCCAGCTCCTGTTTGTCAACCTGGTTCAGAGTGCCCCAGCTTCCAACCCTGAAAGCTGATACTGACTCCAATTCTTGGAGTTTGAATTTAGGTGAGAGTAGTTGGAGACAGCTGCCAACACTTTACCTCTACCCTGCTGCTTCGCCCCAACTCTGGGCACTGTCCAGCAGGGGCCCAAGCCCCGCCTCCCACCTCTGGCAGCCTATTAACTTCTTATATGGGGAGTTGAGGGATATAATAGCTCTTTGGCTTATAGACTGGGCATTCTCTGCAGGGTGCTCTTTATGGAAACCCAAAGCTTTTCAGGTGCCTCTTCCTCAGGATCAAGAGGTTTTTATTTCTCCCCCTAGGGTGAGGAATCAGAGCTGAGATGGTGCTAGCTTGGCAGGTGGAAAGAAAGGGAAAGGGATGTCATTGCAGGATTGAGCAGTTCCTGGCTCCATTCCCTTACCCCTACACGTATCCCAAAGGCCCACAGCGGGTCACACATCCAGGGAAAGGTAGGAGGCACCAACAGCAGAAGAGGCCTGAATAGGACAGAAGGGAATAGGGGAGAAGGGGAAATTCTCAAGCTGACTGGGAGCAGTTGTTGCTCTTAGGGGATAAGTGGGGTGTTTCACGGCTCCCCTTGCCCTTCTGATCCTCCCCTGTGGGGAGGGGTTAGGATTAGGGACAGACATTAGAGCTTAGAAGGGGTTAGTGTTTGTCTGAAGTTAGGGTTAAGGCTAAGGTTCAACCTAGACCTAGGGACAGGAAGAGGATTAGAGTTAGAGATAGGTTTAGGGCCGTGGATAGGATTACAACTCCCTCTGACTCTGGCGAATGTGAACACAGAGGTATCACATTGGTGTTAGTAACAAAATCCTCATTCTGGCTCTTTATGGGAATGGCTAGCTTCGTGGTTTGGTTATGGACCACATTAGGGTTTACTTTGGTTACATTGGTTTAAGCCTAGCCTGCATTTGGATTCTAGCCTACCTGTTCCCTTCTCTCCCACCAGCATCTCTGAGCTTCTGGGTCTAGCACCGGGCTCATCACCTATTATCTGGATCCCCCTGAGCCCAAGATTGGGAGCGGGAGTCCTAATAAGGTATCATATATATACCTAATAGTCTATACACACACACACACACACACACACATATATGTGTATATATATATATATATTTTTTTTTTTTGTAGAGATGGGGTCTCCCTAAGTGGCCCACGCTGGTCTCAAACTCTGGGGCTGAATCAATCTACCCTCCTCGGTCTCCCAAAATGTTGGGATTACAGGCATGAGCCACTGCCCCAGGCTGGTATTTACTTTTCTGCTGGTGGAAGGGCTTCACCCTTGTCCAGTGCCCTGACCACAGCTGAAGAAGCCAAGCTTCAGGGACCAGTAGCTCTACATCAGGGGCAGCAGCACCCTTTCTCCTTTAGTTTCTCTTCCTACTTTTTGGAAGATGGTCACAGTTGTCATTCAATAGTAGCTATTTTCTCAACAGCTGTTCCAGGCAGGAAAAGCAGGCACTGTGGTTGTTTAACCCCCATTCACCGAGTACATGCACTTGTCCATATCACACAGCCAGTTGCTGTTCCACGAGGAAGAAGAACCCTGCAGGGTTGTTTGGCTACTGACCAGGTTCCTCTCTCAGGAGAGCTGGATTCCCAGTGGCCTCGTTAGGGTCATCCAAGGGTCAGAATCTCAGGGTCCTCTGGCAAGGTTAGGACACCAGTCCCCCAACAGCATATTCTATTTGTTTGAGAGAGGTAAGCTTCCAAGCCTGGGAGTGGTAAAAGGAGAGGACAGGGGACACCACAAACAAGGCTGTGTTCTGGATTCAAGGAAAAGCCACCAAGCCATCGATAAAAATAGAGATTTTATTCTGCAGAGGAAGATGCTACATTGGTGGGGGCGAGGAGCCACTAATAGCTACAATGGAAGGAAATACTGATTCCAGGAGGCAAACGCATCTTTGAGAAACTGAGGAGAGAAGAGGGACCATAAAAGGCTGCAGGGAGAAAAAAGAGAATAGTGGAGTGGGATAGGGTTGAGTTGGAGGTGTTCTTTGCAAACCAGGCTGGGACCCAGCACAATAAATAGTTTTATTTACAACATCCAAACTCGTGGCTCTGTATCCACGTTTCAGTGCAAATTATTTACACACTGATGAGGAGGCAGGACAGGAAGGGGTAGGAGGTGGCCCAGGGAGGCATGGCTCACAGCTGTTCAATGGCTCCACGACAGAGACTGGGAGAACGGGGGCATTTCTGCTGGTTCCCGCAACCTCATTTCCACATCATCACAGCTGCCCTTTTGCCCTGGAACCTCCTGCTTCAGCGGCAGGTGGGGAGGAGAAAGGTCCTGATGCCCAGGTGTGGGTTCAGGGTCTGCACCCGTGGCAGGAGAATAGGAAGGGGCCTCGGAGGACCCAGAGAAAACGCAGGACAAAGGGGAAGAAGAGAGGCAGAGAGGTCACTGCCGCGATGGAGCAGGCAGAGTGACACCGTCAGGAGCTGACCCCATGGCAGAGGGGACCCATCCTTCTCCCACCTCCTGGCCAAGCAGGGGGCAGTGCAACAAGGGGTCTCCCGCGGAGAGGGAGGGAGGTAGGTCCGGGGCAGGTCCATCAGGATGGCAAGAGGGTTCATGCCGCCCCAGGCAAGTGGTTTGAGGAGTCCCCAGGTAGGAGGAAGTGGGAGAGATGGGATACGTATGAACCGCGGGGAGTGTGACTGGAGGTACTCGGGTGGGCGAATAACCGGGTCTTGAGTGCCAGCGAGTCTGTTTGGGGGAGGGCTCGCGGAGAGCGTTCCCGGGGGCAAGTTCGCGCAGCGCCTCACAGACACTCGTGCAGTACGCGCGTGTGCGTGCAGTTGCGGCAGCTGACGTGGCAGCACCAGTGGAAGGTGCAGTTGCAGCGCTCGGTGACGCGCTGCGTGCGCGTGCGGTGGCCCCTGCCGCAGCAGAGCAGCTCGCAGCCGTCCAGCGCGGGCGACGAGCTGTTACAGGCGCGCCCTGCCGTGCCCGCTGTACCCAGGCGTCCGCTGTACGTGCAGAAGTTGGGCGATTTCTCGAAGTAGACGAGGTCGTGGGGGGAGGGCGGTTTGTGGGCCGGGTCTTCCGGCTCCAGGCGCAGCAGCTCCGCCCGCGAAGCGCGGTTGCTGCCGCGGTTGCCGTAGAGGACGCGCGAGGCGCCGTCGAAGCGGTCGCGCAGCACATCGCCCACTGCGCGCAGGGTGGGCAGCCGCATCCAGCACGTGCGCACCGTGCAGGATCCGGACATACCGTGGCACTTGCACTCCTGACGCATCTCGGAGAATACGGTCTGCGGGGAGAGGGGAAAAAAGAGTGTCCCAGGGCACCCGGCCAGAGTCACCCTCCCAGACACTGCCCCCTCCCGGACGCCACGGGGGCCGGACCTCAGCAAAGGCCCAGGCCTAGCTGAGCCCAGGGGAAGGGAGACGCGAAATGTTCCGCTGAGATTTGGAAACCCTGCCCAACCCTGCTCCGCCGCGGCGGGTCAGTCTCGTCCTCTCAGGCTTGTTTTTCAAATCTGTATAGTGAAGAGCTTGTGCTTGATTTGTAACCTCTTCTACCTGTCCGCGGGCCAGGCATCCCTTTGCCCTCAGCCACTGTCTCCTCTATTCTCCGGCTTCGTTCCAAGCCTCCAGCTCTCCCAGGACGCCCTCTCCTGGTGCCCCTTGCCTTATCTCACCGACCGTCTCTTCCCCAGCCCGAGGTTGGCCACTGCCGCTCCGCTTAGGGTGCGGAGCCTCTCAAAGCTCACCGTACGGCCAGCCTCGTTGTTGTGAAGGTTCATGAGGAAGCGCAGGTCCCGCCCCTTCTCCCCGGAGTCCACGAACTCCCGGCCGAAGAGGCGGCCGAAGTCAATGTTGTCGCTGCAGCCCCCCCAATGCCAGTCGGGGCCCCCGGGGCCGCGCCGCCGGTAGTCGCACGTGCAGGATTCGATGGAACCCTCTGAGCAGGAGCGCGCCACCGAATGGGTGACCCCGGCGGAGGTGATAGCGAAGATAAACGCCGTTTCTCGACAGCCTGTGGGAGAAGGGAGCAGGGGATCGGCGAGGGTGTACGCGGGGCGCGGCCAGCACCCTCAGTGAAGGGCTTGGGACCGGAATCCCACCCCCGACTCCGCACTTAGAGTCCTGAGAGCCAAGGCCGGCAGTGCTGGAAAGCCGGTCTCTAGGGCTAGTAGAGAAAGCAGGTGCGTGGGCACGCAGCCACGTCCACGGGCGTAATCACACCTTACTGGGAGGTTCCAGGGCGCATTTTGGCTCGATAGCGGAAGTGGAGCAGCCCCAGAGAGAAAAACCAAAGAGAGGGGAACAGAAGAACCATACATCCCCAAGACTTCTTCGCAGCCCAAAAGTTTCGGCCCATGTTGGAGATGCAAGTCTTGCTAGGCGAGAGGCAAGACACACGCCTGCAGAGAGCAGCTTCCCAGGCGCTTTTGAGAGAGGCTGGGGGAAAGCGGCGGTCAGCCGGCGTCCGCGACCTGAAACTTTATCTGGGGCAGTAGCTCAGAAAAGTTAAGCTTCGTTTCCAGGGTGCACGGCTGTTAGAAGTCTGGGCCCGAGCTGGCGCTGGGCACCAGGCACTTGGCGGGTTGATCGTGTGACCCTCCAGGCGCCTGGGACACCTTCTCTGAACTCGCCCGCCCATGCCCTGGGGGTGACCCCGCGTTTCCCCTGCTCCCGGAAGCGTCGCCTTCCTGGGCACCCACCTCGGTTGACGATCTTGCCGAAGAGGTGGGGCCCTGGAGCAGTGGGACAGTTCCAGCGGCGATTCCGGAACTGCCACTTGCACTCGCGCACGGCACTCTGCAGCCCCCCACTCACGCTGTGCAGGATCCCCGGATTTTGGCGTATCAGACGCCGCTGTTTACGGCTCAACAGCTGCAGACTGGGCTCGAGTACCAGTTGCAGACTCTTGGAGTCCGTCAGCAGGTTCGTGGAGGAGGCTACGTTCACAATACCCCTGGTGGGACGTATGATAGCTCAGGCTCAGGAAGGGGATCCGCACCCTAACCATAAAAACTGTGCCACCCGGTCCTCTTCCTGGGGGTATGTGGCTGGAGAGAGTGGCGGGAGATTAATAATACGCTAATAACCCCGCGCTCCCAGGCTCACTAATTTGAAAGAACTGGGTGTCCAGACTTGTGTGTCCCCAGTAGTCCCAGGGCTGCTCGCCTGAGCCGTAGGTCCGGAGACTGGACAGAAGAGGTACCCGGAGACCGAGTGTCTACCTCGGATCTCCGAGCCTCTTCCGGTCAGCCTGAGCGAGATAATCATGGCCTGCAGTTTTTGCCCACCCAAGGCGTGAAATGCTTAGGAGTCCCACCCTCTTCTCCCCTCCTTTCTAAGCGAACGCCTGGCCCTTCACTTCCCGAGGTGGGGAAACCTGTGGTGAGGCCACGACCGTGAGGCTGGAGTTGGCGCTCAAAGGGGAAGGGCGGTGCTAGATGAGAGTGGGCTCCCTGCCTGGGGTATCTTAGGCCTCCGCGGGCGGGCGGATCATTCGCCCCACTTCTACAGAGCTGGAGCCTGGGGCAGCACCATGCCAGATCGCCCTTCGGTGTCGCGGAGGAAAGTCAGAGCGGGGAGGGAGCCTGTCGGTAGACGGATCCCAGAGCGTGGGAGCTGGGTAGGGTTGGCCCCTGGCTCTGTGCCTCGGGACAAGTGGCGACCCCGCACCAGCTCACTTACCACCATCGGCCACTGCTGTTGGCAGCCAGGGCTGCGGGCAGAGCGGCCAGGGCCAGTAGCAGCGTAGCAGAAACCCAGCCAGGCAACAGCGCCCAGAGCCCCATGGCCTGCCTGGCTTTGCCCGCTCTGTGCTGCAGTTGCGGCGACTTTGGCTGTTGCCCGCGACGATGGGACGGGACGCGGCGGTGGCGGCAGTGGCGAGAGTTCGCAGTCTGGCTTTAACAACCCTGGGGGCGGGCGGCGGACAGCATGGCTCGCGGTCCCGGCTGGTGGGCTGAGGCGGCCACGGCGGGCGGCACCGCCTCTTATAGTTGCGGCGCTGGCTGAAGTGACGGGAGGAGGCTGCCCCGCCGGGCCGCACTGTGGCACCAGGGCGCACCGGTTAGGGGCGCAGACAATGGGCAGCGAGCGGGGCTGTGGTTCCCGCCCGTCTGAGCCGAGAGCTGGCGGGTTGGCCGTCGGGGCTCACCCCCGCCCCCTGCCCGGTGGCCCCCGCCTCCGGGCCTGCACTGGCCGCGGACCCCTCCCCTTGGGACACCCTCCCACGCGCGCTCGCCTCACTCAGCTGAGCGTCCGGAGCCCGTCGGGGACTAGCATCCGCCAGGGGGCGCGGCGAGAGTGTGCTGCGGGGAGAGCCCGCCAGGGGCCCAGCCCGCCTCGCCACCCGCGGTGGGGTTGTCCCCTCGACGTCACCCCGGGCCCCTCCGACGTCCCCTCTCTCCCCCGTCCTGACTGTCGGAAGGAAAGCTGTGGTTCTGGGCAGCGACTCCGGGGAGACGCTTAACCGCCCAGGAACCCCCGATGGCTGGACAGAGAAGGAAAAGGGGGAGACGGGGGCGTGAGGGCGGCTGTGGTCAGGGAAATCCCGGGGATGAGTTGTGGGGGTGAGCTGACCAAAAGGAGCCTAGCGGTGGAGAGAAACCTGAAGCAGCAGGCAGTTTGCTCATGTGGGCCAGAAGGAGCGGACAAGTGGCTGTGTGTGTGTGTGTATGTGAAGTGGGACAACATGAATATGGGTGGGAGTGAGAATGTGCTGTGTTCTGAGGGTGCATCCTCTTGTGTGTTGGTACGTGCAGAAACTCCTTGTTCTGGTGAAGGATGTGAGGAAACTTTCCAAAGAATTTTGGAATTTCACTCAAGTCAGAAAGGGTCATGGAGTCACCTTGTCACAGTCACCGCCTGGGGCAGTGTGTCAGGAAGGTGGTGGCGACGGTTGACAGGAGACTTAGAAGCATGATTGAGGGATGCAGAGTGTCTGGATTGTGTATGGAGTGGGTGGATGAGCGTGTGCATGGGATGATTAAATATGTGTGTATGTGTCATTCTGTTGCCCTTTGTACCTCGTGGCATCCTATGGTGTGTCACACTGTGGTATGTGTCAACCAGTGCATGTCATTGAGGGAGAGAGCTGAGCCTACAACCAAGATGATATTGAGGTGAACCGAGCCTGGAGTGGCTAAGTCTCTGAGGCCTACGCTCAGAAAGGATGGGAAGTGTTGTGGATGTCCAATGTATGCATGGTGATGGAGAGGACTGGGAAGACAAGGGTTATTGCTGGCTGCATTGAACCTAGATTAGGAAACTTGTGCCTCCATGTGTTTGCTTCTCTTTGGATTTTTCTGCCACGTTTCTGTCTTCCCCCAAAGCTCTGGTTCCCACCATACTGGGATACCCAGAGTGCCTGTGACCATCTCATCCATTGTACATTTTTCTGTTCTCTCCCAGGGACTCCTACTCAGCTTCAAGGCCACTTTGGCCTCCTATTGAAGAAGTGACAGGCTGGATGCTGTGGCTCATGCCTGTAATCCCAGCACTTTGGGAGGCCAAGGTCAGGAGATTGAGATCATCCTGGCCAACGTAGTGAAATCTCATCTCTAATAAAAATACAAAAATTAGCTGGGTGTGGTGGCGTGCACCTGTAGTCCCAGCTACTGGGGAGGCTGAGGCAGGAGAATGGCTTGAACCCGGGAGGAAGAGATTGCAGTGAGCCGAGATCACACCATTGCACTCCAGTCTGGGCTACAGAGCGACTCCGTCTCAAAAAAAAAAAAAAGAAGAAGAAGTGGCTGCTTTTCCCTATATGGTGAATAGGGGGCACTGCCAGCCTGGTTATCATGCCCCAGCACCACACACAGATGGCCCCTGGAAGGAGGGAAGATCTTTACATCTCTTCTCTCTCCTCATTTTGCAGAATTAAAAATAGATCAGGCAGTTGTTCAAGGTCCACATCTAATAAATGAATCAATGGTAGAGTCAGGTTAAAACCCAAACCAATTTGACTCAAAGCCCATGCTCTTTCGAACTTACCAGCTGCTTGCCAGTGTGCAGCAATTGCATGCTGGGAACCCTTCTCAAAATTGATAGGTTAAAATAATTTTTAGGGCCTTCCTGCCTCCCTTTTGAGTTCTAGCTCTCATTTTTTTTTCATCTCTCTTGTCTTTTAGGATGTCTTCTGACTGAAAAATTTCCCCAGGCCTGAACCTAGAGTCTTAAGTCCCAGAAATGACACGATTCTCTTCCAAGGCAGGGAAATCACTCTTAGGAATAAATGTCAGGTAAGTTTCATTAATATTCCTGGGCACTTGTGTTTTAAATGGGATGTATGTTAACCCAAATGAAGCCTGATGGAAGTTATTTTATAAAGAAATGTCCTTCTTTCCCTTTTTTCTTCCCCTTTGCCCAGCCTAGTATATCTGGCCCTTCCAAGGATCCACCCCTGAGGGAAAAGGTGTAGTGGTCCAGCATCCTCCATAGATCCAAAAGCCAGTAGTCTCTGCAGAGAGGACTCAGCATAGATGACTCAAGTAAATGGACAATGTCCCATGGGGAGCCTGTCCTTTATCCCTTATGAGTTTCTTCCCACTGGGGCCTGGGTTACAGCTTTTGGCCTGGTAGATTGATAAAACACCGTGAGGGTGGGAGGCTGGCTGGAAGATATGGAAGCCCTGTCTTTGACCACTGGTGTCAAGCAGAGGTGGGAAGAGAGGAAAGGAGCCATTGTGCTTTGTTCCAACATTCCACCCACCAGGAGTAGGGGAGAAGAGGGTAAGGCACCTAGATCTGGGTCACATTTGTTATGACCTGGCTCACATTTCTTTTTCTTTTCTTTTTTAAAATATGAAATGCTTCACAAATTTGCATGTCATCCTTGCGCAGGGGCCATGCTAATCTCTGTATCATTCCAATTTTAGTATATGTGCTGCCAAAACAAGCACCCAAATTTCTATTTATATCAAATAATCATGATATCAACTGTCCCCTCTTTCTTTCCTGCATCATCCACTTACCTCTCTCCTGGAACATACACATAAGCATGCAGACATGCTGCAATAGTACTCATCTGAAAAACCCAAAAACTTCATTAGACCCCACGTTACTGCCCAAGATTGCTCCATTTCAGTGCTCCATTTTACTGCAAAAATCAAAATGGTTGATTTAATTACTAGAGCCAATATCTTTTCTTTTCTTTTCTTTTCTTTTCTTTTTTTTTTTTTTTTTTCTTTTTTGAGACGGAGTTTTGCTCTTGTTGCGCAGACTGGAGTGCAGTGGTACGATCTCAGCTTACTGCAACCTCCACTTTCTGGTTTCAAGCAATTCTCCTGCCTCAGCATACTGAGTAGCTGGGATTACAGGTGCCCACCAACACTCCCAGCTAATTTTTGTATTTTTAGTAGAGAGGGGGTTTCACCATGTTGGCCAGGCTAGTCTTGAACTACCGACCTCATGATCTGCCCACCTCAGCCTCCCAAAGTGCTGGGATTACAGGCATAAGCCACTGCGCCCAGCCCAAACCATCTTTCCTAAAACAGAAGTCTGATTAATTCATTTGTCTGCTCAAAATTTTCCAATGAGTCCCCATCTCACTCAAAGTAAAGGCCAAAATCTTTACAGGGACCTCCTTCCCAGCCCTCCAGCTGCATTGCCTACCACTCTCTTCCTTGTGAATTCCTCCTCACCAGCCCCGCTGGCCTCTTTTCTAATCCTTTGAACCAAGCATGCTCCTTTCTAAGGGTCTGTGCACCTGCTTTTCTGTCTTCTAAAATGCTCTTCCTCAGATCTCTCCATGCATTTGTTCCCTCAGTTTGTTTTCCCTCCCCCTTTATAAAATAGAATCCCACTACTAATCTCCTTTACTCTGCTTCATTTTTCTCTGTATCAATTTTGACCATGGATGACTTTAAAGGCTTGAAGTTGAAAATCAGTAGCAAACCACCCCCCTGGAATAGGGGTAGAGGTGAGATGTTAGAGGGGAGAGGGGCTTTGCCTTGGCTTTGGGATCTGGGAGGAGGCAGGGCACCAGGGTTGAGAGTTTGTGGGCAGAGGAGCCTACCCTCCTTTGAAGCACCCGCAGGCAGCACTGCCCCGTTGGACTAGGAAGCCATAGCCCATCCATTAGGCCTGAGTAGAGAAGGGGGCAAAAATTCTGTCTAAGGTAATCCCATGGATTTGTTGGGGTCGACTGCTGAAAGTGGGGCCTTCCTCAGAGTCCAGTCGGCCCGCAGACCCTTTGGTGCCTCCAGGTGGTGGCCTACGGTGCTGCAGCAGAAGGCGCATTAGGCAGAGGGTGGGCAGCGCAGCTGAGCTCACCGCCACGGGCGCATCCATCCCTCCTGGGCCTATAATTTGGGTTCCCCAGGCCTGGCCGCCCCTATCAGCGGCTCAGCAACAGATGAGTCACCCGGGACCCCGGGCCAAGGCAAACATGGGGGGAGGAGGAGGAGGAGGCTTCCGAGGCTTTAGCCACCGCCTCAGTTGCTCGACATCCCCCAATCTCCAGGGGCCCCCACTCTTTTCTTTGACCCCCGCCCTCCAGGGCCCCAGTGTTCTTCCCACATTGCTCTTGTTACACCCTCCATCCCTAGGATAGGAAGGGCAGCCCTCCACTCTTCTCATCGAGGGGAAGGGGAACCAGCTTGCTCCTAGATCCTCCCTGCAGTGATGAAAGCCCCCCACTTTCCCCCTCCTGTCATTGGCCCCGACCCACGTCAAGGTCTCTCTGGTTCCCGTCCCTCCCCTTTCTTGGAGCTGGCCGCGTGCTTGGGGTATTAGGCAATGGGTGTGCACCCGCAACCCTCTCCAGGCCCCGCCTGTCCCACCGCCCTCTAGCCGCCTGCGGGTCAGTACTCAGGCCAGCCGGTCGGGCTGAGGGCACTGCGGGCCAGCTCAGGCCACCCAGTCTGCCGGCCTGTGGCCTCTTGTCCCAGAGTTGGGCTTCAGTAGAGAGAAGGAGCAGGACTCTGGGTCCATGGATTTGGAACAGTCCTGCTTGGGGAGACCTAGGGTCACCAGGAAGTTGAAACCTATTGTAGTAGTTCTGTCCCTTGCCCCTTTTTGGCACCTGACTGTATGCTGGAGCTTGACAAGGGTAGAATCAGAAGGCAAAAAAAGTAATCCCAAACCTAAGGGGGACCCAGGAGACACATGGAGAAATACAAATGTCCATGAGGTCCCCATGGAGAAGAAAGGCTTAGGCAACCTCATTCCCCTCTTCCAAGGACCTGGCAGGAATCCCAGGCTGACTGCAAGAAAAAGAATAAGGACACTGGAGGGGATCACAAATCCAGGTGTAAGGATGAAAACTCTAAGATGGGACTTGCAGATTCTGGTGACCTCCAAAACCACACATGGTTTGGCTCTTGTCCTCTAAATGGGAAGGAGGGTCAGGAACTCTAGGGCTCCCTTTTCCCCACCCCAGAGGTAGGAAATCAGAGAAAAGCAGCCTGGTCCAGGCTGTCCAGTGTCAGAGACCGTGGCACTTTCACCTCCCCAGACTGCTCATCAACCTGGCACATAAAGGTGATCTGTAAATATCCCAACAGATGTAAGTTCGCTTGATCTCCTGTCTCAGACTGCTGTGCCCGCTATCCAACAGTGACCCCTGCAGCACGGGCAGGACCTCCAGCAGCACAGACTGGAGGCTGGCTGCCCAGCAGAGCTGCAATGCCACCACCAAGAAAGAGGTGACTGTGGTTGTGGGTATCATCCCTGTGCCTCTGCTTGCTGGGGGCAGTCTGAGTCAATGTGCTTGGGGCGCGTGGGGCCAGCCGTGCCTTGGGCTGCGGTCTGGCGGGGCGGGGGGCAGCTGGAAAGCCTGGGGCCCCTCTCTGGCAAAAATAGCCCGCAGTGGTTAGAGCTTCGAGGGTGAGTCAGGCGGGAGCACGGTAGCGCCTAACCCCTTCGCTGCCACTGGATCTTCCTAAGGCGGTTTGCCTTTGCTTATGCACCCCAAGACCAGGCTCTTTCCCGGCTGCCCTTAGGCTTGGCTCAATTTTGGATCCCAAGGCCCTCCTCATCCCACAAGAAGCAAGTCTACAGCTTGGAGCAGGAATCCAGGCCACCCAATGTGCAGACTGGGGGAATCCCGAGAAGGGTAGGATACCTCTGTTGGCAAGCATCCCTGCCAGGCAAGGAAGCATCGCAGCAGGCTGATGATCTTTGGTGCTACCTGAACCTCTGCTAGGGCCAAACTCTGAGGCCAAAGCTGACCCCTCCAAAGGGGCAGGCGCAGGGCTTGGAGGTGGGTGGGAACCAAGCTGCCCAGACCTGTGCTTCTCCTGCCCACTCTGAGTACCCTAGGTGCGCTCAGGCTGTGGGTGCCACATGTGACTGTCCCACACCGAGAAGCCCAAAGACTGTCCGGCTCCATCCTCATCTTGTCAAAGGCACTTTCCAGCCACCCTGATCTTGGTGGAGAAACTGACTCAAAGAGAAGTGATTAAAGATGTGGCCACTTTGGTCCCGTTCTGGCTGCCTAGGAAGGTTACTACACCCTCCCTGCAGCCTTGGCGACCCCAGAGCAGGTGAGAGGAACTCTAGCCACCTCCTTCTTCAGTGGGGCCAAGCCTGAACCCAGGCGTCGGGGGAGAGGGTGTGTGAATGTGTGTGTGTGTGTGTGTGTGTGTGTGTGTGCGCGCGCGCGCGCGCGCGCGCTGGGAGGAGGGGGAGCGGCTGCATTTGCCTGGTCAAGGCTGGGAGTGGAGAGTAGGGTGGGGAAGCCCCAGGCTTGGGGAGGGGCCGCAGCTCTGTCAGCCCGGCAGAGCCACCGTGAGCTCCGCGCCAGCAAAGCCAGAGCCCTCAGTCCTTTGCTCGGAGGCTTGCTAGCTCTCTGGATCACTCCCTCCCTTCCTCCCTCCCTTCCTCCCCGCGGCCGTGGCGGCGCTGGGGAAGCGGTGAAGAGGAGTGGCCCAGCCCTGGAAGAATGCGGCTCTGACAAGGGGACAGAACCCAACGCAGTCTCCCCACGGTTTAAGCAGCACTAGTGAAGCCCAGGCAACTCAACCGTGCCCGTCCTGGACCCCGCACCCAAACCACTGGAGGTAATTAGACCTGGGAAAGCAGGGAGGGCAGGGACGTGCACACAGGGAAGAGACAGGCACGTGTGTAGTCAGACAGACAGACACGCATCCACCCACCGAAGCACAGAGACACATAGAAAGCCAGAGATATTGCTAGCAATAAAGACAGAGAGAATAAAGGAGTGCCCCCAGATTTAGAAAGCAATGAATGTGAGAGCCAAGGGGTGAGGACCAGACGGGTGCCTATGGAGGAGGGGAGCTTGTAGTTAGGCAAGGTGGGGGATAGGGAAGAGGATTCAGTCTGCGCCACAGTCCCTTTTAGGAGAGAGCCAGGCTCGCCTCCCCATCTTTCCTGCACCTGGAGCCTCTCCTCTTTCCTTGCTGCTCAGGGAGGAGGCAGTGTGGGTGGGGAACTCATTCTTGGACCTTTCTCATGGAGCCTGCTTGCCCTTGATGACACCTGGAGGTGACACCCCCTTAGGTGGTGGGGAACCTCCTCCCTATCCCTCTCTCTAGCCCTGTGAGGGCGGGGAAGCTAGTCGTGGGGCCCTGGAAAAGGGAGCAGTAGACGAGGTTGTGGAGTAAGTGTTTGTGAGTCTGTGTGTCTGAGTTTGTATGTGAGTGTGTGTCTGTGTGCTGGGCGTTGTGTCTGATTGGGCAGCGTTCCAGGGGTGCTCACTTGAGTCCTGAGCTGGGACAACTCCTGGACTCTTCTTCTTTAAGACCTCCAAGCCTCAGGGACTCTGGGAATCAAGGGGTGATTCTTCTTGTTTGAGGAGGAATGAGAAGGGTCAGTAGGGTGGCACCGGTGGTTTAGGAGCCCGAAGGAGAGCATCACTTGGTTCCCCAGGCGAGCCGCCCTATTCCTGAACCCGCATCAAGTCTTCCCGTCCCGCAGGTCCTGATCGATCTGCCCACCGGAGCCTCCGGGCTTCGACATGCTGGAGGAGCCCCGGCCGCGGCCTCCGCCCTCGGGCCTCGCGGGTCTCCTGTTCCTGGCGTTGTGCAGTCGGTGAGCAGTTCGCCTTGTCTCCCAGGCCCCAGAAGCACCGACCAGGGGTGGGGAGAGTTGGAGGGGTCTGGACCGCAGACACCAGAAGCCTTCTTGGTTCCCAGGGCTCTAAGCAATGAGATTCTGGGCCTGAAGTTGCCTGGCGAGCCGCCGCTGACGGCCAACACCGTGTGCTTGACGCTGTCCGGCCTGAGCAAGCGGCAGCTAGGCCTGTGCCTGCGCAACCCCGACGTGACGGCGTCGGCGCTTCAGGGTCTGCACATCGCGGTCCACGAGTGTCAGCACCAGCTGCGCGACCAGCGCTGGAACTGCTCAGCGCTCGAGGGCGGTGGCCGCCTGCCGCACCACAGCGCCATCCTCAAGCGCGGTGAGCCTGGCTGGGCGGGTAGGCGCTGCCGCCGAGGCTAGAGGGTGGGGGGCGGACCGAGGCGCGCGGAGGCGGGAAGGAACGGGTTCGCTGCTTCGGGAGGGGCCTCTCCTGGAATTCCCCCCTCCCCCCTCAGACCCGCTCTGAGTCAGGTCTGGCCACTCGTCTGGGGCCCTGTGCGCCTAACTTCCACCTGCGTGCTGCCGGCGAGGCAGCTGGGTCCCTGCTCTCCTACCCTAGGGCCCCCCTTTCCTGCCTCCGCCCAGCTTAATCTGGGTTGCACCTGTGAGCAAGAGATGCCCCCAGTCCTGGAAGCTTCAAACGGCCCCCTATTCCCTCCCCCATTTTCTCTCCCCCATCTTGGCTGGACAAGCCCAGGCTGGTGTCCCCAGTGTCTCAGCGGGGGTGGAGTGACGCCCCCAACCGTTTAAGGGTTAAATCTGCTCCCCTAATTGCTGGGGTTCCCAGGAGCCAAAGCTGGGAACAAAGACCCTGATGACTTTGAAGCTGGGGAGCCAGTCCCCTCCTTTGTGCTGTGGGGGCTCCAGGTGTTGCTCACCTGAGCAGGTGAAGAACGGCTGGAGAGGCAGAGAACAGGTCACTGCTGGCCTGGTCTGGGAGGCATGGCTGCCTCTCCCCATTCCCTGCTGGAGTTCACTCCCTGAGGTGTAAAGACCCATGGGGGCTCAGCCCAGAGATGGGGGCAGTGCTCTGGGGACTATGGGGTTAATAGGCAGCTGCCATCTGCAGGGGAATTCCCAAGACTTGTGCAAACAGCTTCACCCCTGGAGGGTTGGAGTTCGGGGATCAGAAGGCTGGCCCAGGAGCCCTGGATCCTGGGGTAGGAGAGGCCTGGTCTCTAAGAGGGTGCTGTCTCTCATCTTCTCAGGGCTCCGGAGAGCCCCTGCCTAAAATGAAGTGAGGGTCCCCCTCCTTCCCCACAGGGCCTGGTGTAGGGCAAGGCTTGGACACCTAAATGGTAAGCATGTTTATTTAAGTCTGGGAAAGGCTTGGCATCCTGAGCTTCTGTGACCCCCAAAACATAACAAAGAAGCCAACCTTTTAAGAGGGCCTTAGGGAAAATCACTCCCCCACCTCTCTCCTCCTCTCAGTGTTTTATAGGGTAATAGCAGGTTAGGATAAACATTAAAAGGGCAGTCTTGAAGGGCAAATATAAAACTACATCCTGGGAAGCGGAAGGGCAGCTCCATAGCTCCAGTGCTTTGGGGGTGCTAGGGTGGTGGAAGGTAGGTTGGTTAAAAGACTGACTAACCCTGAAGTGAAGAAAAAAAAAAAAACCAGAACCACAAAGGCTCTGCTGCCAACTCACCCAAGCTCCCTGCAGGGTTGGGGGAATTTCTAAGGCTTTCAGATGTAGAACTCGGTTGTACACATCTTCAAAGACCTCAGGGACTCCCTCTTAGTCATCTCCCAACTCCAGGGGTCTCTCCCTCTGGGCTAGCTCTTTCATCTACACCTGAAAATCACCGACTTACAGAATGAGAATGGGCCTCAGAGATCATCTTGACCCATCGTCTCCCACCTCCCTTTAGAAATGAAGAAGCTGAGGCTCTGTGCTTTCTGTACCCTTCCTTGTCCCATGACCTTCCTCCAAATCACTCAGCTGGTAAATGGCAGGGTCAGGATTCAGTTAGGAATTTCTGGAGTTGGAGGGGGGCTGTTTATTTCTTTCTGCCTCCACACTCTCATCTGCCTGTCAACCTTACCTCCACCATCACAACCTTCTCATCCCCAGGTTTCCGAGAAAGTGCTTTTTCCTTCTCCATGCTGGCTGCTGGGGTCATGCACGCAGTAGCCACTGCCTGCAGCCTGGGCAAGCTGGTGAGCTGTGGCTGTGGCTGGAAGGGCAGTGGTGAGCAGGATCGGCTGAGGGCCAAACTGCTGCAGCTGCAGGCACTGTCCCGAGGCAAGAGTTTCCCCCACTCTCTGCCCAGCCCTGGCCCTGGCTCAGGCTCCAGCCCTGGCCCCCAGGACACATGGGAATGGGGTGGCTGTAACCATGACATGGACTTTGGAGAGAAGTTCTCTCGGGATTTCTTGGATTCCAGGGAAGCTCCCCGGGACATCCAGGCACGAATGCGAATCCACAACAACAGGGTAGGGCGCCAGGTATGTGTGTACATCTTGTCCTGGGTCTCCCCAGCTTTTGAGGCCTGGTTAGAGTTTGAGAGGCACAGGGGAATAATAGGATAAAGTGTGATGAGTGACTGACACCATCAGCAAGTCACCCAGCCTCAGTTTTATATCTGTAAAGAACCTAATGATACTTACCTTACAGTGTTATTAAGACTGAGCTAGCAGGCCAGTGTGGTGGCTCACGCCTATAATTTCAGCACTTTTGGAGGCTGAGGGGGGAGGATTGCTTGAGGCCAGGAGTTCAAGAACAGCCTGAGCAATGTAGTTAGACCCTATCTCTATATTTTAAAAAATTATATATAAAAACAGACTGGGCCGGGCGCGGTGGCTCATGCCTGTAATCCCAGCACTTTGGGAGGCTGAGGCGGGCAGATCACCTGAGGTCAAGAGTTCGAGACCACCCTGGCCAAGGTGGAGAAACCCAATCTCTAATAAAGTACAAAAATTAGGCGGGGTGCGGTGGCTCACGCCTGTAATCCCAGCACTTTGGGAGGCTGAGGCGGGCAGATCACGAGATCAGGAGATCGAGACCATCCTGGCTAACACGGGAAACCTCGTCTCTATTAAAAATACAAAAAATTAGCCGGGCATGGTGGCATGTGCCTGTAGTCCCAGCTACTGGGGAGACTGAAGCAGGAGAATCGCTTGAACCCGGGAGGCGGAGGTTGCAGTGAGCCTAGCTTGTGCCACTGCACTCCAGCCTGGGCGACAGAGCGAGACTCCATCTCAAAAAAAAAAAAAAGGGCCAAAAATTAGCCAGGCATGGTGGCCGGCACCTGTAATCCCAGCTACTCAGGAGGCTGAGGCAGGACAATCGCTTGAACCTGGGAGGCGGAGGTTGCAGTGAGCCGAGATGGCTGCACTTCAGCCTGGGCGACGAGAGCAAGGCTCCATCTCAAAAAACAAAAACAAACAAACAAAAAAACAGACTGATCTAGCAAATGGTATACCCAGCATAGTGCCTCATCCTTGGCTCACTACATAGTAGCTATTATTACAGCTGCCTTCCCTACAGAATTTAGGCGTGCTGTGGGCCAGACTCCCAATTTTATAAGTGCTTACAATGGAAAGAGCACTGGATTGGGTGTCAGGACAACTAGAGTTGAGTCTTGGCTCTATTACCAGCTGTTGATGGAAGACGGACAAATCACACCACTCTAGCCTCAATTCTGTCATCATAAAATGAGGGAGTTGGCTATTAGTTAACTGCAATGTCCTTTCTATTCTGATATGCCACATTATTCTTGCCTCCATTTGTCCCTCTCTGTGTTCTCTGTTCCCTTCCCTCTGCTGTGCCTCTGTGTTCTGTCCATTTGCTGCCCTCCGCTTCACCTCTTCTCTCCCTGATGCTCTAGGTGGTAACTGAAAACCTGAAGCGGAAATGCAAGTGTCATGGCACGTCAGGCAGCTGCCAGTTCAAGACATGCTGGAGGGCGGCCCCAGAGTTCCGGGCAGTGGGGGCGGCGTTGAGGGAGCGGCTGGGCCGGGCCATCTTCATCGATACCCACAACCGCAATTCTGGAGCCTTCCAGCCCCGTCTGCGTCCCCGTCGCCTCTCAGGAGAGCTGGTCTACTTTGAGAAGTCTCCTGACTTCTGTGAGCGAGACCCCACTATGGGCTCCCCAGGGACAAGGGGCCGGGCCTGCAACAAGACCAGCCACCTGTTGGATGGCTGTGGCAGCCTGTGCTGTGGCCGTGGGCACAACGTGCTCCGGCAGACACGAGTTGAGCGCTGCCATTGCCGCTTCCACTGGTGCTGCTATGTGCTGTGTGATGAGTGCAAGGTTACACAGTGGGTGAATGTGTGTAAGTGAGGGTCAGCCTCACCTTGCGGCTGGGGAAGAGGACTGTGTGAGAGGGGCACCTTTTCAGCCCTTTGCCCTGATTTCCTTCCAAGGTCAATCTTGGTCCCTGGAAGCTTAAAGTATCTACCTGGAAACAGCTTTAGGGGTGGTGGGGGTCAGGTGGACTCTGGGATGTGTAGCCTTCTCCCCAACAATTGGAGGGTCTTGAGGGGAAGCTGCCACCCTTCTTCTGCTCCTTAGACACCTGAATGGTCTAAGATGAAATGCACTGTATTGCTCCTCCCACTTCTCAACTCCAGAGCCCCTTTAACCCTGATTCATACTCCTTTTGGCTGGGGACTCCCTATAGTTTCACCACTCCTCTCACTTGGATAACCCCAGGCACTATTTGGAGCCATATGATCTGTATCTAGAAAGAGATCACCCATTCATGTGTACTATCCCCAAACTCCTCTACTGCAGCCTGGGCTCCCTCTTGTGGGATAATGGGAGACAGTGGTAGAGAGGTTTTTCCTGGGAAGGGGACAGAGTGCTGAGGGGCACTCTCCCCTGAATCCTCAGAGTTGTCTGTCCAGGCCCTTAGGGAAGTTGTCTCCTTCCATTCAGATGTTAATGGGGACCCTCCAAAGGAAGGGGTTTTCCCATGACTCTTGGAGCCTCTTTTTCCTTCTTCAGCAGGAAGGGTGGGAATGGATAATTTATTGTACTGAGACTTGTTCTTGGTTCCTGTTTGAAACGAAAATAAATTAAGTTACCGGACTGGATGCAGATGGTGATGTATGTACCCACACTTGGGATCCCAGTCCATAGCTTCTTTTCTAGGTTAATTCTCCTACCTTCCTACACTCAATGACTTCATGTATATCCTGCTGAGTTCCGCAAAGGATTTGACATGAATCTCAGTGACTTTGTTGGCAACTTTTCCTTTGTAAAACCAGGAAGGACTCCTAGGTGGGAAGGGCTACAGTTCCAGATGTAGGCCCTATTGACTCTCTATGTGCCTCAGCTCCAGATTTCACCTTGATCACTGCCTTAGAACAAGGGCTGGCAATTTTTTTGTTTTTTACTGTAAAGGGTTAGATAGTAAATAGATTACACTTGTGATCTTTGTCCCAACTATTCAACTCTGCCACAATTACTCAACTCTGCTGTTATAGATCAACAGCAGCCATAGACCACACATAAATGAATGAGCATGGCCGTGTCCCAAAAACTTCATTCACAGAAAGGGGCTGCAAGACCAAATTTGGTCCCCTAGCTGCAGTTCGTTGACCCTTGTTCTATACCACGAGGTTGCCTTCGTTCTGGAGTTTTTCAGTCCTAAATGTATCTCGACACTGAACTTTGACCTAAAAGAACAGGTACCTTTTTCTCTGGTTCCAAAGGAGTGAACTTGAGATATAGATGCAAGACTGATGGGAAACGTATAAAACGTTGACTTTGTTCTGGAGTTTTTCAGTCCTAAATGTATCTCAACACTGAACTTGGACCCAAAAGAACAGGTACTTTTTTCTCTGGTTCCAAAGGAGTGAACTTGGGATATAGATGCAAGACTGATGGGAAACGTATAAAAGAGATTTATATGCTTGAAATCAGAGTTTTTCCCTCTGGAAAGTAGCAAAACCAGCCATGTTCTCTCATGGAATTATCTGCATTTTTTTTTTTTGTCCTTATTTATTTGATTTAGACAGGGTCTCACTTTGTTATCCAGGATGGAGTGCAATGGTGCGATCTTGGCTCACTGCAACCTCCTCCTCCTGGGTTCAAGCGATCCTTGTGCCTCAGTCTCCCGAGTAGCTGGGATTACAGGTATGCATTACCATACCTGGCTAAGTTTTGTATTTTTAGTAGAGATGGGTTTTCGCCATGTTGGTTGGCCAGGCTGGTCTCGAACTCCTTGCCTCAAGTGATCCACACGCCTTCGCCTCCCAAAGTGCTGGGATTACAGGCATGAACCACTGTGCCCGGCCTATTTATTATTATTTTTTTGAGACAGGATCTTGCTCTGTTGCCTTGGCTGGAGTGCAGTAATGTGATCTTGGCTCACTGAAAACTCCACTTCTTGGGCTCAAGCAATCCTTCCACCTCAGCCTCCCAAGTATCTGGGACTACAGACACACGCCACCATGCCTGGCTAATTTTTTTTGTATGTGTGTATTTTTTTGTAGGATAGGGTTTCACCATGTTGCCCAGGCTGGTCTTGAACTCCTGACCTTAAGCGATCTGCCCATCTCAGCCTCCCATAACCTTCCTCATTTAGAGCTCTTTTGTATTTCATCTTAGTAAAATAATTCCTTTATCTTTTAAGAGATAACCTCAACTAAACAGAAAAGGATTATTTATTTATTTATTTATTTATTTTTTTTTTTTGAGATGGAGTCTAGCTCTGTCGTCCAGGCTGGAGTGCAGTGGCGCAATCTCGGCTCACTGCAAGCTCCGCCTCCCGGGTTCACGCCATTCTCCTGCCTCAGCCTCCCAAGTAGCTGGGACTACAGGCGCCTGCCACCGCGCCCGGCTAATTTTTTCTATTTTTTGTAGAGACGGGGTTTCACCATGGTCTCGATCTCCTGACCTTGTGATCCGCCCGCCTCAGCCTCCCAAAGTGCTGGGATTACAGGCGTGAGCCACCGCGCCCGGCCTATTTATTTATTTTTGAGATGGAGTTTCACTCTTGTTGCCCAGGCTGGAGTGCAATGATGCAATCTTGGCTCACTGCAACTTCCACCTGTCTGGTTCAAGCGATTCTCCTGCCTCAGCCTCCCAAGTAGCTGGGACTACAGATGCATGCCACCACACCTGGCTAATTTTTCTATTTTTAGTAGAGATTGTGTTTCACCATGTTGGCCAGGCTGGTCTCAAACTCCTGACCTCAGGTGATCTGCCCGCCTCAGTCTCCCAAAGTTCTAAGATTACAGGCATGAGCCACTGTGCCTGGCCCTAGCCCAACATCTTTGAAAACAAACTGTTATCGGGCCGGGCACAGTGGCTCACGCCTGTAATCCCAGCACTTTGGGAGGCCGAGGCAGGTGGATCATGAGGTCAGGAGATCAAGACCATCCTGGCTAACACGGTGAAACCCTGTCTCTACTAAAAATACACAAAAAAAATTAGCTGGACGTGGTGGCGGGCGCCTGTGGTCCCAGCTACTCGGGAGGCTGAGGCAGGAGAATGGTATGAACCCAGGAGGCGGAGCTTGCAGTGAGCCAAGGTCGCGCCACTGCACTCCAGCCTGGGTGACAGAGTGAGATTCCGTCTCAAAAAATAAATAAATAAATAAATAAATAAATAAACTGTTATCTTTCTTTCTTTCTTTTTTTTCAGATGGTGTCTTGCTCTGTCTTCCAGGCTGAGTGTAATAGCTCAATCTCGGCTCACTGCAACTTCTGCCTCCCAGGTTCAAGCGATTCTCAGCCTCCTGAGTAGCTGGGATTACAGGGGCTGGCCACCACACCGAGCTAATTTTTGTATTGTTTAGTAGAGACAGGGTTTTGCCATGTTGGCCAGGCTGGTCTCAAACTCCTGACCTCAGATGATCCATCCGCCTTGGCCTCCCAAAGTGCTGGGATTACAGGCGTCAACCACCAAGCCTGGCCTCAACTGTTATCTTTCTAAGATTCAGTGCAGAAAAGGAATATGCATCACACATTTAGAACTTCACAAATGACTGCACACTTTATGCGGCTGCCAGATACTGACTCTAACAGGTTGTTTCTTTGGCCAGAGAATGTAGAAATAGTTCTCTCAACTTCTCTAGACAACAGACACTTCTGCTATCCAAATTACCCTCAAAATCAGATGAAATGAGAGTAGCACCAAGGTAGTGAGGACATTGAGGAGTATTAGGTTAGGGCAGTACTTTTTTTTTTTTTTTTTTTTGAGACAGGGTCTTAGGGTCTCTCTCTGTCACCCAGGCTGGAGTGCAGTAGCATGATCTTGGCTTACTGCAACCTCCACCTCCTGGGCTCAACCAATCCTCTTGCCTCAACCTTCTGAGTAGCTGGGAATACAGGCGTGCACCACCAGGCCCAGATAATGTTTGTATTTTTAGTAGAGATGGGGTTTCGCTATGTCGTCCAGGCTGGTCTTGAACTCCTGGACTCAAGCTATCAGCCCTCCTCTGCCTCCTAAAGTGCTGGGATTACAGGTGTGAGCCACTGTACCTGGCCGACAGTTTTGTTTGTTTTTTGTCTTGTTTTTAAGAAATAAGAGTCTTGCTATGTTGCCCAGGCTGGTCTCAAGCTCTTGGACCCAAGCAATCCTCTTGCCTTGGTCTCCCAAAGTATTGGGATTACAGGTGTGAGCCAATGTGTTCAGCCAGTACTTCTTTTTAAATTTAGAGTCAGTGTCTTGCTCTGTTACTCAGACTGGAATGCAGTGGCAAGATCACTGCAGCCCTGAACTCCTTGACTCAAGTGATCTTCCAGCCTCAGCCTCTCAGAGTGTTGGGATTTACAGGCTTCAGTCACCACACTGGGCTCTAGGGCAGAACTTTATGGCCAAATTTTATGTCCTGGATTTCCACTTGAGCATTGAGAATTCTGGGTTTGGAAATTTGATGGAGACAGAAGAAAGCCCATCCTTACTTCAGGCACTTACTGAACCTAGTGTGTGTGGAAGGAAGAGGGAATGCACTTAGAATGGGCATAGGATATAAGAGAATAATGATAAAGAATATTTATAATCAGAATTTCTCACACTCAGGACGAGAAAGGAGAATCTCTAACAGAGTCACAGCATGATTATTTCAGCTTTTTCCTGTTTCCTTCCTTTGTACTTTGGGTCCTTCTTTCCTTTCTAGCATTCCCTCTTCTTTCATCAGATACACACTGTGGCAGACTTAAGCCCCAAACCACAGCCTTGACAAATTCCAAATGGATTTTGTCAGCAAGGCCAACACACTCCGTCGCCACTTCCTAGCCCTGCTCCTAGCACATGCGCTGGGCTCAGACTCAGGCCTGGGGTCAGTGACAGGGTTGGAGTATGCAACCCACAGAATTGGTGGCTACAATTTCAGCTTTTACTAAGCTCCAGTGGCAGCCAGAGGGAGGGAGAAAGGTTGATGAACTGTAAGGCGGGCCTCTTGTCCCTCTTCAGCTCTAGATGAGTTCTACTCCTGCTGGCCTTTACCAAGTGGTTGGGAAGTTGCGGGGGGCAGTGGCCAGCTAATTGCCAGCTGGGCAGCACTCCTCCTATCTCTGCTCCTGTTTGCTCCATGGGCAGCCCACTCTGATGCTGCAACAGACACTTTCTTCAGACTCCAGACAGGTGAAGGACAGAAGTGCTGGGAGATTCTCTAGTTCCATTAATCAGTCCTGACTAACATCATGGTACCTGCTGCTTACTACATTAGACTGTCACCATTTCCATCCTTCTGTTGCACTGGGGATACAACCTTGAGAAGATCTGAAGCACTGGGCAGGAATATCAACAGGTTCCACCTCCTTGTCTGAGTTCCACAAGGCATGTGCATGTGGTAAGGGCACTAGGGAGGTTTTATAAAGCATAGTGTTGGTGGACAGTGTGGTGGGATAACCTGGTGGAGTGTTACTAGAAATTTCTAGAGAAAGAAATGCAAGAGTAATCACATGGAAATATCAAAAAACCCACTCTAGGAGTAATAATACTGGAGGAAGATCCTTTTGTAGTTCATAAGCATAATGACTGGGTGTTCACACACATGTGAGATGTGCCACCCTCAAACCTTGTTACATTGGCACACTATCCATTTGACATAAACAACAACAACAAAATACTGGAGGTGTCTTTTGCCCTTAAAAACACAGAGCTGGGCTAAGCGCAGTGGCTCATGCCTATAATCCCAGCACTTTGGGAGGCCTAGATAGGAGGACTGCTAGAGCTCATGAGTTTGGCCTGGGCAACATGGCAAAACCCTGTCTCTACAAATAGCATAAAAATTAGCTGGGTGACTGGGCATGGTGGCTCACACCTGTAATCCCAGCACTTTGGGAGGCCAAGGTGGGTGGATCACATGAGGTCAGGAGTTCAAGACCAGCCTGACCAACATAGTGAAACCCTGTCTCTACTAAAATATAAAAATTAGCTGGCCGTGGTGGCACATGCCTGCAATCCCAGCTACTTGGGAGGCTAAGACAGGAGAGTTGCCTGAACCCAGGAGGCAAGGGTTGCGGTGAGCTAAGATTGTGCCACCGCACCCCAGCCTGGGCAACAAGAGCGAAACTGTCTCAAAAAAAAAAAAAAAAAATTAGCCAGGCATGGTGGCGTGCATCTGTAGTCCCAGCTACTTGGGAGGCTGAGGTGGTAAGGATCATTTGAGCCCAGGAGGTTAAGGCTGCAGCGAGCTGACTGCGCCACTGCACTCCAGCCTCAGCAACACAGCAAGACCCAATTTCTTTTTTTTTTTTGAGATGGAGTCTCACTCTGTTGCCCAGGCTGGAGTGCCGTGGCGCGATCTCGGCTCACTGCAAGCTCCACCTCCCGGGTTCACGCCATTCTCCTGCCTCAGCTTCCCGAGTAGCTGGGATTACAAGCGCCCACCACCACGCCTGCCTAATTTTTTGTATTTTTAGTAGAGACGGGGTTTCACCATGTTAGCAAGGATGGTCTCGATCTCCTGACCTTGTGATCCACCTGCCTCGGCCTCCCAAAGTGCTGGGATTACAGGCTTGAGCTACCCCACCTGGCCAAGACCCAGTTTCAAAAACAGAAAAAAAAAAAAGAAAAAAAAAGAAAAAACAAACAAAACCACCAACAAAAACCCACACGACAGAACTGCCCAGCACAGTGGCACATGTCTATAGTCCCAGCTATTCAGGAGGCTGAGAAGGAGGATCACTTGAACCCAGGAATTCACGACTGTAGTGTGCTATTATCACTCCTGCGAATAGCCACTGCACTCCAGCCTGGGCAACATAGTGAGACCCTGCATCTTAAAAAAACACAGAGATGTGGCTCACACCTATGATCCCAGCACTTTGGGAGGCCGAGGTGGGTGGATCACGAGGTCAGGAGATGGAGACCATCCTGGCTAACACAGTGAAACCCTGTCTCTACTAAAAATACAAAAACGTGGCCGGGTATGGTGGCACACACGTGTAGTCCCAGTTAATCGGGAGGCTGAGGCAGGAGAATCGCTTGAATCTGGGAGGCAGAGGTTGCAGTGAGCCAAGATTGTGCCACTGCACTCCAGCCTGGGTGATAGAGTGAGACTCCATCTCAAAAAAACACAACAAAAAAACCCAAAAAACCCCCACAGAGATTAGCAGAGCAGCGGCCCTTAACAGCAGTGCCCAGGACAGATATAATTCCTTGTTATAAACAGGTTCCTTGTTATGCATCTCATCCCTTACCATCTTAAATTAAGGTCCCCTTGGCTTGACATTCTAGGGTCATGTTATCAGGTTAACATAAGAGAGAAAACAGACTGAGTTAAGGGACTGGTAAGTGCATACACCAGGGATTGATGAGGACAAGAAGATCGACGTATATGGCATCTACCAGCTTTTTTTGTTGTTGTTTTTTTGAGACAGAGTCTTGCTCTGTCACCTAGGCTGGAGTGCAGTGGTACGATCCCGGCTCACTGCAACCTCCGCCTCCCAGGTTCAAGTGATTCTCTGGCCTCAGTGCAAGTAGCTGGGATTACAGGTGTGTGCCACCATGCCCAGCTAATTTTTGTATTTTCTGGTAGAGACAGGGTTTCACCACATTGGCCAGGATGGTCTCAAACTCCTGACCTTAAGTGATCTGCCCACTTCAGTCTGCCAAAGTGCTGGGATTACAAGTGTGAACACAGGGCCTGCCCCAGCTTAGTTCTTCTTGGAAGCAAGAAAACAAACAAACAAAACCAACCAAGGCAATAAATTCATAAGAGCAACAATTTTGGCTCAAGCCTTAGGGAAGAGCCATGTGTTCGTTCTCTTATACTGCTGTAAATGAGAAGAGAGGGCACTTAGAGAACCTTCTATTGGCCGGGCGCAGTGGCTCACGCCTGTAATCTCACCTACTCAGGAGGCTGAGGCAGGAGAATCGCTTGAACCCGGGAGGCAGAGGTTGCAGTGAGCCGAGATGGTGCCATTGCACTCCAGCCTGGGCGACAGAGCGAGATTCCGTCTCAAAAAAAAAAAAAAAAAAAGGAATCTTCTGTCCTTAACATTATTAGTGCCCTTCTATCACAGCTATGATAGTTTCAAGGCAGTTCTGCATATCTAGAGGTGCAAAACGGAGTGTGAGGGAAGTAGGGGTAGGTAGGTAGGAAGCAAGAAATATGGGTGCAAAGTCCTTCACCTTTCCTTGGGATACTAAAATCCCTACTCATCTAGGCACACTTCCTCAAACCACACTTCTGAATATTAGGCTTCCACTCTCCGTCTTTCAAGTTCCAACTTCTTAACTGGCCCAGAGTCCAGCTGTTTTCCTTCAGCCTCTTAAGTTTATCACTCTCCTTCCTCTTCCTTATGGGAAAGGATCTCTTAATTCAGACCCCAGAGTAATCTAGTCTCAGGAATAGTGAGCAACAGCAATGGTGCAGTGAGGGATCTCAGGGGATTGCAGTTAGCCCAGATTAAGAAATAAAGATGGTCTGCCTGGGTAAGGCAGACCACAGAAACGACTGTTCGTTCACCCATATCCCGATGCTGGCTTTACCCGAGGAGCCCCTGGGCCCCTCAGCCCAGCCCGTCTCCAACGCAGCCAACTTGCCGTCTCAGTCCTTAAATTCCAGGCACAACCCAGGAGCTTGGGATTCTCACCTCAGTCCTCACTGTCTCATCCCCATTCCCGGCTCCCGCCTCCGCCGCCCACAGCCCCCACACCGGCCTCCGCCCAGACTCCAGCTCCAGCGCCTGGCTGCCTGTGCTGCAGCCGCTGCCATGGTGATGGGTCTCGCGAGAACTGCCGCTTGCTACCGCGCAGCTCTCGCGCGATCGGGGAGGTGGGAAGTATCCCGGGCTGGGGGTGGGGGTACGCCGCACAGCTCCAGTAGCCGTCGCGGCTTCCGGTGCTAGGTGGAGGGAAGGAAGGAGGGAGCTGGGGAGCGGGCCAGGGCAGCGGCCGGGCTGAAGTCGGCTTGGGGAGCCGGAGGGAGCGGAGCGGAACCTGCGGGGCGGAGGCGGCGGCCGCAGCGGCGCATCTGATAGCAGGAACAGGTGAGAGGCTGGGAAGGGAAGGCGGGTCCTGGTAGAGAAGAGGCTTGGTCAGGGTGAGGGCTGAGGAGATAGAGCGCCCCCCGGGCCCCGCCCGGCACTGCTTGGCGTGGGGCGGTGGTATCCTTCCCACCCGAAAACTCAAAGAGGGGTCGTCTGGCCAGCTTTACGCCTGCCCCCGCATTTGAAGGACGCGGAGCTGGGGTGGGGGTGGGGGGCGCACACGGATTTGTTCTCCGCCTCGCACAAGGGGGCGACCTGGGCTGCAGTTAGGTTGTCGCCTGCAGGAGGTGGGCTGTTGAAGGGGAGGAAAACCGTCCGAGGAGAGGTAATGCGGGGGCGGTGATGGCTGTTTGTATCTTTTCTGTTAAAGGGCTAGGGAATGCTGCTTTCTTCTACTCCCTCTCCCTCCCCCACCTTAGCAATAGGAGACCGGAGAGAAGCCTTGCTGTGGTTACACCCCCTCCCCCATCATAGGGCAGGGGTGCGTAGGGGGGTTGGGGGTTAGCCAACAGGGCAGGCTGCTGGTGTACCACATGGGCGCTATTCTGATAGAGGTTGCGCTTTGGAGTCTAGGGAACCGCAGGTTGGGAAGAGGGCAGCAGGTGGGGAGAGGGTGGAGAGGAGGCAGGAGAAGGGGGAGGGGGATCTGATCTTCCTGGGAGAAGAGAGGTGGGGCCTTCCTCCCCGGGCGGAGCGGGGGCGGTCTCACAGGAGGAGGGAGCATCTTGTCACTGGCCCTGAGTTTGTGTCTTCCAATCCGCTTTCTTTCTTTAGGAGGTACCAGGATTCCCGGAACAGAAAATGGAGCCCTGGCTTACGCGAATCGTTTGAGGGGAGGAGGGGGAGTTGGGGAGGTGGAGTTCCTGTTAAAACGGGCCACTTGATTAGCTAGGTGGTAGCTGTTATTTTTGGGGAATTCCCTTCTTGATTGCATTAAGGCGGGTCTACATCTTTCCAGGCCAGGAGGAATGTGGTGGTGGAGTGGAGGATTGTGGTATGTGATCAGGAGTGAGAAGAAATAGTAAGGCCATCCCGGTGAGGGAGAAATGTAACCTAAAACCTGTCTCTGCTGTTGTTCGATTGGGTCACCCCTGGTCTATGGCATGAAAGTTTTATTGGGAGATGTGCTGCAAGAGTCTCATTGCTTGGGTCAGTGCAACAGGACAGAATCTAGTCGCTGCATGCCTCCTTGCCTGTCCTCAATCAGGTAGGTAGTAACAGTCTTTGCTGCCATTTTGTCTTGGGCTTCTGGTTGGGTTAGGTGTCTTCATTTGCCATGACTTGGGACATGGGACAGTGTTATGGGACAGTGGATTATCATAGCCCATTGGACTTGAGTTTGAAAAACATGTCTATAAAAGTTCATTCTAAGAAAAAAAACTAATCCATTAAGGTTCAGCTTTTCACAGAATGAATGATTGACCTTGGAAGGGCTCCCATGTATCACATATTCACATGCGTCCTGTTTCCCAGCATGGAATAATTACCTTGCATAGTTAGAAGTTTTATAGTTGTCTATCTTGCTTTTCCAAAGAGACTAGAAGCTTTTTGACTGCAGGAACTGGATTTCATCTCCTCTTCCACAATGCCCATGCAAACAGTAGGTACCCATAATGAACTTAGAATGTATTCACATAGAATGTGAATGGATAGCTTTCTAACTGTAGTTTAAGGAAAGGGCAAGAGATGGCTTGGCTGTCAGCAGAAGTGCCTGGAGATAGCTTAGCAAGGGTACAAAGACCCTTAGCCTTTGTAATTAAGAAGTTTTGGTGTCTCTGCCTTCCTAAGAGGCACAGAATAGGCATAGATAATGGAAACTAAGACCCAAAAAGAGAAATATTACTAGAACACAGAGTCAATATCTGCAGTCCCAGATTTCCTGCTTCCCCGTTGTGGGAAAAGGGGTCTCTCCATCAGACCTAAGTCTTTCAAAGTGTTATATATGAATTGGGATCCTAGAGAGTTTGGAAAAGGGACCAATGTATGTATGTATATGTGTGGTGTCTGGCACAGAATTGGTACCAGTGAATGGTAGCTGCTATTGTACTGAATGCAAGTATAAAAGGAGAGCACACAGCAGACTGGAAAGAGTGGAAGTGAGTGAAATCGCACAAAGAGTCATATTCTAGCGTGTGTTCATCCACACTACTCTTTTACACTAGAGTCATAATAAGAGGAAGTGGACTCAGGATAGAGGGTGGGATTTATTGGTTAGAAGGAGGAACTTTAAAGCCAGGTCAGTTAAAGCTGACTATGTAACCGAAGGAAATTGTAGAATCTGCTTCCCTATATACCTTTATTTTTATCCAACCAGGCTGGAGAGTAGTGATGTGATCATAACTCACTGCAGCCTCAAGCTGGGCTCAAGCCATCCTGCACTTCAGCTTCCCAGGTAGCTGGGACCACGTGCGAGCACCACCATGCCCAGCGAGTTTTTTTTACTTTTTGTAGAGATCTCACTATGTTGCTAGGGCTGGTCTCGCTCCTGACTCCAATATATCCTCCCACCTTGGCCTCCCAAAGTGCTGAGATTACAGGCATGAACCACCATGCCTGACCTCTCCTCACCATTTTTGTTGAGGTAAATTTAGAGGCAGAATGGTATAGTAATAGTGGATCTTGGAATCAGACAAAATTAGATTCAGATCCTGCTTCTGCTAATTACCAGTTGCATGTTCCTTATAAAATTGCTTCTGTAAAGAAGGTAATGATACATGGTTTTCAAGAGAATTACTATTTTTTTGGTTGTCAGTAGAATTAAATGAGATAAATGTAAAGCACCTGGTATTGTACAAAGCATATAGTAAGTACCAAATAGCTGTTAGCTGCTATTAATAATCCATTATCTTAATACTAATAATATGAACACTCAGGGCTGCCTTAGAGGAAAAGAGGTTTACAGAAGAACAACTTGCTGCCAGAGGTGCTTGTGTAGAGGGATGATTGTTACCATGAATTTCTATGCTGGTTGTAGGCTTATGAGCAGCGAAATCTTTTTTCATCGTCAGCATCACAGAGACACCTCCTGCTGCCTTAGTGGGAGGTGAAGCTGGAGCAAGGCAGGGGCCCTAAACCATCAATTTGGATGTAGGGTGAAGGCATGGGGGCACAAGAATAGTATTCATATTAGAAAAGTCAGTGTGACTCTGAAATAATGGTTCACTCTTCCAGAAAAGAGCACCCTGGTGACCTAGGTCAGGGATTTAGATTCCTAGATCCCCTTATTTTAGGTCTGTCAGTATTTGAGGATCTTCATTTAGTCCACTCTTTTCATTAAGTCCAATCTTTAAAAAATGTCTGCTTTTGAGTATCTGTTTCAGAATATCATGGCCCAGAAATTGTGATATCTGTATAACTGTCTACCTTCTTCACTCCAATATCTGTTGCAAATACAGATAGAGTGCTAATATAACTATTTGATAATGAAAAGACATGGGGAGCGTTTGGAAAGAGTCCCACAGATGTTCGAAGGCTTCATGTTATAGTCAGGTAAAGAACTGACTAAAGTAGGGATTTCATGAATGTGTTAGAGCTTTGCCATGGACTTATGCAAAGGATCTGCCACACCACGTGGACCAGAAAGGAAATGGTTCAAGATGTTAGAGATCCACCATTATTACCATATTCCTGAAGAAAGTTGAGATGACTGGGTGTGGCAGGTCTCTTGGTACCTTTTAGTTCTCCCATTACTGCTGAAAGCCTGGCATAATCCTTCCTTTATTAGCTTATGCACGGGAGTGTCAAGCATGAATGTTTAAACTTCAGCATGAGCTTAAGATGCAGGAGAGCATTTGCTCTCTGTTGCAATGGTTTATGTCCTTTTTTTTTTTAAAGCAGTCAAACGTTAAATAAAATTTTATTTGAATTCTAATACATAAAATGGACAAAAGTGGAGTTACTTTCTACTGGTGGTGGAAAGTGGGGGGTGGGGTATAATTACACCTCCTCATATGATCTCTCCGCTCTTCAAGCAGAACCCTTGGGCTCTGAGGACATGGAAACCATTTCTTCAGTTTGTCAGATACAGGGAAAAGGATCAGAGACCACCTATAGAATACTGTCTTCCTCAACCCCACAAGTGTTTTGCTACTCTCAGTAGAACCATTCTCAACACGCATGTCAGTCACTAGCTATAGGTCAGTAATTGGTGCTGGATGCTGGAGACGTGAAACATGAATAAGGCATAGTCTGTGCTGGCAAAGAGCTCACAGTCTAGTGAGGTACTTTCCAGCCTTTTTCCCATCATGGTATACACAAAAAATGGTAATAGTGAGACTTGAAATCTGAGATGGCTGGCCCAAGAGCTGTAGCCACCCCAAGCCCTGCCCAGCCATCCAGTGGCTGATAGGATCAGTATCTCCAGCTGACCTGTAATGCACTGGAGGCACATTGGGCAGTTCCAGCTCTGGAAAGCAAAACGGGCAAACGTGAATACTGCAGCAAGTCCTAGAGTAAAAGTGTGTTTGGGATGCTGAGGGATCACAGATAACTCTTATACCCCAGGCAGGCAGTTCTCTGTTCCTCCGTGTCCTTAGGCTGCTCTGTATAATGGTTGGCTTTGTCCACATCATGTCTTCCTGTTTAAGCAGTTTACTGTCAGCTCCATCTTAACTTGCACAGTGGGACCAGTTTAAGGGCAGAAGATTATTAGGGGTCTAGGCTATTAATGGACTTTCAGTGATTTTGTAATTAAGAATGTACAGTGTTCTGGATATCCAAGACTGTAGAGGTGGGCATTGGATTGGTACAGCCATAGAATATCGGGAGCTGTAGTGGTTGTAAGCTGGTCAGATTCTAAGAATAAGGCAAGCTGAAATTTTTGGGTAGAGGGCAGTGCCACAGAATGTTCCAAAGAAACAAATGAGTCTAGTTTTTATCTTGTCAGTGTTTTATCTGGCTAGGATTCTAAAACAGACCTTGTCCTCTGTTCTGACTCACTTGCTGAGGGTTGTCCATGGTAAAAGCCAGACCCTTCTCAGGCATTTTGGGTCTCCATCAGACAGAGTGGTTCGGGATCCTTCTTCACTTCACAGCTGTGGCCTCCTTCAGGTTTGTGTGTCCTGGAGTTTTTTCCAGGATTGTTCTTTGACTAGATGCGAAGCTGGCGTAACAATTCTGGCCTGAGCCTAAATACCACTAATTGAGTTAATTGGGACTTATTTAGTTAGATATGTTTTAGTTTATATCAAAACTGTAGCTTTGGATCCTCCCTCTTTTCTTTTGTATGTTCTATCCCCATTGGTGTCTATGATGTCTTGCTCTCTTGATTTCCCTTCTGCCCCTCTGGTTGCTGCTTATTCTTTCCTGGCCTGCTTTTCTGCCCACTACTTTATTTATTTATTTTTTTAATTAATTTTTTTTTTGAGATGGAGTTTCGCTCTTGTTGCCCAGGCTGGAGTGCAATGGCACGATCTTGGCTCACAGCAACCTCCACCTTGTGGGTTCAAACCATTCTCCTGCCTCAGCCTATGGAGTAGCTGGGGTTACAGGCATGCGCCACCATGCCCGGCTAATTTAGTACTTTTAGTAGAGACGGGGTTTCTCCATGTTGGTCAGGCTGGTCTCGAACTCCCCATCTCAGCTGATCCACCCATCTTGGCCTCCCAAAGTGCTGGGATTACAGGCATGAGCCACTGCACCCGGCCTATTTATTTTTTGTTTATTTTTTATTTTATTTTATTTTATTTTTGAGATGGAATTGCGCTCTTGTCACCCAGGCTGGAGTGCAATGGTGCAATCTCACCTCGATGCAACCTCCGTCCACCTCCTGGCTTCAAGCAATCCTCCAGTCTTGCCTCCTGAGTAGCTGGGATTATAGGAATGCCCCACCATGCCCAGCTAATTTTGTATTTTTAGTAGAGATTGGGTCTCACCACGTTGGCCAGGCTGAAGTCTCGAATTCCTGACCTCAGGTGATCCACCCACCTTGGCCTCCTAAAGTGCTGGGATTATAGCTGTGAGCCACCGCACCTGGCTCCCGCTACTTTAAATGTTGGTATGTCAGGCAGGTTTCCGCCTTTGCCCTTTTCTCCTATTCTACTGTGTACACTATCCCTAGATATTTCAGTTAGAATGCATTAGTTACAAAAATAGAAAACACATATGTGGCTAACAGGCTGAGAGGATTTATTAAATCATATAGCAAGACATCTAGTAGAAAGGCAGACTTAGGCTGGGTGCCGTGGCTCACGCCTGTAATCCCAGCACTTTGAGAGGCTGAGGTGGGTGGATCACTCGAGGTCAGGAGGTCTCAAACTCCTATAAATACAAAAAATTAGATGGGCATAGTGGCAGGTGCCTGTAATCCCCCAGCTACTCGGGAGGCTGAGGCAGGAGAATCGTTTGAACCCAGGAGGTGGAGGTCGCAGTGAGCCGAGCTTGCACCATTGCACTCTAGCCTGGGCAACAGGAGCGAAAACTCCATCTCAAAAAAAAAAAAAAAAACAGCAGACACAAAAGAACACATATTGTACAATTCTACTTCTATGAAGTACCTAGAGTAACAAATTCATAGAAACAGGAGAATGGTGATTACCAGGGGCTACAGGGACAGGGGGATTGGGGAGCCTCTGTTTAACAGGTACAGTTTCAGTTTGGGAAGATTAAAAAGTTCAGGTGATGAGTAGTTGTGATAGTTACACTACAGTGTGAATGTACTTAATGCTACTGAATTGTATACTTGAAAATGGTTAGAATGGTAAATTTTATGTGTATTTTACTATGATTTTTTTTTTAAAAAAGAAGCCAGCTGGGTACAGTGGCTCATACCTGTAATCCCAGAACTTTGGGAGGCCGAGATGGGTGGATCACTTGAGCCCAGAAGTTTGCAACTAGCCTGGGCAACATGGCGAAACTTCAATTAAACAAAAATTAGCCAGGTGTGGTGGTACATGCCTATAGTCCCAGCTGCTCCGGAGGCTGAAGTGGGAGGATCGCTCGAGCCTGGGAGTGAGCCGTGGCTGCAGTGAGCCATGATCACGCCACTGCACTCCAGCTTGGGTGACAGAGCAAGACCCATCTCAAAAAACGAAAGAAGCCAGGCATGGTGGTGCATGCCTGTAGTCCCAGTTACTCAGGATTGCATGAGCCCAAGAATTTGAGGCTGTAATGCACCATGATGGCACCTGTGAATAGCCATTGTACTTCATCCTGGGCAACATAGCGAGATCCCATCTCTAAAAAAGAAAAAGTTTAATTTACCAGCTTGATATTGTCATTAACGACCCAACTGAGTTTTTTTCCATTTTTCTGCTCTGATATCCTGGAGTTTTTAATGTCTGTCTCCTTCTCTTTATGGTCTCCAGATTATTCTAGCTTCTCATCCTTCTACATCATCAACATTCAAAGGCTGGACAAGAGGACATTGCCATAGGTCCTTTTCTAAGATTGAGGGGCCAGGCACAGTGGCTCATGCTTGTAATCCCAGTACTTTGGGAGGCTGAGGTGGGAGGATTGCTTGAGGTCAGGAGTTTGAGACCAGCCTGGGTAACATAATGAGACCTCGTATCTACAAAAAAAACTAAAAATTAGCCAGGCATGGTGATGCACACCTGTAGTTCTAGCTACTTGGGAGGCTGAGTTGGGAGGATCTCTTGAGCCCAGGAGATGGAGGCTGCAGTGAGCCATGATCATGCCACTGCGCTCTAGTCTGAGTGGTAGAGTGAGACTCTGTTTCTGAAAACAACAGTAATAATAAAAACAAACATGTTCACACTCAGATCTGTTCCTCTTGTATTTTCTTTCTCAAGAAATGCCACCCAGTCCCTAGGCCAGAAACCTGGGAATCGTCTTTGATTATTCTCCTCTTCTGCCTACATTTAAGCACTCATTAAATCCTGTCGATTCTACCATTACAATGTTTCAAATCTGTCCTCTCCTCTCAATTTCCACCTCTAGTTAAGAACTTGTGATTTATCACCTGTATTACTATACCTCCTAAGCAGTCTCTGTGCCTCCAGTGTTTCCCCTTTCTAATTTACTCCTGAAACTTCTGCCAGAATGGTCTTTCTAAAGCACATTCCTGATCACGTTACTCAGCATGGCCTTTAAAGCCCTTCATGATCCAGTCCCTGCTTATCTCTCCAGCCCCATCCCTCATCATTTTCTTTCTTTCTTTTCTTTTTTTTTCTTTTGAAACCGAGTCTCACTCTGTCACCTAAGCTGGAATGCAGTGATGTGATCTTGGCTCACTGCAATCCCTGCTTCCTGGGTTCAAGCAAGTCTCCTGCCTCAGCATCCTGAGTAGCTGGGATTACAGGACTGTGCCATCACACCCGGCTAATTTTTGTATTTTTCGTAGAGATGTGGTTTCACCATATTGACCAGGCTGATCTTGAACTCCTAACCTCAGGTGATGCGCCCGCCTTGGCCTCCCAAAGTGCTGGAATTACAAGCGTGAGCCACCGCGCCCCTCCCTTCATCATTTCTTTTACCCACCATGCTGTATCCAAATAAGTTACCTCCCAGTTGCACCTGGCTTTGGCTAATAAAAAGTGCTATCTGGCTGGGCACAATGGCTCAGGCCTGTAATCCCAGCACTTTGGGAGGCCATGGACGGGTGGATCACCTGAGGTCAGGATTTCAAGACCAGCCTGGCCAACATGGTAAAACCCTATCTCTACAAAAACATGCCTAGCATGATGGCAGGTGCCTGTAATCCCAGCTATTTGAGAGAAGTAGGAGATTTTTCCTGGGAGAATCACTTGAACCCAGGAGGTGGAGGTTATAGTGAGCCGAGATTGTGCCATTGCACCCCAGCCTGGGTGACAGAGTGAGACTCTGTCTCAAACAAACAAAAAAATTAGCTGGGCGTGGTGCTGGGTGCTTGTAACACCAGCTACTTGGGTGACTGAGGCAGGAGAATCACTTGAACCTGCGAGGCAGAGGTTGTGGTGAGCTGAGATCGCGTCATCGCATGAATAGCTGGGATTGCAGGGATAACAGTGCACCATCATACCCGGCAAATTTTGTATTTTTGATAGAGACGGGGTTTCACCATGTTGGCCAGTCTGGTCTCAAAGTCTTGACCTCGGGTGATCCACCTGCCTCGACTTCCCAAAGTGCTGGGATTACAGGTGTGAGCCACCACACCTTGCCTGTAATCTTCACTTTAGGAGGCTGAGACTGGAGGATCATTTGAAGTCAGAAGTTCGAGACCAACCTGGTCAACAAAGTGAGACTCTTATCTCTACCAAAAATAAAAATAAAAAAGTTAGCTGCGGCACGATGATTTGGGCCTGTATGTAGGTCTAGCTACTGGGGAAGCTGAGGCAGTAGGATTGCTTGAGCCCAGGATTTGGATGCTGCAGTGAGCCTGGATGACAGAGTGATACCTCATCTCTTAAAAAAAAAAAAAAAAAAAATTTGTGTGTGTGTCTGTGTGTGTGTGTATATATATATATATATTTTTAAAGTGCTATTTGAAACTTAGGTCTTTTTTTCATTTTCTTTTTTTGAGACATTTTTCTCTCACTCTGTCACTTGGGCTGGGGTGCAGTGGCGTGATCATGGCTCACTGCAGCCACAACTTCCTGGGCTCGGGTGATTTCTCTTGTCTCAGTCTCCTGAGTAGTTGGGACTACAGGTGCACACCACGACACCCAGCTAATTTTTTTTTCCCCCCCCGTAGCGACAGGCATTTGCCATGTTGCCCAGGCTGGCCTTGAACTCCTGGGCTCAGGCAATCTTCTTGCATCAGTCTCCCAAAGTGCTGGGATTACGGGTGTGTGCTGCTGCGCCTGGCTCAGTCTTTATGCCTTTGCACACACTTCCCCTGCCCAACTCCCTCTTTATTGTCTGATTACTTCCTCTTCTTCCTTTAGGAGCCAGCTCAGGTGTGACCTGAGAATTATGTTTCAGAATCACCCTTTACCCTTCAGTGTTGATTTACTGCTCCAGCTTTCTGTTCACATAATACTATGTGCTTACTCTACTCTTACTCTCACACTGTTTTGTAATCCTGTCTTTACTAGTCTTTTCCATTAAAGACTGAATTTCATGGCCAGGCACGGTGCTCCCACATCCCAGCACTTTGGGAGGCCAACGTGGGCAGATCATGAGGTCAGGAGATCGAGACCATCCTAGCTAACACAGTGAAACCCCATCTCTACTAAAAGTGCAAAAAAATTAGCTGGGCGTGGTGGCAGGTACCTGTAGTCCCAGCTACTTAGGAGGCTGAGGGAGGAGAATGGCATGAACCCGGGAAGCAGAGCTTGCAGTGAGCCGAGATTACGCCACTGGACTCCAGCCTGGGCAACAGAGTAAGACTCAGTCTCAAAAAAAAAAAAGACAGTTTCATGAAGGCAGAAACTGTCTCCCTCTCTGTATCCCTAGTTCAGTATGCTCAATAAATGATGAATGAGGCTGGGTGCGGTGGCCCACGCCTATAATCCCAGCACTTTGGGAGGCTGAGGCGGGCAGATCACAAGGTCAGGAGATCAAGACCATTCTGGCCAACCCGGTGAAATCCTGTCTCTACTAAAAATGCAAAAAATTAGCCAGGAGTGGTGGCACGCGCCTGTAGTCCCAGCTGCTCGGGAGGCTGAGGCAGGAGAAGCGCTTGAACCTGGGAGGGGGAGGTTGCAGTGAGCCAAGGTCGCGCCACTGCGCTCCAGCCTGGGTGACAGAGTGAGAATGTCTCAAAAAAAAAAAAAAAAAAGGGTTGGTGAATGGATGAAAGCTGGTATCAGAAGCTATTTCTTGACTTTAGAAAATCTTTAAGTCTAGTATATATCATTAAGATACTAATCTAGGAGTTCTTATGTTCTGATTTCAGTGCTCTTGAGACAAAAACTTGGAGTTTCCACAGGTCATAAGCCAGCTGCACCAAGAAAACTCAGTACAGGCATACTCTGCTTTTGTTTCTTTAAATTGTGTTAGTCTACTGGTTAGCTGTGCTAAAAATAGCATCTCTGTTAGTGATATTTCAATTTGAAAATTATCTAAGAACAAAGCTGTTTTTACTGCACTCTGCCTGGCAGCAGAGGGTTTGGAGACCCTGGTCTTCCTTCCCCTGGACCCTGAAGAGGAGGAGGTAGTGCCAGATCAGGAGTCCCCTCAGAGGTGTCTCATAGCACATTTTTGGATCATTCACTGGAATCAGGTAGAGGGAGTATGTGTGGCCGACTGGGATGTGTGACTCTCAAAAGCACCTGGAGATTGAGGCAGGCATGTTCCTGCAACATATGTAAGGAAAGATGGTTGAGTAGCCAGTTACAGCAACAGCCTGCTTCTCCTGGGGGGATGAGGTGGGGGCAGTGAGTTGTCCTCAAGTGAGGATATCCTTAGATCAGCTGATGTGCTTAACTGAATTCCTTCGGTGTCCCACACAGATTGTACTAGAGCATGTATTTGGGTTCCTATTGTTTTTACCTGTGATAATAAAGTTTCTGACTGTAAAACAGAACCTGGAGATACCTTCTTTTTAATAGAGATGTTAGTATATTCCATTTTTCATCTTGAGCCATTCACTTTCAGTCTTAACTGCTGATTTTTGATATCCAACAGCCAATGGAACCCTGGCATTTTGCCCTGTCAACACAGGAGTACCATCTGTGGTGAAAGAGTAACTATAGGCTATATAATACATGGAGAAACAATTCACGGTTTGTTGACTTCGCCATTCTGCTTCCTAGTGCTTTTCTAGGAATGTATTGTGAAAGTGAGAATAGGCTATATAGCCAAAGATTTGTATTCATGGCACGAAGCTGAAAGCTGCTACCATCTTGGTGGTAGGGCAGCATGCTCTCTGGTATTAGCAAGGGACAGGGAAAGCCAAGACAAGAAAGCTAGCATCCCCTTTGAAATGCTCATTTAAATCAAGCTCCAGATTATACTTAAAGAAAAGTCATGGACAGATGTGGTGGGTCATGCCTGTTATCCCAGCACTTTGGGAGGCTGAGGCGGGCGAATTGCTTGAGGCCAGGAGTTTGATACCAGCCTGGCCAACAACAGAGGTGCAGTGAGCAACCTCTGCCTCTGCACTCCAGCCTGGGTGACAGAGCGAGACTCTGTCTCAAAAAAAAAAATTAAATAAATGAAGAGGAGGAGTCATAACGTCCATTAGTTTCAAGGCCCTGGGCTTCGCCAGGGAGACACATGATAGCTACTGGATGTTTATTTTTTGAGATAGAGTCTCACTGTTAACGTAGGCTGGAGTGCAGTGGCGTGATCTCGGTTCACTGCAACTTCTGTTTCCTGGGTTCAAGTGATTCTTTTGCCTGAGCCTCTGGAGTAGCTGGGACTACAGGCATGTACCACCACGCCCTGCTAATTGTTTTTTTTTTTTTTTTTCTTGTTGAGACGGAGTCTCACTGCTGTCTGCCTGGGCTGGAGTGTGATGGCATGATCTTGGCTCACTGCAACCTCCACCTCCTGGGTCCCAGCAATTCTTCTGACTCAGCCTCCTGAGTAGCTGAGATTACAGGCGCCCGCCACCACGCCCGGCTAATTTTTTTGTATTTTTAGTAGAGACAGGGTTCCACTGTATTAGCCAGGATGGTCTTGATCTCCTGACCTTATGATCTTCCTGCCTTGCCCTCCCAAAGTGCTGGGATTACAGGCATGAGCCACCGCACCTGGCCAATTTTTGTGTTTTTAATAGAGACAGGGTTTCACCATGTTGGCCAGGCTGGTCTCGAACTCCTGACCTCAGGTGATCCACCCACCTCAGCCTCCCAAAGTGCTGGGATTATAGGCGTGAACCACCGTGTCTGGCCCCCCCTTTTTTTTTTTCTTTTTTTTTTTTTGAGACGGAGTCTCCTCCCTCTGTCACCCAGGCTGGAGTGCAGCGGCATGATCTCAGCTTACTGCAGCTTCTGCCTCCCGGATTCAAGCAGTTCTCCTGCCTCGGCTTCCTGAGTACAGGCGCGCACCACCACGCCCAGCTAATTTTTGTATTTTTAATAGAGATGGGGCTTCACCATGTTGGCCAGGCTGGTGTCAGACTCCCAACCTCAGGTGATACACCCACCTCAGCCTCCCAAAGTGCTGGGATTACAGGCATGAGCCACCATGCCCGACCAGCTGTTTAGATATTTTATCAGGTATTCATCAGTCCCACTGTATATTAAATGGCAAGAGAGAATCCCACCAATTCTAGTCTTCTAGTCCTTTTATGTTGTTCCCAAAGCAGTCCTGGGTCAAATATATGTGGAAAATGGCTGAGAATGGACAGGATAGCTAAGCAACCCTCTGTGCATTACATAGAGATACCAAATCCTACTGGACAGAAGAAATAATGTGGCCGGGCGCGGTGGCTCAAGCCTGTAATCCCAGCACTTCGGGAGGCCGAGACGGGCGGATCACGAGGTCAGGAGATCGAGACCATCCTGGCGAACACGGTGAAACCCCGTCTCTACTAAAAAGTACAAAAAAACTAGCCAGGCGAGGTGGCGGGCGCCTGTAGTCCCAGCTACTCGGGAGGCTGAGGCAGGAGAATGGCGTAAACCCGGGAGGCGGAGCTTGCAGCGAGCTGAGATCCGGCCACTGCACTCCAGCCTGGGCGACAGAGCGAGACTCCGTCTCAAAAAAAAAAAAAAAAAAAAGAAAAGAAATAATGTAAGGACATCCTCAGATGAAGCTTAAATCAGCCAATGTGCTTAACTGAACTCCCACAGTGGACTTCGCACTGGACGGAGGACAGATTCAAAATAAGTAGACATGGTCTTTGCCCATAGGGAACACACAGTTTAATGGGGGAGACAGTAAATACACAGACTTACAAAAGAAGAAAAACTCCACAAGGTAGTAAGTGCCACATTGAGTGGTTAAGATCATTTAAAGTAAGGCCTTGATGTGGCACGCCAGGAAATAGAAATAGGTGTAACGCTGGGATCAGCTTTTGAACCAGGACTTCAGCATGACAGCCTAGCAAAGAAGAAGATCAAAGGACAGTGTACCCGTGTTCTGGGGCAAGGCATATTGACTACTTATATCTTTTTCAGCCACCACTATACTCACAGTTGGTAAGCATTTAATCAGCAATAGTTTTAGTCATAAAGGACAGCGAGATAAATGTGTGGCATAAATTTAATTCAGAATCTGGGCCAAAGCCTGATACCAAACCTTTAAAGCAAAGGGTCATCTGGAGCTGAAGGAAAGGCTCCCTGAGCAAGAGACAGAGTAAAGACTAGGAAGACTTGGGGAAGGTTTAAATTTCATGAGGTGTTAGTAGTATAACCAAAAACCACACTACTACAAATTGCCAAGGTTGGTGAGAGGTGTTCTTAGCTGGGTAGGTCCCTCAGGGGTCCTCAGGAATCTGTCTACCTGGGTGGGTTGAGACAGAGTAGAGAGGAAGGCTAGCGGGTGGCTTGGCTGAAGTTGAACCCTAAGGTTGAGCTAGCCCTTCTTCCCGGTGTGTGAACCCTCTAGGTCAGGGGTAGGGCTCATCTGGGGAACCTACTGAGAGTGCCACGCCTGGCTCATTAGTGGCTGTCTGGGGAGGCCTTTTGAAGATGAAACACTTCATAAGCACTCATTGTTTCTGTTTTTTTGGACAAACTAGTACTTTGGTCTTCAGGGACTGTTGATCTGGCTCAGTTGCACTAGTCTGGAATTTGCTGCAAACTGAGAAGGGTGGTAGGGGGAAATGTCAGAAGTTTTGTAAAAACAACCAAACTCCCACCAAACCCCCATGCTTGTAAGTAGGATTCCTCCCCATCCACCTTTCACATTCTTGGGTTTGGGTGCACTTTGTCTTGACCTGTCCCTTTGGCTGCTGTGTTTGGGGTGTGTGTGTGTGTCTCTGGTTCCCAGACTCTAGAGAATGCCAGCAGCTGGCATATGGTGATTGCTGAATAAGCTGCCCGCTGACACATGCCTCCTGCAGGCACAGAGAACTGGCTTGTATGGGTGATTCTGAATCCTCATTTTATTATTGTTTCAAAGATGCATTTCTGTGGCTATCCTGTGCCATAGAGAAGAGAGAAAAGAAGAAAGGAAATGAATGAGTGAATCTGATTCTGTCTGTTGGGGCAATGACTGGGGTGAGCAGATAGACATTTTGTACCTTCATAATGATTCTTTTGGTCGTGTTCATCCTTTTAGCAGGTATTTTTTGTTGTTGTTTTTGTTGTTGAAGTTGTTGTTGTTATTATTATTATTTTGAGACGGATTCTTGCCCTGTCACCAAGGCTGGAGTGCAGTGGCATGATCTCAGCTCACTGCAACCTCCACCTCCCGGGTTCAAGCGATTCTCGTGCCTCAGCCTCCCGAGTAGCTGGAACTACAGGAGTGTGCCACCATGCCCGGCTAAATATTTGTATTTTTAGTAGAGACAGGGTTTTACCATGTTGGCCAGGCTGTTCTCAAACTCCTGACTTCAAGTGATCCACCTGCCTCGGCCTCCCAAAGTGCTGGGATTACAGGCATGAGCCACCGCACTTGGCCTCAGCAGGTATTTGTTACGTGCCTACTATATACCAGGCATAGTATCCAATCTGAGTGAGCTGTCAGTAAAGTCAGTAGAGACCCTGGGGGTTAGTTCAGTTTTTCAACTACTGTGTCCTTGGCACTATTCTTGGTACTGGAGACAGAGCAGTGAACAAAACACATAAGGAGCTGAAATCTTAGGTAGAATAAAACAATCAGCAAGAAATAAATATATAATGTGTCAGATGGTGATAAATGTTATGAAGAAAAGTGGGATAAATGGGGTAGAGAGTGGTGTGTGTCTCTGTGTGTGTGTTATACAGGTGGTTGTGGGAGGCCTCTTTGGTAGGAGACATTGGAACAGACAGGTAACTGAAGGGGGTGAAGGGGTAATCCATGATGGCTATCTGAGAGAGAAGCATTCCAGGCAGAGGTGATAGCAAATATGAAAGCTTTGGGCCAGGCATGGTGGCTCATGCTTGTAATCCCCTGCCCTGGGAGGCTAAGGTAGGAGGATTGCTTGAACCCAGGAGTTTGAGACCAGCCTGGGCAACATGGTAAGACCCCACCTCGTTAAAAAAAAAAAAAAAAAGCTTTGAAGCAGGAAAGGAAAGTGTTGGGGAATTGGAGTGGAGTAAGCAGAGAGAGAGTAGTGATCTCGTGACAGAAGTAGGGGAGTGGAGGTCATGTAGGACCCTGTAAACCATGGTTTGGGCCTTGGGTTGTACTGAAAAGGAGCCATGAAGCCACTAGAGGGTTTTGAACAAAGGAATCATATGACCCGAGTTTGATTTTAAAACCACCCTAGATGCTATATGGAGATTAGGCTGAAAGGCTTAGGGAAGAAGCAGAAAACCAATGAGATGACTGCCTCATTGCAGCGACCATGTGGGACAGCCCCCTCCTTGGATGGGCCACAGTGAGCCAAGGATGCACCTAGCTGAGGAATAAAGGGGTAACCCCGCCATACCCCACCTCTCTACTCCCAGTGCACTGTTGTTTGAACAGGGCACAACATTTGCAGTTGGCATTTCACAGAGTGTAAAGGATCAGCCTCTTTTAGGAGTACGGCTTTCTTATTCCTCATTTATTTTGGTGTGGAAGAAAGATGGAGTTGCAGAAATATAGGACGGGAAGAGGCAGAGTCTCTTGATTAGAGGAGAGAGCATAAACCTTGGGAAACTGGCAAGCCTGAACCTTGTCGGGAGTCACAGAGAGCCACTCCTCATTCCACTCCCTCCTCTTCCACCCTTGCCAGAAGTCTCAGGGTAAGTAAGGTTAGGGGAGGGAGAGGCATTAATGATCTTGCAATGCCTTGGGGTATAGGGTAGAATAGCAGAACTGAAGGGACTTCAGAAATCATCTAGTTCAGTCCCCCTTCCATTTACAGGTGCAGATATGGAAAAGTGAAGTAACTTGCCCAGAGTCACATGGTTAGATTACCGGCAGAGCAGGGATCCTTAGTGTTTACTGCTTTATCTCTGTTCCCAAAGACTCAGTATGTTAAGTGGGCCCTGGTATTTATAGTCCCCTCAGACTCTCAGTTTGTCATGAATGAACTCTAGCCATGACCTTGGGAAATTCTAATTACTTGGAAGTCCTGACAAGCAAATGATGGTACGATTTTATATTTCCTTTGTCTAGGATCAGGTCTTCCATACCAGGGACCAGGCCAAAACCAGACTGCCACTGCCCCCTACTTGGGCCCCACTGTCCCCAGAAAGCAGTTGCTGTGATCATGGGCAATATCTTTGGAAACCTTCTCAAGAGCCTGATTGGGAAGAAGGAGATGCGCATCCTGATGGTGGGCCTGGATGCCGCAGGAAAGACCACCATCCTATACAAGCTGAAACTGGGGGAGATCGTTACCACCATCCCTACCATTGGTAAGAGCAGAGCTTGGATGTGGGCTTTCATGCCGGCAGCTGAGGCAGGGCAGGGACCTATTCCTGGTTCCCCCACCTGGCCTCTTCTCCTCAGGCAAGTCCATACAATTTGTGGGGTTCAGAAAAGAGGAGGGTGTTGTTTAGCTTACTAGCAGATGCTGGGGCTGCTGTTTGCCCACCTAACCTGGCTCTCCCTGATGCGGGAACTTCCATGGCCTGGCACTCAACAGTTGCCCTCAGGCATGGAGTTGGTTTTTTCTCTGTGTTGTTTGGAAAGCAGGTGAAAGGCTTTGATGTTCCTGCCAAAGGCTTGGAATTGCTTGGGTTTAGGTCTTTGGTGGCCAATCTTGGTTACAGTCTGCTGAAGGGAGGGAGAACATTTGCCATGTAGTGGGGGCTCCAGTCAGCATTCTCAGCTGGCTCTGCCTTTGGGGCTCCAGGATGCCAGCTTACTTCCCTTTCTTCACTCTGCCTCTCAGGCCCCACATCTTAGCTGAGGCCAACTCTGGTAGCCAAAGTACCAGAGTAGGGCTGAGTCATTTTGTAGAAGGGAGCACCAAAGACTCAGTGGAAAAGTCAGGAAAGTTGGCCCACGTTACCCAAGCAACTGTGAACCTCTCGACCGACTTTCCTCATCCTCTTTGACTTCTCTTCGGTTTTCATTTTGGCCTTCAGGCTGCTAGGTTAACGATTACCAGGTCTGAGGAAGCCTTAGGTTTTTTTCCATTGTTGGTGTCATGGCCACCACTGGGAGAAAGCAGAACCAAACTCATTGTGGTGGTGTTTGCGGGGCTAGTGTTTGAGGCCAAGTGACCATTGCCTGTTTTTTTTCCAAAGGATTCAATGTGGAGACAGTGGAGTATAAGAACATCAGCTTCACAGTGTGGGATGTGGGTGGCCAGGACAAGATTCGGCCCCTCTGGAGACACTACTTCCAGAACACCCAAGGTATGCCCAGGCCTAGCATGGGTTGGTTGGGTATGAGCAGAGTGTGTGGCTGTCTTTCTTGTTTATGGGTGGCCAACTGTTACCCTGCTGTAGCTCCTGGGGGCAGAAGAAAGGGAGGAAAGGGAGCAAATATTTGGAGGGTGTCAGGCAAGTGTCTTCTTGTTGGGGGGAGGGGGTTACCTGTCATCTTAGTGCAACCCATGCTCTGCCTCCCTAGGGTTGATATTTGTGGTCGACAGCAATGATCGGGAGCGAGTAAATGAGGCCCGGGAAGAGCTGATGAGAATGCTGGCGGAGGACGAGCTCCGGGATGCTGTACTCCTTGTCTTTGCAAACAAACAGGTGAGACTTCTTCCCACCCCAGAATCTGGGAGACAGCAAACTGGCTGTGGAAATTGTTGGGTCTTGGGCCTATTACATGGTAAACCCTTTTAGTATGCTCTCAATTTTAGAAGTGTGGGAAATTGAGCAGTTGGCTTCTTTATGCCCCTCTTCTCGTGCCCCACCCCAGCTTTATTTAGCAACATTGCAGTCCTCAGGGATTACCTCAAATCTTTCTTTCATCTTGCCTATTATCTACTTTAGGTGAATTGGCCTCACTCCTGCTGTCAGACAGACCTGATTCTTTGGTCAGTTTGAATCACGTCTCTTGCTTCCCCACCAATCTCGTATTTGGTTTCCAATTCCTCAGTACAGTGACCTCTAGTGCCTTGGATCTTGGGTTCTAGGGTGACTAAATCCAAAGTAGCTCCTTAGGATCTTGGTCTGGGTTTCCTAAAATAAAGGAGGAGGGGAAGGTGCTGGTACACATTTCTTTGGTAGATGGGTGTTCTAGAAGCCTTTAAAAAATCCTGAGGCTTCTTTTTGTGTGTCTCCCACGTGCTCCAGGATCTGCCTAATGCTATGAATGCTGCTGAGATCACAGACAAGCTGGGCCTGCATTCCCTTCGTCACCGTAACTGGTACATTCAGGCCACCTGTGCCACCAGCGGGGACGGGCTGTACGAAGGCCTGGACTGGCTGGCCAATCAGCTCAAAAACAAGAAGTGAGAGCCAGACAGCCCTAACCAAGCACCCCACCCACCCCTGACATACCTGCTGTCACCCTGCCCCAGTCCTACCCCTTCCTCTCCACTGCAAGTGTGGCCAGGGCCCTGGGTATCATGTCCGCATGCCCAGCAAGAGCCTTGCCTCCCCTGCCTCCCCTCCTTTTTCCTGTCCACCTATATGACCAATCCCTAATTGCTGTCCTGATGATGAGTCATTCCAATTTACTGGATTTTAAACAAAAACAAAGTTGTTATGGTTTCATGGGGTGGCCCCTCTCTCTCTCACCCTCTGGGTTTCGGGAGGTCGAGTGGGGTATTCTCTTTGTTTGGCAGTGGTTGCTGTCCTCTTGGCATCTGAGTCCTTTCTCTGTCCCCACAAGCCCTTCTACTCCCTGTTTGTCTTTCCTTCGCCACCCTCTCCCTGTTCTACATGGAAATTGCACGGGCCTCTGTGTTTGCGTGCATGTGTGCGCCTGTATATACATGTATAGAGAGATATATTTGTGGGGGCTGGGGGGAGCGGGGAGGGGGTGGAGTTAAGCTCAGGGCTTGCAGCCAGGACACTGCCCACTGGAGCCTGTCATCTGCCCCTTTCGTGTTGGTGAGATTAAGGGAAGAAGGTGGGAGGGCATTAGTCAGGCCGGACTACCCCAGTCTTTGACTGGTTACCCACCTCTCTGCAGTTAGGTTTTTCTGGATGATAGGACAGATGATGGATTCTCCACCACCATTTTCCTTGTACTCCTCTCTCCACCCTTCTTAGGACTGGAGGGTGGCATTTATCTCTAGATGACTGTTCTCAAGGAGATGCCACTGTGCTCTGCCTTATTGTTGGGAAGGAGAGAGGAACCCACTCACTCTTATCAGCTTAGAGTGTTCAACTGATCCTTCCCGACCATCCTCAGATCTGTTCGTCTGGAGCTTGACTAGGGGGTGGGGATGGCAAGCCCATGGTGTGTGTTAGGGACCCAGGGCATTGGGGGAAGGGAGGCGAAGGCCTCAGGCTTTCCATCTTCATTCTCTTTTGTTATTAGGAGGTGAGGCATGGATCAGTGCCATTACTGCCTTACAGTGCCCCACCACCCTTCGATCTTGGGCGCTGGATGGTTCATCTGTCTTTGGTCAGAAGTTTTCTCACCCTAGTACTCCTGTTGGCCTGACCAGGGCTACTGGGTGTTCTAATGAGGAGCTGGGAAGTGGGGTGACATAGCTGACCTTCGTATCAACCCCCCTCTTCTCCAATTCTTGTTTTCTAGTCCAGGATGTGCTAAAGGATGAAGATTTTCTATTGTTTCCAGGCCCTCAGACCATCCTTGCCGTCCCTTCACCCTCCATGCCCCTGCCCTCCTCACCCACTTCTCATAAATGGATCTAGGGGTTAGAGTGGAGGAAATAAAATCCTGAAGTGGTTGTCAGTGCTTGTGGGATGCAGTGGTCTTCAGGGTTCTCCCCGCATTATTATGTAGTTGTTCAGAAGTTGCTGCTACTGCATCTCTGTCTGCAGGGGGCACTTGTCCCTGAGGTCCTGGCCTGGGTCCTGACTTCTGTAGTTTCTGTGAAGACGTAGCTGTCCTGTGGGCTTCTGTGTGTGCTGGCTGTGCCCTGAGCTTCCAGACAGCTGTCCATAACCTTTCTGTGAAGGTCAGGGCCCAGGGCCCCCCATAGCATAGCTGAGAGATCCCTTCCCAGTAGGGCTGTCCCAAGCCCCACTCCATGAGGCCAGGTTTCCTGGCCACTTTTATCGATAGCAGGTGGATCAATACTAGTAACCCCATCCAAGATTGAACTGTGAAAGAGAGGTTCCAGGGGTATCTCCCTCAGTGCCAGTTACTTAGTGATGTGTTATCCACGATGCAGCAGGTGTGTGCAGGTATCTTGCTCTCTAGGCCTGTGGGTGTGTGTATGTATGGGTGTGGGTGTGGGTGTGTTTGTGTGTGGTGCTTGTGTGGGGGGGTGTTGGAGGTTCTATTTCATTTAAAAATGTATTCATTACCCTGGCCCCACAGATGCTTCCCTCCATACTTTTTATTTGCTCTATTTCCTCAGATTTATTTTGTCCTGCCCCATTGCCTCTCCTTCCCTGAACTCTTTCCTTTTCAATCTCAACTCATTCACTGCTGTTGCTTGTTTGCCCTTTTCCATGTATTTTTTCCTACTTAGGATTTTCCACTCTATCTTTGTGGTTCATGAGGACTTTGCCTCTTGTCCTGCCTCATTCCCTGACTTTCTCTAGTTAGATGCCAGTCCTAAATAGGTTTTCCTCATTTCAGGCCTCACCCCTCACCTTGTTTTTGGGGGGCTCCAGGGACCAATCTGGGGCTGAAAATGTTAGGAGGTTGCCTTGGTGCTGCCCCAGATCTGTCCAGCAGGGAGCAGTAAGTAATCTTGGTAGTATCCCTGGCTACTAAGCCCTTGGCAGGGGTGGTCCTTTCTACATTCCCATTCACTTAACAGCTCTTTTGGGATTGGGTATTTCATTCCATTTCTGCCCACTCCCTCTCCTCTCCTCTGGTAGGTTTAATTTTATGCTTTCCCTGATTCCAGCTTCCTGCTTCCTGAGGACTCCCCGCTCCCCCCACCCCAAAGTTTGTCTGTGGTGTTATAGTGGTAACTGCAGTTCTTTCTCTGGAATGTAGACTGTATATGTTTAATAACTCACCTTCTCTATCCTTGCTCAAAATGTGGGATAACACGATGACTGTGACCCTGGTTGGAAATTAAACTTGTTTTATGCAGCTTTGGAGCAGACCTTCATCTTTGCTGTGCAGCAGCCATGGGACAGTGGTTTCATGTGAGGGGAGTCCTTTTTCTGGTCCCTCTCTCCATAGTGCTCCTTCTTTCAGCAAAGGGGTAAAAGGCACACTTGATTGATAGAGAGTAAGTTTATGGAGGAACTTAGTCCCACTCACACTGGTTATTTCTTCCCTTCGTAACCTGCGGGGGAGCCCAAATGAATTGGTCACCAGAGTGTGAGGGCTTTGTGACTTTCCTCCTCTAGTTCTAAGGTTTAAACCTGAAGTCAGCCACATTTCTCACCTGTTGGTAGACTGTAGGGACTTCACTGGCTGAAGGGCCCTGAACTTGGAGGGCCCCATGTGCCTCTACTCTCAGATCTCCTCAGCCTTGCACATAAGGTGCTTCTAGTTTGAACAGAGTCCCCTCACTTGTCTAGTTCTGGACTTTGGCAGTGAATAAACATGAAGGATAAACGTCTGGGCAGTGTAATGACCTTGATCCTTCTTGTAACTAATGGCCCTGCATCAGCTCTACTTTAGGCGTGGTTTTTCATTGTCAGGATGCCAAGCTCATCCAGAGATCCCACAAATGTCTTGAGGAATAGACCTTTTCCATAAAGCCTCCATCTCCATCGCACTCCTACCACTATTCTGTTCCTCCCCTGCTACCAGTGTCTGGCTCCAGGCAAAGAAAGGGATGGTGCTACCTTTAGGGTGAGTGAGGTCTAGGTGAGCCAGGCAAGCCTTCCCCAGTCTTAATATTTTCTTAAGCTTTGAGGACAGAGGTCTTCCCAGCCTGCTGTTGTGGGAAAGGGATAGGATTCAGGCATATAATAAGTTTGAGAGCCCCAAGTACCAGTGTGAAGCATATAATTTGTATTCAGTTACTTCCCTGCTGCCTCCCCTGCCAATTTTCCTTTTTCAGCACTTCTGTTATTAATAGGCCATCACCCTCAAGGACCAGTGCTTCCACCATATATAACTCTCAAACTACTCCAACCAGACATGTATTATCAATCCCAATGACTTTGAACATTACCCACCTACTCCTCAAGATAAGATGACACTTTCTTCCTTCCAGGCTTCTCCAAAGTTCTACTTGGTGACACGCTGCTGCTAAGAGTATCTTTCCCAAGTGTTTTCTTTCTTTCTTTTTTTTTTTTGAGACGGAGTTTCGCTCTTGTTGCCCAGACTGGAGGGCAATGGCACAATCTCACCTCACCACAACCTCTGCCTCCCGGGTTCAAGCCATTCTCCTACTTCAGCCTCCTGAGCAGGTGGGATTACAGGCATGTGCCACCACACCTGGCTAATTTTGTATTGTATTTTTAATAGAGATGGGTTTCTCCATGTTAGTGATACTGGTCTTGAACTCCCGACCTCAGGTGATCTGCCCGCCTCAGGCTCCCAAAGTGCTAGGATTACAGATGTGAGCCACCACACCCGGCCAGGTGTTTTATTTCTATATTAGCAAATAGATATCTTTCAGAGCTACAACCTCTCATAATGATAATGGAGAGAACTTTAGCTGAATGGTGGGCCAGTAGGGGGATCTTTGGACCCCTGAACAACTTGGAGAAGAGGATGACCTATTCCCTTTTGTTCCTTAGTACTCAATTTAGAATGCTAGGAAGTTGAGGGGAGCCCTCTTGTGGCAGTTGCTGAAACCTTCCTGTTATTTTGAGGGGACGTGGGATGAAGAGGAGAGTGAACCTGGGAGGTAAATGCTTAGCACCCAGCTCTTAGGACAAACAGCAACCCCATCTTCCAGAACATGCATAGCATCAGTCATGGACTGGCGGAAAACTTGGACCCAGGGTCCACTTCAGGATAATTTGGGCAAGGGAGCTTCCCAAATGAGCCTGTAGAAAGCCAGTGGAAGGGCTTAGGTTGGCTAAGGTGGGATGGAGGGCAAAACCCTCCCCCTTCATTCCAGAGTATAGGGGCAGTGGTAGAGAGTGAATGTATGTGTGGGTTTCTCAGTCTTAAGGTATAAGGTCTGAAGGCTCTGGGAATTCACTGCACACACCACTTGCAGTTCAAGTGCCTAGGTTGGTTACAGCAGGAAGTTGACAAGTGTGTATTTAGTATATTTGATGTTTTTAGGCATCTGCTAAAAGTAGGCATCTGCTAAAAGTAGGTCAAACCACTGAACTCAGGGAGGAGTCTGGGGATCCATTTCTGGGATGCTGTGAAATCCTTTTGGGATATCTGTAGTATACCACGTTGGGTAGTGAGAGTTGGGGGACACCCATTGCTGCTGCTTAGTGTAGGGAGTGGTGTCTTTGGGCAACAGTCATATTATTAAGAAAAGGTGTTTTTTTTTTTTTTGAGACACAGTCTCTGTCACCCAGGCCGAAATGCAGTGGCATGATCTTGGCTCACTGCAACCTCTGCCTCCCAGGTTGAAGCGATTCTTGTGCCTCAGCCTTTCCCGAGTTGCAGGGATTATGAGTGCACACGACAACTCCTGCTAATTTTTTTTTTTTTTTTTTTTTTTTTTTGAGACAGAGTTTCACTCTTGCCCAAGCTGGAGTGCAATGGCGTGATCTCAGCTCACCACAACCTCTACCTCTCAGTTTCAAGCAATTCTCCTGCCTCAGCCTCTGAGTAGCTGGGACTACAGGTGTGTGCCACCATGCCCAGCTGATTTTTGTATTTTTAGTAGAGATGGGGTTTCACCATGTTGTTGAACTTGTGACCTCAAGTGATTCGCCCACCTTGGCCTCCCAAAGTGCTGGGATTACAGGCAGGAGCCACTGTGCCTGACAGAAAAGCTTCTTTTCCAGTTCTGAAGAGTGTGAAGGTAGGAGAACCAGAATCCAGTTCTCTCACTTTCCAACTCAGTAGCTAGAGAGAGAAGAGTATCATGCTGGTCACTGGGGAGTGATAGGATCCAGATGCCTGGCTTTAGGTTATAGACAGGAGATGGAGAATCTGTTCTTGTCTTTGCCAAATCTTGCATTGATGGGATGATACCTCCTTGGTTAGAATAGCCATAGGGGAAGAGTGGAGGAAGGAAGTAACTGCTTCATTCTTGAATGAATGTGTGCATAAACATACCTGAAAGAAAACATCTAGTCAGCTGGGGTTATGCATACCCTTGAAAATACAACACCAGGCCAGGCACGGTGGCTCACTTCTGTAATCTCAGCACTTTGGGAGGCTGATGTGGGAGGATAGCTTGAGCCCAGGAGTTTGAGATCAACCTGGGCAACGTGGTGAGGCCCCATCTCTATATGAAAAAAATATATATATATAAAATATATATATAATTATATATATGATATATATGTACAATTATATGCATATATATATATTTTTTACTTTTATTTAAAAATATAGAGATGGGGTTTCACTGTGTTGCCCAGGCTGGTTTCAAACCCCTGGGCTCAGGCAGTCCTCCCACCCCAGCCTCCCAAAGTGCTGGAATTACGGGCGTGAGCCATTGTGCCCAGCCAAAAAAAATGTTTTTAATTAGTTGGGCATGGTGGCACGTGCCTGTGGTCCCAGCTACTCAGGGGGCTGAAGTAGGAGGATTGCTTGAGCCTGAGAGGTTGAGACTGCAGTGAGCCATGTTGCGCCACCACACTGGTGACACAGCAAGACCTGTCTCAAAAAAAATCAAATTTTAAACCCAGATTTGTATATGCCGACTCAGGCTTTTACTTTATTAACAACCTGTTATAAATAAATACTTAAGAACATTTAAAGAGCAGTGTTCTGCTTACTCTTTGGCACATAATAGGCATGCAACCTTGATGAACAAATAGATGAATTAATAAACACCATTGTCTTTAATCAAGCTGGGCATGGTGGGTGCCCCATGAGTCTTGGAAGCTGGGGTACTGTGGTAGGGTTTCTTCTACACACTGACAGAGACACCTTTGAGGGTGGAGGCTTTTCTAGGAATGGTTCTGTGATTAAGTTGTATCTCCAGCCAGGGGTGGGTCAACTCTCCTACTTTTCCAGGAATCATGTCACCTTTCTCTGTTGTTTGGATTTCTTCTAACTTGATCCAAGGAAAAAACTCCTTCTCTGGTCCCTCCAGGGTGCAGGTGGGCTTGTGCTGCCTGTGGGTGGATATTGTCTTTAATAGTTTTGCCCTTTCCATTTTTACTACCACCCTTTCCTACTCTACTCCTCTTCCCCTTCAGGTTCCTCTTCCCCTTCAGTTTCCTCTTCCCCTTCAGAACAGAGCCTCAGACCTGGATAAGACAATAGCCTTCCACCTTCACGACACTGTTAGAGTCTGCTGATACATCAGTGCAGTATGCTGTGTCATCCTTTTGCTTAGAAACTTCCAATGTGTTCCCATTGCCTTAGTCTGACATTCAAGGTTCTTCACAACTAGCCCTTAATTCCCTCTCCAACCATCTCGCTCTAGACTCTGGCCAAATCCCTTACTTTAGACAAATCGGTCCATTAATTTTTCCCAAACATCTGGCCCTCTGCCTTTACCTCCTTTCTCACTTGTTTAAAAATCCCACTCCAAGATCTAGCTGGTTTCAACTCCTCCACAAAGCTGCCTGTGCCCCTGCAACCACAAGGACTTTTATAGTTTTTCCCCACGTTGGCTCCTTTAGCTCTGTTAGCACAACTCATTTAACACCTCCCACTCATTCCCCTGTATCACTATATATCTTGTTTATCCATATAATATTTAATATTAAAAATTATTTTCATAACCTGAGAAGTAACATCTGAGCAGGAAAAAAATTATTTTTATAACCAAAGTAATTTTTATTGTAAAAGATCCAAACAATACAAAAATATACAGAGCAACATATGGGACATTCCCCTCTACTCTTCTTTCATGCCCAAAGGTAACCATCCTCAGCTATTTAATGTGCATCCTTCTAGTTCCTTTTCTAAATGTATGTGCTGATACATGTTTGTGGAGGGGTTAAAATATAAATGGGCTCATATCGCATCTGTTATTCTGCTACTTGCTTTTTTACTTAGGGTATATATACATTTGTCTTAGATATTTTCTATATTAGTATAATTAGATCTTTTAATGCCTTCTCAGTATTTCATAGTATAATTTCTTCAAAATAAAACATACTGTCTAGAATCTATTATTTGGAGGGTATCGTGTAGCTAGTACTTAGCTCCAGACATGATTGCAACCTTGACCTTGCCATCAGTTAGCTGGCTCTGGGGGAGATAGGAAGGGAGGAATGGGGCATACACAAATAACTGCAACAAAAGGAAAAATATAATAATATCCACAAATGTATGCCTGGAGCTCCTAGCTAAGAGAAGCAGGACTTCACAGAGGAAATGATATTCGAGCTTAGCCTGGAGGGAGCTTGATAGGTAAAAGAAGTGTATGTGTGCAGGCACAGAGATGGAAACAGAAAGATGTAGGTTTGTCTGATGCCAGACCACAGTCCTTGAGCAGGAAGGGAGTTTGGCTTAATTCACAAACATTTACTGAGCATTTATGTGTCAGACATTAATTATACTAGCAATGAAGATTTAGAAATGAGAAACATGAAGTTCCTGTCTCTAAAAGGGATTCAGTTTAATGGAATAAAAGCCAAGTTTGGAAAAACAGATTAGGGCCGGATGACAAGCTTTCAGTTGTCATGTCAAGGAGTTGGAATTTCATTCACATGGGCAATGTGAAGCCATGGTAGGCTTTTTAGTGGGCAGATGATGGGACTGAAACTGTAGATAGCAGCAGTGTCCACAATGGTCTAACAAGTAGGGAGAGGCTAGGGATGAGGGGCTTATTTTTTGAGACAAGGTCTCTGTCACCTAGGCTGGAGTGCAGTGGTGTGATCATGGCTTACTGCAGCCTTGATCTCCTGGGCACAAGTGATCCTTCCACCTTAGCCTCCTGAGTACCTAAGACCACAGGAGCACACCACCATACCTAGCTAATTGTTAAATTATTTGTAGAGATAGGGTCTTGCCATGTTGCCTAGGCTGGTCTTGAGCTCCTGGCCTCAAGCAATCCTCAAGTGATCCTCCTGCCTCAGCCTCCCAAAAATGTTGGGATTACAGGTATGAGCCACCACGCCAAGACTTTTCTTAAACAAGATAGAAGTTTAAAGGCCAGATGCGGTGGCTCACGCGTGTAATCCCAGCACTTTGGGAGGCCTAGGCAGGCGGATCACGAGGTCAGGAGAGCAAGGCCATCCTGGCTAACACGGTGAAACCCCATCTTCACTAAAAAGAAAAATACAAAAAATTAGCCGGGCATGGTGGCGGGTGCCTGTAGTCCCAGCTACTTGGGAGGCTGAGGCAGGAGAATGGCGTGAACCCAGGGGGCGGAGCTTGCAGTGAGCCGATATCGCGCCACTGCACTCCAGCCTGGGCGACAGAGCGAGACTGTCTCAAAAAAAAAAAAAAAAAAAAAAGAAATGTCTTTCTGCCTCAGTTAAAAGGTGTCTGGGGCTGTGCATGGTGGCTCACACCTGTGATCCCAGCACTTTGGGAGGCCGAGGCAGGTGGATCACCTGAGGTCAGGAGTTCGACACTGGCCTGGCCGACATGGTGAAACCACATCTTTACTAAAAATACAAAATTAGCCTGGTGTGGTGGCACACACCTGTAGTCCCAGCTACTCTGGAGGCTGAAACAGGAGAACTGCTTGAACCTGGGAGGCAGAGGCTGCAGTGAGCCACAATCGCAGCCCTACACTCCCGCCTGGGCAAGACAGAGTGAGACTTCATCCAAATAAATAAAAATAAATAAATAAAAATTAGCCAGATATGCTCGCTTGAACCCAGGAGGTGGAGGTTGCAGTGAGCCAAGATCACACCACTGCACTCCACTCTGGGCAACAGAGTGAGACTCTGTTAAAAGAAAAAAAAAAATGGTGAGCTGGGCGTGGTGACTGACACCTGTAATCCCAGCACTTTAGGAAGCCGAAGCGGACAGAGATCACTTGAGTCCAGGTGTTCAAGGCCAGCCTGGGCAATATGGCGAAACCGCATCTCTACAAAAAATGTAAAAATTAGCTGAGTGTGGTGGCATGCCCCTGTGGTCCCAGCTACTTGGGAGGCTGAGGCAGGAGGATCACTTGAGCCCATGAGGCGGAGGTTGCAGTGAGCCAAGATTGCACCACTATACTCCAGCCTGAATGACAGAGACCCCCATCTCAAAAAAAAAAAAAAAAAAGTATCTAGCGGCTGGTCTGAAGATAGGCATCTCAATTGTTCACAGCCAGTTACAGATTGAACTCCTCTTTTCCCTTTCTCACTACTGCACTTGACTAGACTTTTTTTCCCCCCACAAAGAATGGGGCTTCAGATACAACTGAAAAATAAAAGTGTCTGGTGGTAGGCAATCCAGAACTGGCATGGTGGCTCTGCAGTTAACAAGGACTTATGCTTCTTTTTGCTTAACCATCCTAGCATGCAGCTTCCATCCTAATGGTCATCTCATGGTCCAATATGGCTTCTAGAGCTTAATTCATCTTATCTGCATTTCAGATAGCAGACAGAAGGAATGAAAGATGATTGGGCGAGGGAGAGGAGCACAGAAGGATGCTTCCTAGTTAACTCTTTAAAGGGCCTTCTTGGAAGTCCAAGACAATACTTCCAACACTTCGTTTATGTTCTCTTGGCCAGAACTTAGTCAGTTAGCCATATCCAGCTTTAAGGGAGACTTGGAGATGTAGTTTTGTGGTTTTTTTGTTTAACTTAAAAAATATTTTGATACGTAATTTGCAAACAGTGAAATGCACAGATCGTAAGTATACAGTTTGATAAGTTCTGACAAATGCATACACCCATGTAACCCACATCCCTCTGAAAATATAGAGCATTTCATCACCCCTAGAAATTCCCTCCTGTTGAGGGGCCCTGGTTTTTTTTTTTTTCTAACAATACAAATGAGAAATAATGAAGGCTTCTTATCCTGAGGTGGGAGGGTTGTAGCTATGGGAATAGAAGGGAGGAGCTGGAGAGACTGTGGAAGGAGAATCCAGAGTAGACCCGTTGGATGTGGGAGATGAAAGAAGAATGAATGCTGGTAGCAGAGCCACTAACAGAAACAGCAGATAGGGAGGAAGTCCGGGTTGTTACGGATGGATTGGAAGAATGAGTGCAGTTAAGACTGTTGGCCGGGCACATTGGCTCACGTCTGTAATCCCAGCACTTTGGGAGGCTGAGGCGGCCGCATCATGAGGTCAGGAGTTTGAGAGCAGTCTGGCCAACATGGCAAAACCCTATGTACTAAAAGTACAAAAATTAGCCAGGCGTGGTGGTGGGTGCCTATAATCCCAGCTACTTGGGAGGCTGAGAAAGGAGAATCGCTTGAACCCGGGAGGTGGAGGTTGCAGTGAGCCAAGATCATGCCATTGCACTCCAGCCTGGGCGACAGGAGTGAAACTCTGTCTCAAAACAACAACAACAACAACAAACTGTTTTAAAAAGTGGACTGGGCATGGTGGCTCACACCTGCAATCCCAGCACTTTGGAAGGCCGAGGCGGGTAGATCACCTGAGGTTGGGAATTTGAGACCAGCCTGACCGACGTGGAGAAACCCTGTCTTTACTAAAAATACAAAATTAGCCAGGCGTGGTGGCGCATGCCTGTAATCCCAGCTACTCGGGAGGCTGAGGCAGGAGAATTGCTTGAACGCGGGAGTTAGAGGTTGTGGTGAGCTGAGATCGCACCATTGCACTCCAGCCTGGGCAGCAAGAGCAAAACTCCTCCTCCTAAAAAAAAACTGAAGTCTGGCCAGGCGTAGTGGCTCACGCCTGTAATCCCAGCCCTTTGAGAGACCGAGACAGGCGGATCACCAAGATCAGGAGTTTGAGACCAGCCTGGCCAACATGGTGAAACCCTTATCTACTAAAAATACAAAAATTGGCCGGGCGCGGTGGCTCAAGCCTGTAATCCCAGCACTTTGGGAGGCCGAGACGAGCGGATCACGAGGTCAGGAGATCGAGACCATCCTGGCTAACACGGTGAAACCCCGTCTCTACTAAAAATACAAAAAATTAGCCGGGTGTGGTGGTGCGTGCCTGTAGTCCCAGCTACTCGGAGGCTGAGGCAGGAGAATAGCGTGAACCCAGGAGGCGGAGCTTGCAGTGAGCCAAGATGGTGCCACTGCACTCCAGCCTGGGCGACAAAGCGAAACTCCGTCTCAAAAAAAAAAAAATTAATTAAAAAAAATAAAAATACAAAAATTAGCCAGGCATGGTGGCGGGCGCCTGTGATCCCAGCTACTTGGGAGGCTGAGGCAGGAGAATCGCTTGAACCTGGGCATCGGTGGTTGCAGTGAGTGGAAATCGCTCCACTGCACTCCAGCCAGGGCCACAGAGCGAGACTCCATCTCAAAAAAAAAAAAAAAAAAATGTCGTCTGGGCGCAGTGGCTCACACCTGTAATCTCAGCACTTTGGGAGGCCGAGGTGGGCGGATCACGAGGTCAGGAGATCGAGACCATCCTGGCTAACATGGTGAAACCCCCTCTCTGTAAAAATACAGGATTAGCCGGGTGTGGTGGTGGGCGCCTATAGTCCCAGCTACTCGGGAGACTGAGGCAGGAGAATGGCATGAACCCAGGAGGCGGAGCTTGCAGTGAGCCGAGATCGTGCCACTGCACTCCAGCCTCGGGGACAGAGCGAGACTCCGTCTCAAAAAAAAAAAAAAAAAGTGACGTCTTTACACAAACATAAAGGGGTTATGTGTGCTGCCCTTTGAGAAGTTTGTTGATGAAAGGAGAAAGGAAGTAGTAGCACCAGAGGAAAAGGTCAGGGGTTTACCCTGTTCTTACAGGAAAACAGCGCCTTGCTCTTTTCAGCTAGCTTTTCAAAGGATAGGGATAGGACAGCTCCCTGCCCTCTTTCGGATATTTGGATCTATAACCTCCAGAAATTCAGGCTGAAGTAGTTGGAGGTCGGAGAGGAATGAGACAACTGCCTGGGTGGGGTCGGCCAGCCAGACACTGCCAGGATAGCCACAAGGAGACATAACTTAGAGGAAAGAGCAGACAGCAACCACGTTGGACTCAGGCAGTCCTGGGTTTGAATCCTGTCTGTTTCACCACCTAGCCTGATGACCTTGGGCACATCCTGGGCACCCTGTGCCTTATCTGTAAAATGGAAACAATTATGCTGACCTTTTAGGTTGGTTTTGAGGATTAGAGACTAGCTCCTGACACATAGTAGGTAATCGTAAATGGGTGCTATTATTTGGCCCAACCCACATTATAGGACAGAACGTCTAATGAACAGGTCAGAACCTGCGCCCTCCGGATCTTGGAGGGTACGGAGGGCGCCCCTCGGCCTCCTCCCTTTCGGAGGTGGGGACAAGGTGGAGGAAGGGCTGCAGGAGGAGGAGCTCTAGCATCGCGACCCGCCCCGTCCCGTCCAGTCTGGCCTGGGCGCTGGGGGAACGCTGTCCTAGCCGCCGCCACCCGAACAGCCTGTCCTGGTGCCCCGGCCCCCTGTCCCGCGCCCAGTCATGGCCCTGCGCCCCTCACTCCTCCCGCTCCATCTGCTGCTGCTGCTGCTGCTCAGTGCGGCGGTGTGCCAGGCTGAGGCTGGGTTCGAAACTGAAAGTCCCGTCCGGACCCTCCAAGTGGAGACCCTGGTGAGGAGATAGTCCCAAACCTCAGCACCCGTGGGCCGAGCCTTGTGGGGTAACACAGGGATCTCAACGAATCTGGGAGCCGGGAGGGAAGTGCGGGAACTGAGTTGGGGGTGGTGCTGGGTCTAGGAGCGAGAACGGGATCTTTGGAAGAGCATCCGTGACCCCTGTAGTCCGATCGTAGGTGGAGCCCCTCGAACCATGTGCCGAGCCAGCTGCTTTTGGAGACACGCTCCACATACACTACACGGTGAGGGGTCTCAGGGGCCGGGGCGGGGCCTGGGAGGGGGTGGCGCCCTGCTGAAACACGTCAGCTTTGGCTTGGACACGTGGCAAGCGGTTCGGGAGAAGAAACTCGGGGCTCTGGGGTTGTCGAGCACATGGCGAGGGGAGAGGCGTTGCTCTTCCGTGCCTCTTTTTCCTCCTTGCTTTTCTGCCAGTTCCTACCTGGCACGGAGAAGTGCAGGGTGGAGAGATCTCCGAGAAGCGCCAGCCCTCTGGGGCTTCCTGTTCCTTACAGCGGTAAGGGGAAGGCTAGGCTGCCGCTGTAAGGGGGCTGCCGCCGCCCAGCGGTCCAGGTGTGTGTTGCGCGCCTGCTGGGAGGGAGGGTGCTAGGTGTATGCTCTTGATGCTCTCTCCCCCCAGGGAAGCTTGGTAGATGGACGTATTATTGACACCTCCCTGACCAGAGACCCTCTGGTTATAGAACTTGGCCAAAAGCAGGTGATTCCAGGTATGTGACCTGTGCCTCCCATTCTACCTCTTCACAACCTAAGCCCTTTCTTAGCCTCTTCAGCTCCAAAGCTGCCCTGGAAATTCCCCCCTGAAATGAGTAAGACCCTAGGGCTCTACCAGTTACCTTCTGAGGTTCAAACCTCACTTCTAATACTCCACTTGTCCCATACCCTATTGGAAGCCAGAGATTTAAGAAGGTGGGGCAAGGCCTATTGAGGGTGGAGGAGGAAGACTTTGGTGTTCATGTCATGGGATTTGGGGAAGGTGGATAGCTTCCAGTTCAGTTGTGTCTTCTTCCTCAAGGTCTGGAGCAGAGTCTTCTAGACATGTGTGTGGGGTGAGTATCTGGGCAGGGGTGGGCCTGGGTACCCTCTTTGCATGGGAAGAGGTTTTCTCTGCCATCCTCGCTCCTTAAGAAGCAGGAGAATGTGGAATAAAGGACCCTGATTCCCACTGGACAGGTCCAGGTCAGCGGGAACCCTGAGGGCATCCAAAGCCTCTGTGCTTCTTGCGCCGTTGCTTTTGTTGGGGAGTTGAGGCACACGGGGAGATGGACACCTTTGCTGGCCAGCCTGTTTGGTGTTCAGGTGGAAAAGTTCGTGTTTTGGGTGTGAAGATCCAGAGGGTTTTGCTGGAGGAGCTTCAGCTGGACTGAGGCTGCTGGCCTACCTCTCCTGCCTCTGGCTGTGACTGACATTCCTTCCCTCAGAGAGAAGCGAAGGGCAATCATTCCTTCTCACTTGGCCTATGGAAAACGAGGATTTCCACCATCTGTCCCAGGTAATCTGACTAGGCCTGTCTCTCAGGCCATCGAAATACCCAGTCCCTAAGAGCTGTAAGGAGCTATATACTTTGTCTAATGCTCGAGAAGGTCCAGACCAAGTTTGTTTAGACAGACAGGAGTGGCTGGTGCCTCCATCTCCAGGGCCACTTTTTTCTTCCTCATATCACCAACAGGGACTAAAGATAAATAACCTGATGAGGCCACCTGGTGTGACCTCTAGCAGCCAGTAACTTGTTAGGGAAGAGAACTGCCTGTGCCACCACCTTTCCCAGAACACTGGGCTTCTTTCCTGCCCTTTTCTACAATTCTACGCTGTGTCAGCTGTACAGCCGCCCCCCCACCCTGCTTCCTTTCAGCCTCCATCAGGGAAGAGGTAGTAAAAATAATCACAGTCAAGTAATTCAAAACAAAACAAAAAGCAACTGTTAAAGCCAAGTCTACCCCATAACTTTAAAAGCCATCATAGGTCACTGCCGATGTCTATTTTTGAAGGGTTGAGATGGACAGATTTCCCAAAATGCGTATCTTTTGCTTTCAGTTCTAACAGATGTTCTATTAGCTAAAATGTGTTGTACTCCACAGAGTATTGGGCTAGTAATTCTTCTTCTTCTTCTTTTTTTTTTTTTTTTCTTTTTGAGACGGAGTTTCATTCTTGTTGCCCAGGCTGGAGTTGCAGTGGTGCAATCTTCACTCGCCACAACCTCTGCCTCCTAGGTTCAAGCGATTCTCCTGCCTCAGCCTCTCAAGTAGCTGGGATTACAGGCGTGTGCCACCACGCCCAGCTAATTTTGTATTTTTAGTAGAGATGGGGCTTCTCCATGTTGGTCAGACTGGTCTCAAACTCTCAACCTCAGGTGATCTGCCTGCCTTGGCTTCCCAAAGTGCTGGGATTACAGGCATGAGCCACCGCGCCTGGCTGGGCTCATAATTTTTATTCTAGTTCCAGCTTAGAGGAAGGCCTGGAAGGAGGGTAGGGCAACCAAGGAGAAACTCTTTTACCCAAAGCCCTATACCTCCCCATTCCCAGTGCTGGTTATTTGCGCCTCTTCCGCCCACTCATTTCTGTTCCACCTGCCCCTTTACTTCTTAAGCAGCATCTTCATCCTTCTTCCTCTTCAGTTCTTATGCTGAAACTCCTGTTATCTCATAATCACGTTGAATGTGCTTATTGGTTGGTTGATTTTTTAAAGTCTAGTTTAAATCCATTTAATTTCAGACTTGCAAAGACTCTATCCATGTGGTTATTTGGAAATACGATAAGTTAGTAGTTAGTATAGAGGGTTCTCCCACTTACAAATAGAGAAGAGTCTTACATTTCATATTCACAGAAAGTTTTCCTGCATTCAAAGACTTGTCACTGGACCCAAGCCACATGTGTAGGTTGGGGTCAACATGACTATCACTGAACTCTGCTCATAATCCTCCTCTACTCTTGTCTAAAGGAATTCAACCCCACATTTAAATCTTGTCAGCTTCATAGTTGTTGGCTTTGCTGTGGCCTACCCTCCCTATTTTCATTCAGATTCTGAGCCCTGGATAAAATGCACTGAGAGTCTAACCCTCTCCACCCCTCTGCCTCTCTAGCGGATGCAGTGGTGCAGTATGACGTGGAGCTGATTGCACTAATCCGAGCCAACTACTGGCTAAAGCTGGTGAAGGGCATTTTGCCTCTGGTAGGGATGGCCATTGTGCCAGCCCTCCTGGGCCTCATTGGGTATCACCTATACAGAAAGGCCAACAGACCCAAAGTCTCCAAAAAGAAGCTCAAGGAAGAGAAACGAAACAAGAGCAAAAAGAAATAATAAATAATAAATTCTAAAAAACTTCTTTGCATTCTTCATCTGATACTTTCTGAGACTGCCTTTGAAAGTGGGAATGAGGTAAAGGGCTGAGGAAAAAAGCATTCTTAGTTGCATCTTGCCTGGCATGGGGGTGGTTGTAGGCCCTGGATCACCTCTTCCCCTGGCCTCTTCTTGCTGTCCTAACTGACTTTAAGGATCTGGTCTTGAGTCTTCCCATAGGATCTCTAAGTCCTTAAGGTATGGGTTTTGGCTCTCATGGCGCCCTGATTCTGAGGAGGGATGCTTAATTGAGCAGTGAGCCTCCTGGTAGTTGCCTAGCTGTTCTCTCTATTCTCTGGGACCACAGTGTTCCTAGTGTCCTCAAAGAGGACTGCTCTGTCCAATATGGAAAAGATACAAGGAGCTCATAAACTCCATGGAAATTTTTAATAGCAACATCCCTACATCTCTCAAAAAAAAAAAAAAAAATCTCTAGGAGTTGAAAGATTTTTTTCCTTAGATCACAGGTTGTGGAACATCACGTGGGCTGCTTCAATTATATTTTAAGTGGTTGGATGTTGTTTATCACTTGGATGGGCTATAGGTATGGACAAGGGCTGGGGTAAATTGCTTTGATAGTTGACTATAAAGAGTGGGTTGAGCTGGCTCAGCACTTCGTCACTCACTGAGATGCCATCCAAGTACTGCTTCAGCATCTCCCGCAGCTTTCCATTAATATCTAGCAGCTGGGCTCGTCTGTGTTGGAGGCTCAGTTGCTCCAGTTTCACTTTGTTGTACCTTTTCCAGAAATTCTCCATTCCTGTGTAGTCCACTATCACCTGGGAGTGGAGTTGTAGGGAGAAGGTGTGCAGCGAGACCCACTAGCAAATGCTGCCCAATGCCCCACCATCCCCCAGCCTTTACCTTGGCAAGCTCCTCAGTAAGCTCTTCTAGATTATTCTCCTCAATCCCCTCCTGCTCCTTAGGAGTCAATACTGATGAATAAAAAGGCAGCACTTTTTCTTCCTCAGTTTCAAATTTCCTACATATTTCAGCAAGTTTAAGGATCTTTTCACCCTATTTGAAGCAGGAAGAAAGTTTATATTAGGAAAGGGAGTGGAGAGGGAAGCTAGTGGAGTTGGTTCCCCTGTTTGAACCCAGGGAAGCTACTCATCCAAGTGGGAAACAATAGCAATAAATACATATAGCAAATAGAGGTTACCATGTAACACACACTATTCCAAGTATTTTCTATTCTTATTGTAAAATTAATTCATAGCCTGGGAAACATAGGAAGATCCCATCTCTACAAAAAAATTTGCAAAAGCCAGGTGTGGTGGCACATGCCTACAGTCTCAGCGACTGGGGAGGCTGAGGTGGAAGAATCACTTGAGCCCAGGAGGTAGAGGCTGGAGTGAGACGAGATGGTGCCACCACACTCTGGCCTGGGCAACTGAGTGAGACCCTGTCTCAAAAAAAAAAAAAAAAATCATTCATTCATTATTAATTCATTTCTTTAAAAAAAAAAACTCACTTTTTTTTTTTTTTTTTTTTTTTTGGACAGAGTTTCACTATTGTTGCCCAGGCTGGAGTGCAGTGGTGCAGTCTTGGCACACTGCAACTTCTGCCTCCAGGGTTCAAGCGATTCTCCTGCCTCAGCTTCCCGAGTAGCTGGGATTACAGGCATGCGCCACCATGCCCAGCTAATTTTGTATTTTTAGTAGAGATGGAATTTCTCCATGTTGGTCAGGCTGGTCTCGAACTCCCAACCTCAGGTGATCCGCCTGCCTTGGCCTCCCAAAGTGTTGGGATTACAGGTGTGAGCCACCGTGCCCAGCCAAAAACTCATTCATTAATTCATTTCTTTTTTCTTTTCTGTCCTTTTTTTTTTGTTTTTGAGACAGGGTCTTACTCTGTCACCCAGGCTGGGGTGCAGTGGTGCAGTCATGGCTCACTGCAGCCTCGATGTCCCAGGCTCAAGTGATCCTCCCATCTCAGCTTCCCAAGTATCTGGGCTCACAGGCGTGTGCCACTATGCCCAGCTTTTTTTTTTTTTTTTTTTTTTTTTTTGGTAGAGATGGGCTCTCCCTATGTTGCCCAGGGTGGTCTCAAACTCTTGGGCTCAAGCAATCCTCCCACCTTGGCCTCCCAAAGTGCTGGGATTACAGGCATGAGCCACCACGTCTGGCCAATTCATTTCAATTTAAAATGTAGACCAGACGCGGTGGCTTACACCTGTAATCCCAGCACTTGGGAAGCCAAGGTGGGTGGATCGCTGAGGTCAGGAGTTGGAGAACATCCTGGCCAACATGGTGAAATCCTGTCTCCACTGAAAATACAAAAATTAGCCGGGTGTGGTGGTGCGCACCTGTATCCCACCTACTCAGGAGGCTGAGGCAGGAGAATTGCTTGAACCGGGGAGGTGAAGGTTGCAGCGAGCCAAGATCATGCCACTTCACTCCATCCAGGGCAACAGAGTAAGACTTGATCTCAAAAATAATAATAATAATTAATTAATTAAAATGTAAGAGGGGGCTCGATGCAGTGGCTCATGCCTGTAATCCCAGCGTTTTAGAAAGCCAGGGTGGGCCATGCACGGTGGCTCAAGCCTGTAATCCCAGCACTTTGGGAGGCCGAGACGGGCAGATCACGAGGTCAAGAGATTGAGACCATCCTGGCTGACACGGTGAAACCCCGTCTCTACCAAAAAATACAAAACACTAGCTGGGCGAGGTGGTGGGCGCCTGTACTCCCAGCTACTCGGGAGGCTGAGGCAGGAGAATGGCATAAACCCGGGAGGCAGAGCTTGCAGTGAGCTGAGATCCAGCCACTGCACTCCAGCCTGGGTGACAGAGTGAGACTCCATCTCAAAAAAAAAAAAAAAAAAAGCCAGGGTGGGAAGATCGTCTGAGGCCAGGAGTTTGAGCCAGCCTGGGCAACATGGCGAAACCCCCTCTCTACAAAAAATACGAAAGTTAGCCATGCATTGGGGAGGCTGAGGCAGGAGGAACGCTTGAGCCCAGGAGGCAGAGGTTGCAGTGAGCCAAGATGGCGCCACTGCACTCCAGCCTGGGAGACAGAGTGAGACCCTGTCTTCACCAGAAAGAAAGAAAAAAAAAAGTAGGAAGGGGCTCACCAGGGTGGCTCACGCCTCTAATCTCAGCACTTTGGGAGGCCAAGGCAAGAGGACTGCTTGAGGCCAGGAGTTCATAACCATCCTGGGCAACACAGTGAGACCCCATCTGTAGAAATACATAAATAAATTAACTAATTTAATGTAAGAGGGGAGGAAACATGGAATAAAAAAGGTATTCCAAGTGTCCACTCAGCCAGGAAGCAGGAAGAAGCCTCCGCTATCCTTTCCAAATCCCTTTAACCTTGCAGGGAGCCAGGTTGCTTGACTTTGTTCTGACTGTCCTCTCCCTTGTGTTACCTTATCAACAATCTTTCTCAGGGCCTTGAGGGTGGCATTACTTTCCAAGGTGAGTTTGACTAAGTTCTTCTGGGATGCTGCCCGGGCCTGAGTCCTTTGGGCCTTAAGTTTTCGCAGTTGTACAAGGACCAATTCCTTGTCGTTACGGATATACCGGTTCTCATCTTCACTCTCACGGCTGTGTATCATGATCTTGCCTTTTGAAATAGTTATGGCATCCTAGACGAACAGATTAGGGGAAACACTTGGCCAAATGAGGGTCTTCAGTGAGACAGGTAAAAGGGCTGCCTGGGGACTGAAATCAGAGCATATCATCTTTTCCCAACCAATCAGTGATGAGGCCCAGGGGAAACGAGGGAAGCAGAAGAGGGGATAATAGAGCAGTTAGGGCAGTGAGTATTTCACTGTGAGTAACTCACAGGTTAGTGAGTATACACTAACCTGTAGTTTTTGTATTTTTTTCATCTGTACTTCAATCTCTTTGGAGCTCTTCTCATCCTTCACCTGCAGGGTCTCAAAGGCAGCCTTTCGATCCTCTGTGGCATCAGTGTAATTCTTGAGTACATCCTGGAACTTTCTCCACAGATCTTCTACTATGTTCTCCAGGTGCAGCCTTAGAAAGTGCTTCTCTTCTAAATTCTAGCAAGTGACCCCAAAATAGCAAATGTTTGGAATTACCTTATTAGTGCCCTTTCACTTCCACCAGCAACCTCACCCTCTTGAACTGTTTGTAGCATAGTTTAGTACAGAGGTCTTCAATGAAAATGCCTACACAAGACCAGGCAGATGATATAAATAAGTTTTGTGGGCCGGGTGGGGCCTGTGGTGAACTGGAGAGGAAATGCTGCATTTGGGAGGAGGAGGGGCAGCCACTGAGCTCCACATGAGCCTTGCCATTTGGAAATGTGGCCCAGTGTTGCCAGATCTTTAAATTTTTCTAGGGAAGCTGAAAATTTGGATGTTTTTATGAAATCTCCAATTTTAAAGTGTAAGATGCTTATTCAAAAAATTTTATAAAACACTATGGGATAAATAAAAACAAAGAACTCCATACCCAAACCTAGGTCTGTGGGCTGGCTAAGTTTGCAACCTCGAGGACAACGGAAAGCACTTTGGATCAAGGGGCAGGAGACCTAGATTCTCCTGGTTCTACCACAGACCAGCAGCATGACTTTGGCAGGTCATTTTACTTATTGGGCCTTACTTTCTTCATCTGAAAATCACAGGGGTGAAGCCAGATGATCTCCTTGGTGCTTTTTAGCTCTAAAATGCATTCCCTTGACATTTTAGAATGGTCCTCCCTCCCAACGAATTTTTACAAAATTACAAAAAGCAGTAGGGATACCTACAGTGGCAATAGATATTTTATTCACTGTGTTGGCTAAAGGGGTCTCTTCTACCTCTAGTAGCCTTGAGCATTTTAATTTTTTAATTTTTTAATTTTTTTGAGAGAGGGTCTCACTCTGTCACCCAGGCTGGAGGGCAGTGTTGCTATCACAGTTCACTACAGCCTCCGTCTTCTGGGCTCAAGCGATCATCCTACCTCAGCCTCCTAAGTAGCTTGGACCATAGGTGCACACTACCACGCCTGGCTCTTTTCTTTTTTTTTTTTTTTTTGGTTGGGGGGTAGAGATGGCAGTCTCCCTGTGTTGCCCAGGCTGGTCTTGAACTCCTAGTCTCAAGTGATCCTCCTGCCTTGGCCTACCAAGGTGCTGGGATTACAGGTGTAAGCCACTGTTCCCAGCCTCCTTGAGCATTTTTCTATCACCTCCTTCCACTTCTTGTCTATCTACTCTCCCTCCGTACCATGTTTTTGAGATCATTCCACATGCTCTGGAACTCCAGCTTGCTTTCATACTCAGAATCTATATAGTTCTGCTCCATGGCCATGAAGATATCTTGTAGATAGTGAATCTCTTTCTCATGTTGGTCAATAATTGTCTTCCTGTAGGAGACAAGACACTGTCCCTGCTCTGAGGGATACAGGATATTGACAATAATGACAATTCAAAGCAGTATGTAATAAATATATGTGAATGGTACAAACTCTCAGGTACTGATGGAGAACAGAGAGAGGGAAGGCTCTATTCTTTTTCGGACTAGAAAGAATGAATACGGTTATTTTATTTTGATTTCTGAATGGGTAATACATTCATGCGATACCAAAAAAGTACAAAAGGTTACAGTGAGAAGTCTCTCTCCCATCGCTGTTCCCTGCCAAATGGGTAGGATTTTGATAGTTGAAAATGGGTAGTTGGTAAAAGGAATTTGAGGAGTTAAACTTAAAAAGAAGAAAAAAAAGAGTTATTAAAAAAAAGTAAAACAATAGCTTAGCCAGGTGAGGTGGCACGCACCTGTAGTCCCAGCTACTGGGGACACTGAGGCAGGAAAATTGCTTGAACCTGGGAGGCAGAGGTTGCAGTGAGCTGAGATTGCACCACTGCACTCCAGCCTGGACGACAGAGCGCGACTCCATCTTGAAAAAACAAAGCACAATTTAAAAAAAAAGTAAATAAAGAAAAAAATAGTGAAAGAAAAAAGAAGAAAGTGGGTGGTGAAGGCACACAGATAGGGGGCCTGACGTAAGTAAAGGGAAGCTAGAGCTGCAAACTTAAGCCAGAGTTTGTTTAAAAGGAACCAAGATATTCTCTGCTGGGGGTCCTGTGATAATCAATGTGGGATGCTCCAAGATACTAGCCACTTGCTTACAGGCAACTCCTTGACACAGACTCTGGACACTCCCCTGGATTCAATTCCCCATCTTCTCTTAGGCCCCCATACCTTTCTGTCTCAAACTCCTTGGTTAGGGCTTCCAGCTCCATGTTGTAACTTTCCTCCAGGAGACTGAGCCGGTGCCTCTGCAGGGTCAAAAGCTGGTCAACATTGTGCAAGTGGCTGCGCAGGGCACGGGCGTACTGCTCCTCAGCTTCGGACAGGTCTTTAGCTAAAGACTAGGCCAGAAAGAGAGAGTTACCATTCCAGCTGAATGGCATCTGTGTGAGAAAATAAAAATATATTCAGCTTGCAGTTTTTTATTTGTTCCTACTGCCAATTTGGCTTTAAGAATGCTAGTTGTCCTCCTCATTCGTGTAAAGCAAGAGTGATGGCAAGGGCTGAGCAAGGTGGCTCGCATCTGTAATCCCAGCATTTTGGGTAGCCAAGGTGGGAGGATTACATGAGCCTGGGAGCTCAAGACTAGCCTGGGCAACACAGGTGAGTGTGAGACCCCCCAATCTCTACAAAAAAAAAAAAACAACAAAAAAACATAAAAATTACCCAGGCTTTAGTCCCAGCTACTCACAAGACTTGGGCAGGAGGATTGCTTAAGCCCAAGAGTTCAAAGTTGCAGTAAGCTGAGATCATGCCACTGCACTCCAGCCTGGGTGACAGAACAAGACCCTGTCTCAAAAAAAAAAAAAAAAAAAAAGGCCGGGCACAGTGGCTTACACCTGTAATCCCAGCACTTTGGGAGGCCAAGGCAGGCAGATCACGAGGTCTGGAGTTCAAGACCAGCCTGACCAACATGGCGAAGCCCTGTCTCTAGTAAAAATACAAAAATGCCGGGCGCGGTGGCACAAGCCTGTAATCCCAGCACTTTGGGAGGCCAAGGTGGGTGGATCATGAGGTCAACAGTTCGAGACCAGCCTGGCCAACATAGTGAAACCCCGTCTCTACTAAAAATACAAAAAAAAAAAAAAAAAATCCGACCATGGTGGCAGGCGCCTGTAATCCCAGCTACTTGAGAGGCTGAGGCAAGGAGAATTGCTTAAACCTGGGAGGCAGAGGTTGCAGTGAGCTGAGATTGCGCCACTGCACTCCAGCCTGGGTGACAGTGCGAGACTCTGTCTCAAAATAAATACATAAATAATAATAATACAAATATTAGTTGGGTGTGGTGGTGCGTGCCTGTAATCCCAGCTACTCGGGAGGCTGAGGCAGGAAAATTCCTTGAACCCAGGAGGCCGAGGTTGCAGTGAGCTGAGATCATGCCACTGCACTCCAGCCTGGGCAAGAGAGCAAGACTCCGTCTCAAAGAAGAAGAAGAAAAAAAGTGATAGCAAGGAGCCCCATGAAGCCAGCCAGTGTCCTGTGGATGACTAACATTTACAGTGATGTAGCCACCCCTGAAAGGGATCAGGGATTCTTGGAGAAATGAGTGCTTTGAGGTCTGATGCAGAAAATGAGTTGACCCTGGGGTATCTTTTTTTTGAGATGGAGTCTCACTCTGTCACCAGTCTGGAATGTGGTGGTGTGATCTTGGCTCATTGTAACCTCAGCCTCCTGGGTTCAAACGATTCCTGCCTCAGCTTCCTGAGTAGCTGGGACTACAGGCACCTGCCACCATGCCCAGCTAATTTTTTACATTTTTAGTAGAGACAGGGTTTCACCATGTTGGCCAGGATGGTCTTGATCTTATGATCCGCCTGACTCGGCCTCCCAAAGTGCTGGGATTACAGGCATGAGCCACCGCTCCAGGCAGAACCTGGAGTATCTTATCATAAAAGATAGCAAAGAAGCTATCAAAGACCAAAAGGGTCATGTCAGAAGGACCCAGGAACCAACATGAAGTGCCTCACTGAGGCAGATTTTCCAAAGAAAATCACAGCAGTATCTCCCATCCTACAATTCTCTGCTATGTGACCTTGCCACTCCCCTATCAAAAGGTGGTGTCTCTTCTTCCAGCTCCTTGAATTTGGGCAGACCCTATGACTACATGGGTCAATAGAATACGGTGGAAGTGACACTATGCCAGTCCCAGGCATAACCCTTGGCTGGCCTGGCAGTTTCTGCTTCCCGCCCCTTAGAATGCTTGTTCTTAGGATGATCCCTCCAGGAGCCTAACAGTCATTCTGTGAGAAGCCAAGTGCAATGAATTTTTATTTATTTATTTATTTTTATTTTTTATTTATTTATTTTTTTGAGATGGAGTCTCACTCTGTCACCCAGGCTGGAGTGCAGTGGTGTGATCTCAGCTCATTGCAACCTCTGCCCCCCAGGTTCAAGTGATTCTCCTGCCTTAGCCTCCCGGAGTAGCTGGAATTACACACCACACCCAGCTAATTTTTTGTATTTTTTAGTAGAGATGGGGTTTCACCATGTTAGTCAGGCTGGTCTTGAACTCCTGACCTCGTGATCCACCCGCCTCGGCCTCCTAAAGTGCTGGGATTACAGGTGTGAACCACCGCGCCCAGCCAGAAGTTTTGTTTTGTTTTGTTTTGTTTTTTAATCAGTTATCACTGGAGGATACCAGACAACCAATTTTTAAAAAAACTGTTAAATAAAGGCAAGAGAAAGAAGCATTTATCTTGCTTTTCCTGTATAAACTATAGCTTTGAGTAATTGAATAGAAAATGAGGGGAAGTATCTCTTTTCAGAAATACTCAAGCTAATGAACAAAAAATGAATGATACTATTAGAAAATCAGGCCAGACACAGTGGCTCACACCTGTAATCCCAGATCTTTGGGAGGCTGAGGCAGGAAGATCATTTGAAGCAAGAGTTTGAGGCCAAGAGTTTGAGACTAACCTGGGCAACAGAGTGAGGGCCCTATCTCTATTTCTTTCTCTCTCTCTCTTTTTTTTTTTTTTCCTTACTGGATCACTACATCTAGACCCCATCTCTATTTCTTTTTGTTTTGAGTCAGGGTCTTGTTCTGTCATCCAGGCTGGGTCAGGTGTCATGATCAGAGCTTATTGCAGCCTCAATCTCCCAGGCTCAATTGGTCCTCCACCTCAGCCTCCTGAGTAGCTGGGACTATAGGCACACACTACCATGCCCAGCTAATTTTTAAGTTTTTTTGTAAACAGGGTTTCACCATGTTGCCCAGGCTGGTCTCGAACTCCAGGGCTCAAAGGATCTGCCTGCCTCAGCCTCCCAAAGTGTTGGGATTACAAGCATGAACCACTGTGCCTGGCCCCATCCCCATTTCTAAAATACAATTTAAACATTTTAAAAATAAGCATTTTTGCATCTCCCAATAATTTAATGGATCAACAGCTGCTAACATCACAAAAAGAGAGCTAGACAATATGTGCCTCTTGATACAACATCGCTAAGCATCTAAATCCAATTACCCAAATAAAAATACAGAGGAAAAGGTAATGTGGTAAACTGCAATACAGAATACTATGCAGTTGTAAAATAAGAAGCTCTTTACAGGAAAATACGGAACAATCTCATATATATATATGAGCACAATCTTGGCTCACTGCAACCTCTGCCTCCCAGGCTCAGGTGATCCTCCTACCTCAGCCTCCCCAGTAGCTGGGACTATAGGCACATGCCACCACACCCAGCTAATTTTTATATTCTTAGTAGGGACAGGGTTTTACCATGTTGCCCAGGCCAATCTCGAACTCCTAGGCTCAAGCAATCCACCTGCATTGGCCTCCTAAAGTGCTGGGATTTCAGGCATGAGCCACCGTGCCCACCCTCCAAGATACATTATTAAGTGAAAAAACCAAGGGGCAGAATAGTATATAATATGATCATTTATATAAAAAAAAAAAAGAAAAAAGAAAAAAGATTTCCTTATGAAACTAGAATTATTGGAAGGAACACCGGGTACCTGGAAGGCACTGGTGGGGAGGAACTTTTCTCTATATAACCTTTTTTTCTTTTGGATTTTGAATAATGTGAATGTACTACCTTCAAAAAAGTAAAACAAGATTAAACAGAAAAGCATTTATGGAATTGCCCACATGATCCAGGCACCTTGAGTCCACACACTGTAAACTATCATGACCTCTACACAGAGAAAGCTTTTACCTTATATGTTTACAATGATAAAAGGATCCTATGAAATAGGTTCTGATGATGGAAGACTATTCACTCACTCAGCAAATGTTTACCTAACCCCTGCTATGTACCAGCACTGTGCAGGATGTTGAGGATTCAGAGATAAAAAGATATGCCCACTGCTCCCAAAGTAGCTTACAGTCTAGTAGGAAGAGTTACATAAATAGAAAATCACAACATAACATGGAAATTGCTATAAGGTTGATGATTTATTGAGTGACAATGAATATAAAGGATTGAGTGCCTACATATGACTAAGCACTGGGAAAGCCTTCACCGAAGAGATGTCATTTGTATCAACTCTTGAAGGAGGAATGAAAGTTTACTCCTTCAAGTAAGGAGCTCACTCCTGTAATCCCAGCACTTTGGGAGGCTGAGGCAGGTGGATCACCTGAGGTCACGAGTTCCAGACCAACCTGACCAACATGGTGAAGCCCCATCTCTACTAAAAATACAAAAATTAGCCAGCATGGTGGTGCACACCTGTAGTCCCAGCCACTCAGGAGGCTGAGGCAGGAGGATCACTTGAACCTGGGAGGTGGAGATTGCAGTGAGCAGAGATTGCACCACTGCACTCCACCCTAGGCAACAGAATGAGACTCCATCTCAGAAAAAAAAAAAAAAAAAAAAAAAAGGGCAGAGCGCAGTGTGGTGTATAATCCCAGCATTTTGGGAGGCTGAAGTGGGCAGATCACTTGAGGTCAGGAGTTCAAGACCAGCTGGCCAACACGATGAAACCCTGTATCTACTAAAAATACAAAAATTAGCCGGGCGTGGTGGCATGCACCTGTAATCCCAGCTACTTGGGAGGCTGAGGCAGGAGAATCGCTTGAACCCGGGAGGCGAAGGTCACAGTGAGCCGAGATTGCTCCACTGCACTCCAGCCTGGGAGACAGAATGAGACTCCGTCTCAAAATAAATAAGTAAATAAAAATAAAAATAATAAGAAAGTTTGTTAGGACGACTGGAGAAGAAATGGAGATGAGAATTCCAGACACAGAGAATAGCATATGCAAAGGCACAGGTAAGAAACAAGGCTGGCTGTATGAAAAGTACAGGTGGGCAGAGGCCGGGTGTGGTGGCTCACGCCTGTAATACTCAGCCTGGGCAACAAGAGCGAAACTCCATCTCAAAAAAAAAAAAGTACAGGTAGGAACCAGATCATGAAAGGCTTTGATGTTCTTATTATGGAGTTTGGACTTTTTCCTGTAGATGGGGGAACCACTAAGATTTAAGCAGTGGAGTGACAGGATTAGATTTCTGCTTTAGAAAGATAACCCTAGTACTCATGCCTATAATCCCAGCACTTTGGGAGGCCGAGGTAGTTGGATCACCTGAGGCCAGGAGTTAGAGACCAGCCTGGCCAACATGGCGAAACCCCGTCTCTACTAAAAATGCAGAAATTAGCTGGACACAGTGGCATGCACCTGTAATCCCAGCTACTCAGGAGGCTGAGGCAGGAGAATCACTTGAACCTAGGGGGCAGAGGTTGCAGCGAGCCAAGATTGTGTCACTGCACTCCTGCCTGGGTGACTCTGTCTAAAAATAAAATAAAATTAATAATAATAATAATAATCGTAGTAGTTCTGCAGAGAATCTAGAGGCAGTTGAATGCGAAGGGTGGAAAACAGGAAACAAATAGTTTAGGTTAGAGATGATGCCCAGGTCTCAACTACAGGAGGACAGTGAAAAAGGACAGCAGGGTATAGCTTTGAAAACTACTTTAAAGTAGACAACTTATACAACACTTAGTAACAGAGGTCAGGGACAGATGCAAAATCTAGGATGGACTGGGCCCAGTGGTTCATGCCTGTAATACTAGCACTTTGGGAGGCCAAAGTGGGAGGACTGCTTGAGGCCAGGAGTTCAAGACCAGCATGGGCAACGTAACGAGACTACATCTCTACAAAAAATGTAAAAATTTGTTAGATGAGGTGGTGTGCACCTGTGGTCCCAGCTACTGCAGAGGGTGAGGTGGGAGGATCAGCCTGGGCAACACAGTGAGACCTTGTCTCTACTAAAAATTAAAAAATCTAAAATTTAGCCAATCATAAGCTGGGCACGGTGCCTCACGCCTGTAATCCCAGCACTTTGGGAGGCCGAGGCGGGCAGATCACAAGGTCAAGAGTTCGAGACCAGCCTGACCAATATAGTGAAACCCGGTCTCTACTAAAAATACAAAAGTTAGCTGGGCGTAGTGGTGTGCGCCTGTAATCCCAGCTATTTGGGAGGCTGGGGCAGGAAAATCACTTGAACCCGGGAGGCGGAGGTTGCAGTGAGCCAAGATGGCACCACTGCATTCCAGCCTGGGCGACAGGGTGAGACTCCATCTCAAAAAAAAAAAAAAAAAAATTAGCCAATCCTAGTGAGAGCCTGTAGTCCCAATTGCTCAGGTGGGAGGATCACTTGAGCCCAGGAACTTGAGTGTAGTGAGCTATGATTGTGCTATTGCACTTCAGCCTGGACAACAGTGAGACTGTCTCAAAAAATAAAATAAAATAAAATAAAGTCAGGGTAATATGTAAGATTGTCTAGCCCTAGAAAACTGGTTAAAGGGTGAGATGGCCAGACTCAGAAATCTGGGGAATGTTGAAGTTCAGAGGATGGAGAGAGGAAGATAAACTCACTGGAGTGAATGGTTTATGTCCCAGAGGTAGCAAAAATGACAGAATGGTGTCTTGCAAGCCAAAGGAGAGTTTCAAGACCCAGGGCATGACCAAGAATGTCAGTGCCATAGAGAGGTTAGGTTAGATAAAGACTAAATGATGAAAAGTAGTCACAATTCTGAACCGGTGGCCTTTACTTGAGCAGTTTCCTAGAGAAGGGTAGAAATCAGATGTTGTGGGATGCAGGGTAAAAGGGAAGTGAAGAAGTAGAGATAGTGAGGATCACTAACATTTCCACATTTAATATGTGAGTCTTACTCAGGAATGACCCTGAAGGTGGTTAATATTAACAGTGTGTGATTTACCTAAGCAAGAACTGTTATCATAAGCTGAGAGGCTGCTGTGTAGGAAGAAGTTAATTGTGTCGGGGTGAACCTGGTCAACTACTCAGCTTCCCTTAACCCATTCATGCCTGAGGTTGCAAATATTTTTTGTGAAAAATCAGACCTTGGTGATGACCTTGAGCAGTACAAGATACATAACTCACCAAAACTTAGCATTCCAATAATGGAACACTAGGCAATGAACACTGCTGTTCTTATCAAGTGTTTGATAACTTCCAATAAGTGTCTGAAAAAGCCTCTTAAAAATCCATAAGTTATGGGCTGGGCGCAGTGGCAAACGTCTGTAATCCCAGCCCTTTGGGAAGCTGAGGTTTGTGGATCACCTAAGGTCAGGAGTTCCAGACCAGCCTGGCCAACATGGTGAAACCCTGTCTCTACTAAAAATATAAAAATTAGCTGGGCTTGGTGGCGGGCGCCTGTAATCCCAGCTATTCAGGAGGTTGAGTCAGGAGAATCGCTTGAACCCAGGAGGCAGAGGTTGCAGTGAGCTGAGACCGGGCCTTTGCACTGCAGCCTGGGCAACAAGAGTGAAACTCCATCTCGAAAAAAGAAAAAAATCCGTAAGGTATAACTGGTGGGGTGTGAACTTCTAATGAATAATGGTTATTGCAAATTTGAGGACTCTTAATATATATCTCTGGAAGCTGCCCAAGGTCTGCTGAGCTTTTTCCCCAGGGGTTAGGCTATGAAAGAGAAATGTGTGTTTTCTAGAGGGGGAATACCATGTTGACAATGTATATTTTGCTGTTACTGTGGGCTTTGTTTTGTTTACAATTGAAAAGACTCTGGCTGGGCGCAGTGGCTCACACCTGTAATCTCAGCACTTTGGGAGGCCAAGGAAGGTGGATCACGAGGTCAGGATATCAAGACCATCCTGGCCAACACCGTGAAACCCCATCTCTACTAAAAATACAAAAATTAGCCAAGCATGGTGGCACACGCCTATAGTTGAAGCTACTCGGGAGGCTGAGGCAGGAGAATCACTTGAACCCGGCAGGTGGAGGCTGCACTGAGCCGAGATCACAGCACTGCACTCCAGCCTGGCGACAGAGCAAGACTCCGTCTCAATAAATAAATAAATAAATAAATAAATAAATAAATAAATAGACTAAGGAGAAGGCAGTAAATGGAGATAGACTATTAAAAGTAAGAAAAAAGAAGGGGTACAGAAAATCCCTTAGAAGAAAAGATAGGGTGGAATCAAGAACTCAAGAACCTCCCAAGAGCATAAGGATGGCTGATTGAATTGCTTAGAAATCCAGAACTGCTCTTACCCATGGAGATCTTCTCAACCTTATCCAGGGCCACTGAAGTTGAATCAAGAGGCCAAACAATTTGGTTGAATGGAGCACTGCAGTAGGAATCAATAAACACAGGCTGGAGTCCTGGCTCTCTCACTGACTAGGTATGTGACCTTGGGCAAGTCAGTTCCCCTCTGGAACTGAGCCTTCTGACATTGAAATGAAGGTGTGGGACTCATTTCAAGTCACTGGGTGATGTCTACTGTGCCTTACAACTCTACTATTGGATAGTGCTGGTTTGGGGCAGCAGATTACAAGGAGAGTGGCTCCTCTAAGGGAGAGAGGGGTGAAAGATAGCCCTATATTCTATTTTTTATTTCTGTGAAAACCGTTGTTACCAATAGCCTGGCTTTCTCACAGCCTGTGTCTTGTGAGGACTTAAAGATGGATTAATTCACTAGGATCATTCTATTAAGAGGTCAGGAAGCCATACTCAAGGTTTCCTTGGAAAGAGTGCCTACCTTGATGACATTGTCCTTACAGTCCACCACTCGTTCAAATGTTTGGCTGAGGATCTCAATGTCCTTATGAAGCTCTCTGGTCTTGACTTCCCTAAGGACAGTTCTCCACTGTGTGTTAATCTTATTAAGGTTCAAAGCACTGTTGTGTTCCTCCTTGGCCAGCTTGTCCTGTGTGAAGGAATAAATAAGAAAGTCAGGGCCTTTCAGTACAACAAACAAGATCACTCTTAATTTATCAGCTGACACCTTACCCCTTTTCGATGGGAACGGCCTGATGGCATTTAGGGAGGGCAAGGGTGAATTTCCTTCAGGGTGGGAGCATCAGAGTAGGATGTTGTTTGTAATGACCCATCTCCAGGGAGAATATCAGCATTCCAGACAGCTGGGATAGCGGACAGGACCTAAGGTCCCAGTTCTGTGATTCAATAGAGACTGCCAAGCTGTATACCACGCACCCCCTCCATGTTTCGCGGAGAACACCCCCGCCTCCCAAACAATGTTGCCTGAAATCTAAGTATATCTGGGTCTCAGGATTTCCGGAGGAGGGGAGGTCAGGATGAAAATGAGGTTTCCTCAGTGACAGGCCAGCGCAGCGGGTGGATGGGGTTGAGCAGGACATAATGCAAAAGGCCATCACCTTCAAGAACTGGCTAAGGAGCCTCTCTTTCTTTTTGGCCATCTCCTCCTCTGCCAGCAACTTCTGTTGAAACAGAAGCAGCTGCTCCTCATCGGACAGGGGCGTCTTGGCCTTTTTTTCTTTCTTAGGCATGGCGGGGCAGGGGATTGGATCCGGGAAAGAAGCTTCGGCCTGTCTCGACCCGCGTTACAGAGCGTAGAAGAAAAATGTCCCTAGAAAGGGGCCTTCCAGAACTGCCCCTGATTGTGGGCGGTTGTGGGACCTGAGATCTCAGCTCTCGCACAAGAGAGACCCCGGACTATCAGTGAGGCTGAGCTCTCCCACGGTAAGACGCGTCTAGTCTCCTAGCAACGAGGATCTCGCTAATATAGAGAGGCAACGGCTAGAAGAGTCCATGTCTTGGAGCGCCCCCTATCCAGTGGAGGACCGCCGTCGATTTTTGAGAGGGTTCTTTTACCTCTCAAAAACCTGTCTCCTCAGTGCATTTATTTATTTATTTTTTTTTTGAGTCTCGCTCTGTCGCCTAGGCTGGGCATGATCTCAGCTCACTCAACCTCCGCCTCCCCTGTTCAAGCAATTCTCCTGTCTCAACCTCCCCTCAGTGCACTTTTATAAACCTTCCTCAGACCCCGTGGGAAGCCCAAGATCGTCAAAAACAGAACCAAGAATCTGACCGATATGTCAAAATTAAGTGTAACTGGCGGAAACCCAGAGGTGTTGACAACAGAGTTCGTAGAAGTTCAAGGGCTAGATCTTGATGCCCAATATTGGTTATGGGAGCAACAAAAAAACAAAGCACATGCTGCCCAGTGGCTTCTGGAAGTTCCTGGTCCACAACGTCAAGGAACTGGAAGTGCTGCTGTTGTGCAACAAATCTTACTGTGCTGAGATCGCTCACAATGTTTCCTCCAAGAACCGCAAAGCTATCGTGGAAAAGAGCTGCCCAGCTGGCCATCAGAGTCACCAACCCTAATCCCAGGCTGCGCAGCAAAGAAAATGAGTAGACAGCTCATGTGCATGTTTTGTGTTTAAATAAAACTGTAAAAACTGCAAACAACAACAACAAAAAAAACCTTTTTAAAAAAGGTAAGTGTTGGAGAGAATGTGGAGAAACGGGAACCCTCATATATTGGTGGTGGAAATGTAAAATGGTGTAGCCACCTTGGAAAACAGTTTGGCAATTTTTAAAAATGTTAAACATAAATTTACCATGTGACCCAATAATTTCACTCTTAGGGATCTGCCTAAGAGAAATGAAAGCATACATACACACAAAAACTTGCACAAGAATTTTCTTCTCTGTCTCACTCATAATAGCCCAATTGGAAAAATTAGAGACAACCTAAATGTCCATTAACATGTGAATGAGTAGACAAAATATGCTGTGTCCATACAATGGAATATTATTCAGAACAAGCTATGGATACCAGCTACAATGTAGGTGAACCTCAAAAAGAATATGCAGATTGGGCGCTGTGGCTCACACCTGTAATCCCAGCACTTTGGGGGGCCGAGGCGGGAGGATTGCTTTAGCCTAGGAGATCGAGACCAGCTTGAACAATGTGACGAAATCCCTTCTCTACAAAAAATACAAAAGAAGTTAGCTGGGCGTGGTGGTGCATACCTGTTGTCCCAGCTACCCCAGGAGGCTGAGGTGAGAGGATCACCTAAGCCCCAGAGGTCAAGCCATAATCAAGCCATTGCACTCCAACTGGGTGACAGAGCAGCCCTGTCTCAAAAAAGAAACAACAAAAACAAAACAAACAAACCCTTTTTTAGACTGGAGTCTCACTCTGTCACCTAGGCTGGAGCAGTGCATGATCTCAGCTCACTGCAACCTCCACCTCCCGGGTTCAATAAATTATCCTGCCTCAGCTTCCCGAGTAGCTGGGACTACAGGTGTGCACCACCAAGGCTGCCTAATTTTTGTATTTTTAGTAGAGATAGGGTTTCACCATGTTAGCCAGGTTGGTCTCAAACTCCTGACCTCATATGATCCACCCACCTCGGCCTCCCAAAGTGCTGGGATTACAGTCGTGAGCCACCATGCCCAACCAAAAAAACCCTATGCTCGGCCGGGTGCGGTGGCTCAAGCCTGTAATCCCAGCACTTTGGAAGGCTGAGGTGGGCGGATCACAAGGTCAGGAGATCAAGACCATCCTGGCTAACACGGTGAAACCCCGTCTCTACTAAAAAATACAAAAAAACTAGCTGGGCGAGGTGGCGGGCGCCTGTATTCCCAGCTACTCGGGAGGCTGAGGCAGGAGAATAGCGTAAACCCGGGAGGCAGAGCTTGCAGTGAGCTGAGATCTGGCCACTGCACTCCAGCCTGGGCGACAGAGCGAGACTCCGTCTCAAAAACAAACAAACAAACAAACAAACAAAAAAGACAAAAAAAACCCTCTATGCTCAGTGAAATAAGCCAGATACAAGTGATTACATATTGTATGGCTCCATTTATATGAAATATCTGGAAGAGGCCAAGCTATAAAGATAGAAAGTAGATTACCTTCTTTCTTTTTTTCTTATTTTCTCTCCTTCTTTCTTTCTCTCTCTCTCTCTCTCTGTCTCTCTCTCTGTTTCTTTTTTTGGCTGAGTCTTGCTCAGTTGCCCAGGCTGGAGTGCAGCGGCACAGTCTCGGCTCACTGCAACCTGCACCTCCCAGGTTCAAGTGATTCTCCTGCCTCAGCTTCCCAAGTAGCTGGGATTACAGGCACCCACTACCACGCCCGGCTAATTTTTGTATTTTTAGTAGAGATGGGGTTTCACCATGTTGGCCAGGCTAGTCTCAAACTCCTGGCCTCAAGTGATATACCTTGGCCTCCCAAAGTGCTAGGGTTACAGGTGTGAGCCACTGCACCCAGCCAGATTACCTTCTTTCTAACCCCCTAACCCCCAGTGGGAAATCCTAACCCCCAATGGAATGATATTAGGTGGGGCCTTTGGGAGGTATTTAGGTTTAGATAGGTCATGAGAGTGGAGCTCCCATTATGGGATTAGTGTCCTTAGAAGAAGAGAAAGAGACTAGCATTGTCTCTCGGCTTTGTGAGGATATTGGAGAAAGACAGCCATGTGCAAACCAGGAAGAGAGCCCTCACCAGACACCAGATCTGCCAGCACCTTGATCTTGGACTACCCAGGCTCCAGAGCTGTGAGAAATAAACATTTGTTGTTTAAGCCACCTAGTATATGGTATTATGTTATGGCAGCCTGAACTAAGACAATTTTCTATTATCTGTGGGAGGGGAGAGGAAGATAGTATAATAGTAAATGTGTGTATAAATATATATAGTAAATGTGCTTGAGGGATCATACTGGGATGTTGAAAATGCTCGAAAATGTATTTATGTTAAACAAGTTGATGAATTTGGTTTGAAAAGTCATTGAGCCAGATGCCATGGCTCACCCCTATAATCCTGGCACTTTGGGAGGCCAAGGAAGGAGGATCACTTGAGCCCAGAAGTTCAAGATCAGCCTGGGAAACATAGCAAGAACTTGTTTGTAAAAAATAAAAATAGTCTGGGCATGGTGGCTCACGCCTGTAATCTAAGCACTTTGGGAGGTTAAGGTGGGTGGATCACCAGCCTGGCCAACAAGGTGAAACCCTGTAGCCAGGCGTGGGCATGGTGGCTCACACCTGTAATCCCAGCACTTTGGGAGGCCAAGGTGGGTGGATCACCTGAGGTCAGGAGTTCAAGACCAGCCTGACCAACATGGAGAAACCTTATCTCTACTAAAAATACAAAATTAGCTGGGCGTGGTGTCGCATGCCTGTAATCTCAGCTACTCAGGAGGCTGAGGCAGGAGAATCACTTGAACCTGAAAGGCAGAGGTTGCAATGAGCTGATATCGTGCCATTGCACTCCAGCCTGGGCAACAAGAGCAAAACTCTGTCTCGAAAAAATAATAATAATAAAATAAAATTTAAAATAAAAATAAAAAGCTTGGTTGGGTGTGGTGGCTCATGCCTGTAATCCCAGCACTTTGGGAGGCTGAAGTGGGTGGATCACTTGAGGTCAGGAGTTCAAAACCAAACTGGCCAACATGGTTAAACCCTGTCTCTACTAAAAACACAACAATTAGCCCAGGTGTGGTGGCACACATCTGTAGTCCCAGCTACTTGCGTGGCTGAGGTATGAGGATCGCCTGAACCCAGGAGGTGGAGGTTGCCGTGAGCTGTGATCATGCCACTGCACTCCAGCCTGGGTGACAGAACAACCTAGTCTCAAAAAAAAAAAAAAAAAAGTCATCAAATTATACACTTTAAAAAAGTGAACTGGCCAGGTGCAGTGGCTCATGCCTGTAATCCCAGCACTTTGGGAGGCTGAGGCGGGCAGATCACCTAAGGTCGGGAGTTCGAGACCAGCCTGACCAACATGGAGAAACCGCGTCACTACTAAAAATACAAAATTAGCTGGGGGTGGTGGCGCATGCCTGTAATACTCATGACAATCATAGTCCTAGGTTCCGTAACTGGTCACGTGGTCATAGCTGGTATTAATAGCTACCTTTTTCTACTACTATCCTGTATTCCCTTTGCCTTCAGCAAGTACCTTAACAGGTGTTTACCTGTTTCTTTACCTGATGGACTGACTCAAAGCTTCATTTCTGAAGGCTCTGGGCCATTAGTAGTCCTGGATTGGTTTGTTTTAGTTTTCCATTGACCTTAATCACAGGTCACAGTAATACTGAGATGACCTAAGGAATCGCCTGTATTCTTGATATACTGATACTTACCTACACTGTGAAGTAATATTCCAATTTTTCTTTTTCTTTCTTCTTTTTCTTTTCTTTTTTTTTTTTTTTTTTTTGACAGAGTCTCACTCTATCACCCAGGCTGAAGTGCAATGGTGCAATCTCAGCTCACTGCAACCTTGGTCTCCTGCTTCAGCTTCCCAAGTCACTGGAAATACAGGCGTGCACTACCATGCCTGGCTAATTTTTGTATATTTATTTATTTTTGTTGTTGTTTGTTTGTTTCTTTTTTGAGACAAAGTCTTGCTCTGTCACACAGGCTGGAGTGCAGTTGTGTGATCTTGGCTCATTGCAACCTCCACCTTCCCAGTTCAAGCGATTCTCCTGCCTCAGCCTCCCGAGTAGCTGGGATTACAGGTGCGTGCCACCACGCCCAGCTAATTTTTGTATTTAGTAGAGATGGGGTTTCACCATGTTGGCCAGGCTGGTTGTGAACTTCTGACCTCAGGTGATCTGCCCACCTCGGCCTTCCAAAGTTCTGGGATTATAGGCATGAGCCACCACGCCCAGCCTCCAATTTTTCATTGCTAGTTAGGATCAATCACCCCAGCCAGCACAGTAACTTCTTTCTTCGCCTGCTGACTCAGAGCCATGAGGATCCCAAAGTGGCCTGGCTTCAGTCTATTCCACTTTAATGGAATCATTGTGTCTCCTGGTGGAAGCATTCTTCCCTTTGGAGCTAAGACCTCTAGGCCAGCAGAGCATGAGACTGGAAGAACAGGAAACAAAAATGTTGCTAGTGGGCCTCTAGTGGTAATTGTGCATTGTGCCATTCCCATTTCCATCCTTTAATTCCTGGACCTATGAATCCTGGCTGTGGAAGAAACAGCCCTATGTATTGAACACTGATTCAGAACATAGATAGTCTTCTAGAGATCCATGCTAAAAAAAAAAAAAAAAAAAAAAAGACGAGATCCATGCTCCAGTCTTGCAAGGTGTTGTGACCTAGCTGATAGCATAAATGTGTCTTCAAAAGGTCATTCCAGGCTAGGCGCGGTGGCTCACATCTGTAATCCCAGCACTTTGGGAGGCCAAGGTGGGTGGATCACCTGAGAAGAGTTCGACACCAGCCTGACCAACATGGAGAAAACTCGTCGCTACTAAAAATACAAAATTAGCTGGGTGTGGTGGTGCATGCCTGTAATCCCAGCTACTCTCGAGGCTGAGGCAGGAGAATCATTTGAACCCGGGATGCAGAGGTTGCGGTGAGCTGAGATGGTGCCATTGCACTCCAGCCTGGGCAACAACAGTGAAATTCCGTCTCAAAAAAAAAAAAAAAAAAAAGCCATTCCATCATTCTGTCAAACCAGCTTCAAGTTGGTGGGGAACATGGTAAGACTAGTGAATTTATAAGCATGGGCCCATTGCCATACTTCATTTGCTGTAAAATGAATTCCTTGATCAGAAGCAATGCTGTGTGGAACACCATGAAAGTGAATGAAACATCCTGTAAATCCATGGATGGTAGTTTTGGCAGAAGCATTGTGTATAGAGAAGACAAATCCGGATTTGCTCGTTCTCATGTTTATTTGCCATTTGAACATCCTCTTTTGTAGTGTATCTAATCAAGTTTCTTGCCAATTTTTATGTTAGATTGTATATCTTTTACTGGTTTATAGGAATTCATTTTATACAGTATTCTGAATGTAAGTCTTTTATCAGTATATGTGTTTCAAATTTCTTTTCCCAGTCTATGGCTTACCTTTTCACTTTATTTTCTTTTTCAAAAATTTAATTCACATACCATAATATTCAACCTTTTTTTCACCTTTTTAATAATGTTTTGTTTGGTTTGGGCCAATAGAATATTTAAAACTTTTAATGTAGTAAATTACATGACTGTATTAGAACATGTCATGTACCCCATAAATATATACACCCACTATGTACCCACAAAAATTTAAAATAATAATTTTTAAATGTAGTCAAGTATATCAGTCTTTTTCTTTAGGCTTACTATTTGGTTTTTGTATACTGTTTAAGAAATCTTTCCCAAAAAAAGATGTCTTTTTTCTATCCTAAGGTCATGAAGATAGGTTTCTACCTTATTTCTAGAGGCTTTATTGTTCTGCCTTTTACATTTATATATACAATTCACCTGGGTTGATTTTTGTTATTGTGATTTTATATATGCCTTAGAGATACTTCCTCACTGCTCTGCACTGTCGTCCCTTTTGTCATAAATCAAGTGTACATCTATGTGTGGGTTTGTGTTTGGATTTTTTATTCTATCCCATTGACCTACTTTTTTTTTTTTTCTTTTTTCTTTTTTGAGACAGAGTCTTGCTCTGTTGCTCTGGATAGAATGCAATGGTGTGATCTTGGCTCACTGCAACTTTTGCCTCCTGGGTTCAAGAGATTCTCCTGCCTCAGCCTCCTGAGTAGCTGGGACTATAGGCACACGCCACCACGCCCAGGTAATTTTGTATTTTTAGTAGCAATGGGGTTTCACCATGTTGGTCAGGCTGGTCTTGAACTCCTGACCTCATGATCCGCCCGCCTGAGCCTTCCAAAGTGCTGGGATTACAGGCATGAGTCACTGTGCCTGGCTTTTTTTTGTTTTTTTTTTTGAGACAGAGTATCACTCTTGCCCAGGCTGGAGCACAGTGGCAGGATCTTGGGTAACTGCAACCTCCACCTCCTGGGTTCAAGCGATTCTCCTGCCTCAGCCTCCCAAGTACCTGGGATTACAGGCGTGCACTACCACGCCCAGGTGATTTTTGTATTCTTAGTAGAGATGGGGTTTCACCATGTTGGCCAGGCTGGTCTCAAACCCCGGATCTCATGTGATCCACCCACCTTGGCCTCCCAAAGTGCTGCGATTACAAGCATGAGCCACTGCGCCCGGCCTGTTAGAAAGTTTTTCTTTTTCTTTTTCTTTTTAATTTTTTGTTTTTTGGGTTTTTTTGTTTGTTTGTTTGTTTGTTTTTTGTTTTTTGTTTTTTTTGAGACGGAGTCTCGCTCTGTCGCCCAGAGCTGGAGTGCAGTGGCCGGATCTCAGCTCGCTGCAAGCTTCGCCTCCCGGGTTCACGCCATTCTCCTGCCTCAGCCTCCCGAGTAGCTGGGACTACAGGCGCCCGCCACCTCGCCTGGCTAGTTTTTTTGTATTTTTTAGTAGAGACGGGGTTTCACCGTGTTAGCCAGGATGGTCTCGGTCTCCTAACCTCGTGATCCGCCCGTCTTGGCTTCCCAAAGTGCTGGGATTACAGGCTTGAGCTACCGCGCCCGGCCGGGTTTTTTTTGTTTTTTGAGACGGAGTCTTGCTCTTGTCGCCCAGACTGGAGTGCAATGGTGCAATCTTGGTTCACTGCAACCTCCACCTCCTGGGTTCAGGTGATTCTCCTGCCTCAGCCTCCCGAATAGCTGAGATTACAGGTGTCTGCCACCACGCCCAGGGTAATTTTTGCACTTTTAGTAGAGACGGGGTTTCACCATGTTGGCCAGGTTGGTCTCGAACTCCTGACCTCAGCTAATCTGCCTGCCTTGGCCTCCCAAACTGCTGGGATTACAGGCGTGAACCACTGCCAAGCATGGTAAAGTTTTTCTTTATTTTTTTTCTTCCTTTCTTTTTTATGAGACGGAGTTTCACTCTTGTTGCCCAGGCTAGAGTGCAATGGCATGATCTCAGCTCACCGCAACCTCTGCCTCCCGGGTTCAAGCAATTCTCCTGCCTCAGCCTCCCGAGTAGCTGAGATTATAGGCATGTGCCACCACGCCCAGCTAATTTTGTATTTTTAGTAGAGATGAGGTTTCTCCATGTTGGTCAGGCTGGTGTTGCCCGGTAAAGTTTTTCTGCTAGATATCTTAAACATATTTTGTTAGAATTATTCTAAGGTACTTGATATTTTTATTCAAATGTAAATGGTATCTTTACAAAGTTCTGTTTGTTGCTGACATATGAGAATAAAATTGGCCAGGTGCAGTGGCTCACGCCTGTATTCCCAGCACTTTCGGAGGCTGAGGCAGGCAAATCACCTGAGGTCAGCAAATCACCTGAGTTTGAGACAAGCCTGACCAACATGGTGAAACCCAGTCTCTACTAAAAATACAAACATTAGCCAGGTGTGGTGGCGAGTGCCTGTAATCCCAGCTACTAGGGAGCCTAAGACAGGAGAATCACTTGACTCCCGGAGACAGAGGTTGCAGTGAGCCGAGATGGTGCCATTGCAGTCCAGCCTGGGTGACAGAGACTCTGTCTCAAAAATAAAATAAATAAAATGAAATAAAATAAATATAAAATAAAATGAAATGAAATTGAAGCCAGCGAGTGAATCTGCCTATCTGAATGTGTTTCTGCAGAAATTTTTATTTATTTATTTCACTGTTTTGAGATAAGGTCTTGCTATCATCCAGGCTGGAGTGCAGTGGCATAATCACAGCTCAGTACCATCTAACTTCTGGGCTCAAGAGATCCTCCCGCTTTAGCCTCCCAAGTAGCTAGGACTATAGACTTGAACCTAAAAATATTTTTTATTTTATTTATTTTATTTTTTTGAGATGGAGTCTCGCTCAGATGGAGTCAACGCAATCTCAGCTCACTGCAAGCTCCGCCTCCCGGGTTCACCCCATTCTCCTGCCTCAGCCTCCCGAGTAGCTGGGACTACAGGTGCCTGCCACCACGCCCGGCTAATTTTTTTGTATTTTTAGTAGAGACGGGGTTTCACCGTGTTAGCCAGGATGGTCTCGATCTCCTGACCTCATGATCCATCTGTCTCGGCCTCCCAAAGTGCTGGGATTACAGGAGTGAGCCACTGGGCCCGGCCTAAAAATATTTTTAAATTGGCTAATTAGAAAAAAAAAATCTTTTGTAGAGATGAGGTCTCACTATGTTGCCCAGGTTGGGAACTCTTGACCTCAAGCGATCCTCCTGCCTAAGCCTCCCAAAGTGCTGGGATTACATGTGTGAACCATTGTGCCCACCCCTCTTTCTTATAATGTCTTTATTGGATTTAATATCAAGGTTATGTTTGTCTAATAAAATGAATTGGGGAGAGTAGCCTTTTTTTTTTCTGTCTTCTTCTTTCTTTTTGTTTTTATTTTTCTTTTTGAGACAATCTCACTCTGTCACACAAGCTGGAGTGCAATGGCACAATCATGGCTCACTGCAGCCTCAACCTCCCCTACTCAGGCACTCCTCCCACCTCAAGCCTCCCAAGTAGCTGGGACTACAGGTGCATGCCACCTGACATGGCTAGTTCTTTGTAATTTTTTGTAGAGATCAGGTTTCACCATGTTGCCCAGGCTGGTCTCAAACTCCTGGGCTCAAGTGATCCACCTGCCTTGGCCTCCCAAAGAGCTGCTATTACAGGCATGAGCCACTGGGTCCAGCTGTTTATTTCTATTATTTGCAAGCATTTATGTCCAGTTGGCATTATTTCTTCCTTAAATATTTGGTAGAATTCACTGGTGCCACATCTGGGCCTGGGATTTGATTTGTGTGAATTTAAAAAATAACATTTGTATTGAGACATAATTCACATGCCAAGCAAATCACCCACTTAAAATGTACGATTCTCGAACTTGTCTCAGAGGCGTGAAAAAAATGTACAATTGAATGATTTTTAGTTATTCACAGACTTGTGCAACCATCACCACAACCAAATTTACAACATTTAGAACATTTTCAAAGTTAGGACATAAAGAAAGCTTAGCCATTAGCAGTCATTCCCCTTCTGTGGGATTTTTTTTTTTCTTTTGAGATGGAGTCTCACTCTTTCACAAAGGCTATTAAATCTATAATTAAAATATATTAATATTAAGCTATTAATATATATATTAAAAATATTCCTGGTTGGGCGCAGTGGCTCATGCCTGTAATCCCAGCACTTTGAGAGGCTGAGGCGGGCGGATCACTTGAGGTCAGGAGTTTGAGACCAGCCTGGCCAACATGGTGAAACCCTGTCTCTTACTAAAAACACAAAAAATTAGCTGAGGGTGGTGACAGGCGCCTATAGTCCCAGCGACTCAGGAGGCTGAGGCAAGAGAATTGCTTGAACCTGGGAGGCAGAGGTTATAGTGAGCTAAGACTGCACCACTGCACTCCAGCCTGGGTGACAGAGCGAGACTCCGTCTCAAAAAAAAAAAAAAAAAAAAAAGTATAGATTTAATTAAGCATTTTCTCCTTCCTTCATGGTCAAACCCAAGTGCCCACATTTCAGGATTAGCTCTCCCCTGAGAAGTCTGCTCCACAGAATCAATGCCACCAAACAATGAGGTGCTGACTGGCACCAACAATGATGAGGTGCTGACTGTTTGTGGCACCATGCTGGGAACAGAGACAGAGAAAGGATATAAGTTGATGGGGCACTGAATTCTGGCTCTATAGAACCCTAAAATTTAGCACCAGTTCAGAGACAAGCCTTTGAACAAGGTTAAATTCTGAATTTCTATCTTCATCTGCAAAGTGGGGTGAGTAATCCCTTCTGTATTTTTCAGGATTGGAGTGGGCCGAATGAGAGAATGTGTGTAAAAGCACCTTGAAAATTGTTATTTTTGTTTTTGTTTTTTTTGAGACAGAGTCTCTGTCACCCAGGCTGGAGTGCAGTGGCACGATCTCAGCTCACGGCCACCTCTGCCTCCCTAATTCAAGCGATTCTCCTGCCTCAGCCTCCTGAGTAGCTGGGATTACAGGCCCATGCCACCACGCTCGGCTAATTTTTGTATTTTTCAGTAGAGACGGGGTTTCACCATGTTGGCTAGGCTGGTCTTAAACTCTTGACCTCAGGTTATCCACCCGCCTCAGCCTCCCAAAGTGCTGGGATTACAAGCATCAGCCACTGCACGTGGCCGCACCTTGAAAATTGTAAGCCTAGGCTACAGGAGGAAATCCTGTCTCTACAAAAAGCACAAAAAATTAGCCAGGCATAGGGGCGTGCCTCTGTAGTCCCAGCCCCTTGGGAGGCTGAGTTGGGAGAATCACCTGAGCCTGGGAGGTCAAGGCTACAGTGAACCATGATAGCACCACTGCACTCCAGCCTGGGTGATAGAGTGAGACCCTGTCTTTAAACAAAGAAAGGGGCCAGGTGTGGTGGCTGCTGCCTGTAACCCCAGCACTTTGGGAGGCCGAGGCAGGAGAATCACAAGGTCAGGAGTTCGAGAGCAGCCTGGCCAACATAGTGAAACCCCATCTCTACTAAAAATATAAAAATTATCCAGGCATGGTGGCACGTGTCTGTAGTCCCAGCTACTCGGGAGGCTAAGGCAGGAGAATCACTTGAACCCTGGAGGTGGAGATTGCAGTTAGCCGAGATCACACTACTGCTCCACCTTGGGCAACGGAGTGAGATGTCATCTCAAAAAAAAAAAAGAGAAGAAAAGAAAAGAGTCCAGAGGCCAGGGCCGGGTGCGGTGGTTCACACCTGTAATCCCAGCAGTTTGGGAGGCCAAGGCGGGCAGATCACGAGGTCAGGATATCGAGAGACTATCCTGGCTAACACAGTGAAACCCCGTCTCTACTAAAAACACAAAAAATTAGCCGGGTGTGGTGGCGGGTGCCTGTAGTCCCAGCTACTTTGGAGGCTGAGGCAGGAGAATGGTGTGAACCTGGGAGGCAGAGCTTGCAGTGAGCCGAGATCTGCGCCACTGCACTCCAGCCTGGGGGCAGAGCAATACTCTGTCTTAAAAAAAAAAAAAAAAAGAAAGAAAGAAAAGAAAAGAAAAGAGGCCGGGTGTGGTGGCTCATGCCTGTAATCCTAGCACTTTGGGAGGCTAAGGCAGGTAGATCACTTGAGGTCAGGAGTTCAAGACCAACCTGGCCAGCATGGTGAAACACTGTTTCTACTAAAAATGTGAAAATTAGCTGGGCGTGGTGGCACATGCTGGTAATCCCAGTTATTTGGCAGGCTGTGGCAGGAGAATCGCTTGAACCTGGGAGGCAGAGGTGGTTGCAGTAAGCTGAGATTACACCACTGCACTCCAGCCTGGTGACAGAGCAAGACTGTCTCAAAAAAACAAGGAAGGAAGGAGACAGAGAGAAAAAAAGAGAAAGAGAAAAAGAAAGAGAGAGAGAGAAAGGAAGGAAGGAAGGGAGGAAGGAAGGGAAGGAAGGAAGGAAGGAAGGAAGGAAGGAAGGAAGGAAGGAAGGAAGGAAGGAAGGAAGGAAGGAAGGAAGGAAATTATAAAGTAGTGCTCACTTGGGCAGCACATATTCTAAAACTGGAATGATACAAAGAAGACTAGCTTGGTCCCTGCACAAGGATGACATGATTTAAAATATTCTAAAGTATGCTGGGCGCAGTGGCTCAAGCCTGTAATCCCAGCACTTTGGGAGGCCGAGGCGGGTGGATTACCTGAGGTCAGGAATTTGAGACCAGCCTGGCCAACATGGTGAAACCCTGTGTCTACTAAAAATAAACAATTAGTTGAGTGTGGTGGCATACTCCTGTCGTCCCAGCTACTCAGGAGGCTGAGGCAGGAGAATCACTTGAACTCAGGAGGCAGAGGTTGCGGTAAGCTGAGAAAAAAAATTCCAAAGTATTATTAAGGTATTATTATTGAAGAACTGGCGATTGATTCAGCAGAGGAAAAATATAGAAATAACAGAAATCATTACTAAAGATACACAAGCATGTACAACCATAACTACATTTTTGAGCACTCGCTATGTGCTAAGCACTGTATTTTTTTTTTTTTTTTTGAGACGGAGTCTTGCTCTGTTGCCCAGGCTGGAGTTCAGTGGCGCAATCTCGGCTCACTGCAAGCTCCGCCTCGGGTTCATGCCATTCTCCTGCCTCAGCCTCCCAAGTAGCTGGGACTACAGGCGCCCGCCACCAGGCCCGGCTAATTTTTTTGTATTTTTAGTAGAGACAGGGTTTCACCATGTTAGCCAGGATGGTCTCGATCTCCTGACCTCGTGATCCACCCGTCTAGGCCTCCCAAAGTGCTGGGGGATTACAGGCGTGAGCCACCACGCCTGGCCGCTAAGCACTGTATTAAGTGCTGTATATGAATCACCCCTCATTGATTTTTACAATAACCCTGTAGAGTGTTGCTATTATTTTTATTTTACAGATAAGAAAAGTGATGCTTAGAGGGGCTAAGTCACTCACTAAAGGTTACATGGCTACTAACTGACAGTCGGTGAGGAGGTCTGGACTATGAGAGGACTGCATTTATGGTCTGTCAGGGAAGTTGACCCTCTCCACAGGGTACCAGTTATTCAATAACCGTTTTAAAGCAATCCTGCCCCTTCACCCAGATTCCTTCCTCTCTCTCTCTTCATATTTTCTCTGAACCTTTTCCCTTTTGCCCTTCGTTTATCTCTCTGTCCCCCCCCAACACACACACACACACACACACACACACACACACACACCCCTCCAGATTCTTCTCATAGCTTCACAGATCAGCTCTGGGATGGATGCAGAGGCTCCTGTTTCCATGGTGACGCGGGGAGGCTGGTACACCGCACGCCAAGTGTAGGCGAAGCAGAGAATTGGCCGAGGATCCAAAGGTGCCGGCAGTAACCAGGCTCTGGGAAAAGGGATCGATGAGAAAGCCAAGTCTGGATGACTGGACCTCCCTTGAGCTCCAGAAGGACCTCCACCCCCACCACGCCCCCTGCCCTCCCTAAGCTCCTAATTTGGAAGTCGAAGACGGGAGAATCGGGAAGAGAAGTGAGGGGGCTCCAAAGCAGAAGCCACCACCTCTAACTTGCTTTGAAGACAAAGCCTAATCGTCGGTGGGAAGGCTGCCCGGTGGGCGACGGCCCCCTCCCGAGGCGCCTCCGCCTCGCTCCCTCCCTCTCCCCGCTCTGACCTCAGTCGGAGCCACTGGGCTCTCGGCCGGTCGCTGAAGGGGAGCCGGGCAACCAGCAGGGGGCAGAGCCCCCCGCATTAAAGGCGTGTGTGGGCCTGCTTTTCTGCTTCCACCTCGCCCCTGCCTTCACTGGGATTATTTTCAGCTGACAGGCTGCAAAGGCGCAGTAGGTGGATTTCAGAGCGGAGATGGGTTCTGGCAGGGGCTGTGAGCCTGTGAAGCATTGGTCTTAAGCTTTGGGCCCCACTGAGGAGCCGCGTATTAAGGACCGCAGAGTCAAGGGCTGAAGTAAGGGGCACTTTAACTTTTTCTGGCAAAGGTTTCTTCTGAGGTTTTTCTCGATCCATTGAAAACATTTAAAACACTCTAATTGTGAAGAGGAGGCTTATTCATTCGTTCAATAATGTTTATTGAGTATCACCTATTATTGTCATGATGGATGCATCCAGTCAAAAAAGAGTATTTACAGAAAGCTTACACACACTGATTCTTAACCTTTTTTAGGGGGCAGGGGTGTCACATATCCTTTGAGAGTATGATATAAAAAGTACAGATTATCTACCAAAAAGAATGCACTATAAGCATACAAACATTTTCATGTGATTTTGGGAGCGTCGTGAACCCCTGGCAGCTAATCCACGGGCCCCAGGGCATAAACCCTGGTCTATTTTGAGCCGGGCTCTGGGCTAGGCACTAGGGATGCAACAGCAAATTAGATAAGCATAGTCCCTGCCCTGCCTGGGTTCTGTAGGCAAGTGGGAGGCACAAAGAGATGCTTAAAATATAGCGCCAATGCCTGTGCTGGAAGACCCCAAAGGAGGGCCACTTACCTAGACCCAGGGGCTTCATGGAAGGCTTCCTGGAGTGACAGGTAAGCTGAGAGACCTGAAGGAGGAGTAGGAGCTGGCCAGGCGAGGACCTGGGGAGGAGCACTTTGGGCAGGAGGGAAGCACCTGGAAAGGCCCTGAGAGGGAACAGCAGACCTGAGAAGCTGACAGCAAGGCCTCATGGCTGGCTCAGAGATGCCAGGAGCAGGACTGGTGAGAAATGAAGCTAGAGCCATAAGTGCCATATGTAGGCCCTGGGATGCAACAGAGAACAGGCAGACAGCTGCTCTCCTCAAGGACACTGACGAGAAAGCCGGTGGTTATGATGCAGAAGTGTTAAGCTCCACATCGGGAATGAGCATTGGGTGGTATGGGAGTATGTGGATGAGCACTGAACTCAGGCATGGGGATCAGGACCAAGGCTCAGAAAGCGGGGCTCTAGATGCAGGTGAATTAGTGATATATTTAGTGTATTCAGAATACTCTCAGCCTCTGAAAACAGCTGGAGGGAAGAGGTGAGGGGAGAGGAGGAGGGAGAGAGAAGGAAGGGGAGTCACTAATACACCTTGATTTGACTGCAACCAACCATTAGGAACATCTTTTATTCTGGTGGTGAGGAGGGCTGAGTGGGGATGAGCTCAGCTCTACCTATTCCCTCTTTTATGTTGCCCAGGCTAAACTCAAACTCCTGGGCTCAAATGATCCTCTCCACTTAGCCTCTTGAGTAGCTGGGACCACGGGTGCATGCCACCACACGTGGCTGTTTTTAAGTACCAGAGTTGTGACCAGAGGAAGCCTTGGACAAAAAAGTGGGTGAGTAGAGAGAACAGCAAGCTGGGCCTCTTGCTCCCTGCTGTAGACCTAGGGGTGGGACTGGGAGATCATGGGATGAACTAGGAAAATAGGAGATGTTGTAGTGATTTATTGCTGGTGATTTTGTTTAAGAAACAGTCTGAGTCGGGCACAGTGGCTCATGCCTGTAATCCCAGCACTTTGGGAGGCCAATGAAGGAGGATCACTTGAGCCCAGGAGTTTGAGACCAGCCTGGGCAAATAGTGAGATCCTGCCTCCAAAAAAAAAAAAAAGAAAAAAAACCACTCATAAACAGTAGCCCCTTCTTGTCCATGGTCTTCTCTTCCATAGTTTCAGTTACACGGATGAAAAGGGGCTACTGGCCGGGCGCGGTGCCTCACACCTGTAATCCCAGCACTTTGGGAGGCCGAGGCGGGTGGATCACGAGGTCAGGAGATCGAGACCATCCCGGCTAACACAGTGAAACCCCATCTATACTAAAAATGCAAAAAAATGCTGGGCGTGGTGGCGGGCGCCTGTAGTCCCAGCTACTCAGGAGGCTGAGTCAGGAGAATGGCGTGAACCCGGGAGGTGGAGCTTGTAGTGAGCCGAGATCGCACCACTGCACTCCAGCCTTGGCGCATCACTGCACTCCAGCCTTGGCGACAGAGCGAGACTCCACCTCAAAAAATAAAAAAATAAAAAAATAAGAAAAGGGGCTACTGTATGTCTATGTATGTGGTCTCACCTTCTGTGGTCAATCACGGTTTGAAAACATTAAATGAGGCTGGGCACCGTGGCACATGCCTGTAATCCTAGCACTTTGGGAGGCTGAGGCAGGTGGATCACCTGAAGTTGGGAATTCAAGACCAGCCTGACCAACATGGAGAAACCCTGTCTCTACCAAAAATACAAAATTAGCTGGTGTGGTGGCGCATGCCTGTAATCCCAGTTATTTGGGAGGCTGAGGCAGGAGAATCGCTTGAACCCGGGAGGCGGAGATTTCGGTGCCCCAAGATCACGCCATTGCACTCCAGCCTGGCCAAGAAGAGTGAAACTGTATCTCAAAAAAGAAAAAAGAAAACATTAAATGGAAAATTCCAGAAATAAACAATTCATAAGTTTTAAATTGCCACCATTCTGAGTAGTGTGATGAAATCTCACACCATCCCACTGCTGCCCGGAATGTGAATCATCTCTTTGTCCAGCGTAGCCACACTTTAGATGCTACCCACCCATTATCACTTAGTAGCCATCTCAGTTATCAGATCCATTGCCTTGGTATCGCAGTGCTTGTGTTCAAGTAACCTTTATTTTGGCCAGGCGTAGTGGCACACACCTGTAATCCCAGCTAATCCGGAGGCTGAGGCACAAGAATCACTTGAACCCAGGAGGCGGAGGTTGCAGTGAGCCAAGATCGCACCACTGCACTCCAGCCTGGGTGAAAGAGCGAGACTCTGTCTCAAAAAAAAAACAAAAACAATTCTTATTTTACTTTATAATGGCTCCAAAGCACAAGAGTAGTGATACTGATATGTCATCATAATTGTTCTAGTTTATTATTAGTTATTATTGGTAATCTCTTACTGTGCCTAATTTAAAAATTAAACTCTGAGCCGGACATGGTGGCTCATGCCTGTAATCCCAGCACTTTGGGAGGCCAAGATGGGCGGATCACAAGGTCAGGCATTTGAGACCAGCCTGGCCAACATAGTGAAATCCTGTCTCTACCAAAAATTCAAAAATTAGCCGGGCATGGTGGCACGTGCCTGTAATCCCAGCTACTCAGGAGTCAGAGGCAGGAGAATCGCTTGAACCCTGGAGGCAGAGGTTGCAGTGAGCCAAGATCACACCACTGCACTCTAGCCTAGGCGACAGAGCAAGACTCCATCTCAAAAAAAAAAAAAAAAAATTAAACTTGGCCAGGCACGGTGACTCAGGCCTGTAATCCCAGCAGTTTGGGAGGCCAAGATGGGCAGATCACGAGGTCAGAGCAAGACCATCCTGGCCAACATGGTGAAACCCCGTCTCTACTAAAAATACAAAAAATTAGCCAGGCGTGGTGGCACACACCTGTAGTCCCAGCTACTCGGGAGGTTGAGGCAAGAGAATCACTTGAACCTGGGAGGTGGAGGTTGCAGTGAGCCGAGATTGCGCCACTGCACTCCAGCGTGGGCAACAGAGTGAGACTCCATCTCAAAAAATAAATAAATAAAATTAAACTTTATCATAGGTATGTATGTATAGAATGAAAAAAAACATGGTCCATATATAATTCGGTACTATCTGCAGTTTCAGGCATCCACTGGGGGTCTTGGAATGTATCCCCTGAAGATAAGGGGGGATTATTCTAGTACTTATATACCAGGCTCTGTCCTAAACACTTAGCAAATATTACCTTATAACACTCCTAGGAGATAAGCATGGTCCTCATTTTACATATGAAGCATGAAGCAGTTCAGTAACCTGGCAAGGTCAAACAGCAAGTAAGTGACAAAGCCACTATCTGAACCCAGGCAGTCTGGCTCCAGAGTTTGTGCTTTCACTACCAAACTGCACTACCTCTTGAGAGGGAAGGCCTTTGCAAAGGCAATGAATTGAACCTGAATGTCCCACACAAGACATGAGAATTCTACCACTCCACCTCCTGGGGACACTCATAAGGTACAAGGAGCACCTGCTACTATGAAGAGGTCCTGGGGAAGTGGGAGGAGCCATGGGGGAATGGTTGAGGCCTAGCAACTGCAGGGAGCTGCTGGAGACCAAGGCCTAGAGGCCTAGGACTGGAGAGGGGCAGCTAGTTAAGAGACAAGGTCAGGCCAGCGTGGTGACTCACACCTGTAATCCCAGCACTTTGGGAGGTCAAGGCAGGTGGATCACCTGAGGTCAGGAGTTGGAGGCCAGCCTGGCCAACATGGTGAAACCCTGTCTCTACTAAATACAAAAAATTAGCTGGGCGTGGTGGTGCGTGCCTGTAATCCCAGCTACTCAGGAAGGAGGCTGAGGCAACAGAATCGCTTGAACCTGGGAGGTGGAGGTTGCGGTGGGCCCAGATTGCACCATCGCACTCCAGCCTGGGCAACAAGAGTGAAACTCCGTCTCAAAAAAAAAAAAAGAAAGAAAAAAAGAGATAAGGTCAAGTTGGGCATGGTGACACATGCCTGTAGTTCTAGCTACTCGGGGGTTGAGGCAGGAGGATCGCTTGAAGCCAGGAGTTTAAGGCTGCAGTGTGCTATGATTGCACCTGTGAATAGCCACTGCATTCCAGCCTGGGCAACACAGTGAGACCTTCCCCCGACATTTCCAAATATTAAAAAAAAGAGAGAAAAAAATTGTCAGGGTATTAGGCAGCATGGAAGCTCCTACTGTCGCCTATGAGATCTAGCCCTGCCTCACTTGTCAGTGTCATCTCTCGCTGCTCTCCCCTCACTCACAATTTTCCAGTCACACTGTTCTTTCCTGCCCTGGGGCCTTCTTTCTTGACGTTGCTTCTACCCTGAACCCTTCCCTATAAACATAAACATACACCTGCCCTTTTCCAGGCTGACCTCCCTCATCCTCCAGATCTCAGCCTCACTGTCAGTTCCTCAAAGAGTCTCTCTAGATTAGATCCCTTCTCTTAGTCTCTCACAGTAGTGCCCTATTATTTTCCACTGTACTCTGTATCACAATTTGAAATTATGCATTGGCCGGGCGCGGTGGCTCAAGCCTGTAATTCCAGCACTTTGGGAGGCCGAGATGGGCGGATCACGAGGTCAGGAGATCGAGACCATCCTGGCTAACACGGTGAAACCCCGTCTCTACTAAAAACACAAAAAACTAGCCGGGCGAGGTGGCGGGCGCCTGTAGTCCCCGCTACTCGGGAGGCTGAGGCAGGAGAATGGCGTAAACTCGGGAGGCGGAGCTTGCAGTGAGCTGAGATCCGGCCACTGCACTCCAGCCCGGGCGACAGAGCAAGACTCCGTCTCAAAAAAAAAAAAAAAAAGAAATTATGCATTTAGTTGTGGGCTAGGTGTGGTGGCTCATGCCTATAATCCCAGCACTTTGGGAGGCCAAGACAAGAGGATTGCTTGAGGCCAGAAGTTTGAAACTAGACTGGGGAACATAGCCAAGACCCCTGTCACTAAAAAATAAATACGTAAATATAAAAATGTATAGACCGGCACAATGGCTCAAGCCTGTAATCCCAGCACTTTGGGAGGCCGAGACGGGCGGATCGCAAGGTCAGGAGATCGAGACCATCCTGGCTAACATGGTGAAACCCCGTCTCTACTAAAAAATACAAAAAACTAGCCGGGCGAGGTGGCGGGCGCCTGTAGTCCCAGCTACTTGGGAGGCTGAGGCAGGAGAATGGCATAAACCCGGGAGGCAGAGCTTGCAGTGAGCTGAGATCCGGCCACTGCACTCCAGCCTGGGCGACAGAGCAAGACTCCATCTCAAAAAAAAAAAAAAGAAAAAGATATATATATATATATATATATATATATATATATATATATATTCAGTTGTGTTTATTCAATGCTTGACTCTTCCATTAGACTATAAGCTCTATGAGGGCAAGAATCCCTGCTATAAGCTTTGTTTCTGGCATAGTGCTGGGCACATGTAGATACTATATAACATTTTGCTAAATGGGCTTATAAATTTAGAGAAATCTTAGAAGTCTACTCGTCCAATGCTGCTTTCTTTTCACCATATGTTCAATAGGCTATTTACCTTCTCCTTGAATATTCCCATAAGCAGAGCACTCACTACTTCACCAAGAGGCCCATTTACTTTTGGAGACATTTAATAGTTAGAAAGTTCTTCTTATTGAAGAAAACTCTGATCATCTGTCACCCCTCAGTCCTAGACTGACCCTCTGGAATTGTGTCCTTGAAATGGATGCAGACAGCTGTCCTGCTGGCCTCTCCCTCTGCCCTCAGCTTTCACTGTGCTATCTCAATAGTTCTTTCAGCTTAGGAAGGCTTGGATTCTCAACCCTTTCCTCCCCTTCTCAAGAAATTCCCTTCTCAACCTTTCTTGTTGTTCTTTTTTATTTTATTTTTATTTATTTATTTATTTTGAGATGGAATCTCGCTGTGTCGCCCAGGCTGGAGTGCAGTGGCACGATCTCGGATCACTGCAACCTCCACCTATAGGGTTCAAGCAATTCTCCTGTCTCATCCTCCCGAGTAGCTGCGACTACAGGTGCCCGCCACCAAGCCTGGATAACTTTTGTATTTTTAGTAGAGACAGGGTTTCACTGTGTTGGTCAGTCTTGTCGCAAACTCCTGACCTCTGGTGATCTGCCTGCCTTGGCCTCCCAAAGGGCTGGAATTACAGGCATGAGCCACCGCACCCGGCCTCTACCCTTCTTCTTTACCCTTCTCAAGAAACCCCCGGCCGGGCGCGGTGGCTCAAGCCTGTAATCCCAGCACTTTGGGAGGCCGAGACGGGTGAATAACGAGGTCAGGAGATCGAGACCATCCTGGCTAACACGGTGAAACCCCGTCTCTACTAAAAAATACAAAAAAAAAACTAGCCGGGCGAGGTGGCGGGCGCCTGTAGTCCCAGCTACTCGGGAGGCTGAGGCAGGAGAATGGCGTAAACCCGGGAGGCGGAGCTTGCAGTGGGCTGAGATCTGCCCACTGCGTTCCAGCCTGGGAGACAGAGCGAGACTCCGTCTCAAAAAAAAAAAAAAAGAAACTCCCTTTGGTCAGCACCAGATTTGCCATCTATTCTCATTTCCCCAGGCACTCCAGCAACTGCAATACAGATGTGGCAGGATAAGGGAGGAGAAAGTGAGAAAAGAATGCTGTTTCTTTCTCACTGTCTAACCAGATATATTTCCCAGAAAACACTATTAGTACTGACGGTTGGGTCCCCAGGCTATTCCTGAGCTAGATGTAGCATTGTTGGCTACATCCTGGGTCAAGTGGCCTTTCTGGACCCATTTAACTTTTTTTTTTTTTTAGATGGATTCTTGCTCTATAACCCAGGCTGTAATATAGTGGTACGATCTCTGCTCACCGCAACCTCCACCTCCTAGGTTCAAGCGATTCTCTTGCCTCAGCCTCCCGAGTAGCTGATATTACAAGTGTGTGCCACCACTCCTGACTGCTTTTTTATATTTTTAGTACAGATGGGGTTTCATCATGTTGACCAGGCTGGTTTCGAAATCCTGACCTCGTGATCCACCCACCTCTTGGTGGCGGATCTCAAACTCCTGTCCTCAGGTGATCCGCCTGCCTTGGCCTCCCAAAGTGCTGGGATTACAGGCGTGAGCCACTGTGCCCGGCCCATTTAACATTTTGTCTCTGGGAAAAATGTGTATGGGTTCCAAACAACCAAGTTATATATAGACCCTTTAAATAACCAGCTTGCAAATTGGGAACTGCTTCTAGAGAAGTATTTAGGTAACACCGAGTGGGAGAGGGAAGGGAGAGAACAGAGTGGGCTCTCTCAGAAAAGTTTCCAAGAAGTTTTTGAAGCAAATGTAGGAAAAATGGGAAAAGTCAGACAAAACTGGGTTTAATCCCAGCTCTTCCACTTACCGGCTGTGAGTGCGTGCCTGATTGACCTAAGTTCCCCTCAGATTCCTCTCTCTAGTAAAAGAGGACAGTCATTTTTACCTCACAGAGTTGTAGGGGGCATTAAGCTAGAGACTGTATTGCCTTCAGCACAGTGCCCTGCATGTAAGTGAATGATCTGTGTTGTGATGTTTTCCAAACAAGGGTCTCTCCTCTCAAAGTGAGGTAACAGGATCTATGACCTGACGTCCCTGAACCCTGCATGCAGCTCTGGGAGCTCACGCTCATGAAAGAGAGGACTGTCCTCTGCCTTCCATAAACATTCCAAAGAAGGGAGACTAACGGGCTCCAGAGGAGAGGCTGGGAACAAAGGAGCAGGGGATCTGAGTGTCTTCAAAGACCGTTGTTTCTGTAGGAACACCTATGTGTCCTGTGTGATCACTGTGACTGTGTGTGTCAGTGTGGCAATGTATGCAGGCCTGCTGCATGTCCTGCCTGTTAGTGGGACCACGGAGATTCCCCTCATCTCTGGGGCTCCATTACTCAGCTCTCTGCGGTCCCAGGCCTTATCACTTAGCCGTCTGCCCTCTGGCCTCTTCCCTTTGTTTACCAACTTGGCTGGCTTTCTCCTCTGGAAACAAAGGAGGTGTTCAGTTCTGGGCAGTGCCTGGCTCCAGCTCCCCGCCCCCATCACCTCCCCTTTCCAGGAGGGTTTCCCCTGTCTCAGACCCCTTGGCTCTGACAGGCCCCTTCCCACAGCTCCAGGAGAGAGGAGGCTGAGCTCCTCAGTTGGCACCCCCTTTTTTCTCACCCTCTGGCCCCATTCCTGTCCCCAGAAAGGCCCCTGAAGCTTCACTCCTCTAGGCTGGAGACAGCTCCTCTCCCCATTGTCTGGCCAGGATTTGGAAGCTCTGGTTTCCATAGCAACCCCTGGGCATTTAATTAAGGGAGGAGGCCTCATCCCTTCCAGGCTGGGCAGTTCCAAATCTCAACCCGAAAAAGGATACCCTGAGGGGGTGAGGAAGAAGTGTTGTCCTCCAGTATAGCACAATTCCGGCTTCCCCACAAAGTCTGTTATGGCTTTCCCAGCCCACCCCCTCCCAGCTGCCACCCCGATCACCACCTCATGCCAGAGCAGGCTGGGGAGGCCTTTCAAATCAGCTAGGGCAAAAGCCAGGTCCCAGGCCAATAGAGGTTTCAAGGAAGGGATGGTGTGCAATTGCTGTAAGCGCCCCCCATATGCACTGTTGCTTTGTTTACTGGACTATGGGGTCAGGGATAAGGGTGGGAGATCATTCAGTGCTGGCCTACTGTCCAATTTCTTTGCCATGGAATGGGCTTTGGGGCTCTTTGATCTCCCTGAAATTGAATGTAATATGTGTAAGTTCATTATAAGGCTTTTTCCTAGGTACTGGGTACATAGCTTTCATTAGATCCTCAGGAAAGGGCTCTGTGATATCAGAAAGGCACAGCCAGCCATTTGCTGGCTGTGAGACCTCAGTCAAATTGCTTAACCTCTCTGTGTCTCTGTGTACTCATCTATAAAGTGGAGACGATACTACTTCACAAAACTGTTGGCATCTTAGTAAGGGGTTGTTGTTAAGATAGTTATGATTACTCTGAGTGTGGGCTAAATAGTGGGTCCCCGCCTTATCCATCCTATACCTACATTCCCTGGAGGTGACAGGTCTGCCCTCTCAATCGGGTGCATTCACCTCCTCCTGACTCCTTCCCTTATTCCCTCTCTGCTCCACCTCAGGCTGCTGGAAAGAGCTCCAGACGCTGATGGGAAGCAGTTGCTCTCCAGAGACTCGTCACGCGGTGGAATTTCCAAGCTCAGGTCACCGAGTTATCCCAGTTCCTGAAATTCTTGTCTCAGATTTCTCAGCTGTCGCTGTGACCACTTTTCCCCATTTCTGGTTAGGTTAGTTTGTGTGTGTGTTTCCTTTTCACTGTATTTTTAGTCTTTGGAAAAAATAAACACATTTCACATGCTAGCACCTTCCTGATCTTTCAGTTCTCCGCAGGCGGGGGGCGGGGGGTGGGGGCCACTTCTTCCCCTGACCTTTCTTCAACCCTGTCTCCTGTTCCCAGACTTCTACCCTCCAGCACACATCCTTACCTTCTGTTGAGAATTCCAGGACTTACCCCACCCTCCTCCCATCTCTCTGTCTCTCCTGTCCCCTCAGTACTGAGTATATCCCTACATAGGCTGGACTGATATATGCAGATTGTGACACAATTCTGAGTCTCTGGGTTCCTTATCCTTTTATTATTTTTTTTGAGACGGAGTCTTGCTCTGTCGCCCAGGCTGGAGTGCAGTGGCGCAATCTCGGCTCACTGCAAGCTCTGCCTCCCGGGTTCACGCCATTCTCCTGCCTCAGCCTCCTGAGTAGCTGGGACTACAGGCGCCCACCACCACACCTGGCTAATTTTTTTTGTATTTTAGTAGACACGGATTTTCACCGTGTTAGCCAGGATGGTCTCAATCTCCTGACCTCGTGATCTCCCCTCCTCAGCCTCCCAAAGCGCTGGGATTACAGGCGTGAGCCACCGTGCCCGGCCCCTTATCCTTTTTATCTTGTTTCCCTTCTAGAAATTCCTCCTCCTTTTTCACTGTGACATTTTCCCCCTGTTTCAGAAAAGGCAACTCTATCCCTGCGGTTCTGGCTTGTCCCACTGCAGTAGCACCCTGATTCAAACGAGCTGTGAAGTTGTTGCCGGAAAAAGGGGTCCTCATCCAAACCACAAGAGAGGATTCTTGGATCTTGTGCAGGAAGGAATTCAGGCAAGCCACAGGCCACAGTGAGAAGAGATAGTTGATTGAAAGCTACTCAGTTACAGAGTAGGGCATCCTTAGAAAGCAAGAGGAGGAGGCAATCCCAGCACTTTGGGAGGCCGAGGCGGGAGGATCACGAGGTCAAGAGATCAAGACAATCCTGGCTAACACGGTGAAATCCCGTCTCTACTAAAAATACAAAAAAATTAGCTGGGCGTAGTGGCGGGCGCCTGTAGTCCCAGTTACTTGGGAGGCTGAGGCAGGAGAATGGCAAGAACCCAGGAGGCAGAGCTTGCAGTGAGCCGAGATTGTGCCACTGCACTCCAGCCTGGGTGACAGAGCCGAAACTCCCTCTCAATTAAAAAAATAACAAAAAATTAAAAAAAAAAAAAAAAAAGAAAAAGGAGGAGGAATGTGCCGACTCTTCTTCTTCTTCTTCTTTTTTTTTTTTTTTTTGAGACCGAGTTTCACTCTTGTCACCCAGGCTGGAGTGCAGTGGCATGATCTCGGCTCACTGCAACCTCCACCTCCCGGGTTCAAGTGATTCTCCTGTCTGAGCCTCCCAAGTAGCTGGGATTACAAGTGTGCATCACCACGCCCAGCTAATTCTTTTCGTATTTTTTGTAGAGACGGGGTTTCACCATGTTGGCCAGGCTGGTCTTAAATCCCTGACCTCAAGTGATCCGCCTGCTTCAGCCTCCCAAAGTGCTGGGATTACAGGCATGAGGCACCACGCCCGGTGGACTCTTCTTATATAGGGGTCTTATCTATGTAAAAACTAAGCTATGTCTACATATGGGTGGGCTGATAGCATGGCAAAATGTGTTATTCTGTTGATTTAAAGAAAACTATCCTTATTATTATTACTTTTTTAGGGCATAAGTACATAAAAGCATAACTATGACTATCTTACAAGCATAATTGTTATGCAGTCTCAGGGTATCCAGATATTCTGTTGTGATAGGAGTTTGTCCTTGCAGGCATTATTAAGCTGCTTCCTTAGTCATAAACATCTTATGACCATGGGTTGTGACTGGCAAGGAATGTGCCTTAATAGTTTTTTATTTATTTATTTATTTATTTATTTATTTATTTATTTATTTATTGAGACAGGGTCCATTCTGTCATTCAGGCTGGAGTGCAATGGTGTGATTTTAGCACACTGCAGCCTCTGCCTCCTGGGTTCAAGTGAGTCTCCTGCCTCAGCCTCCCAAGTAGCTGGGATTACAGGCGCCTGCCACCACACCCGGCTCATTTTTGTATTTTTGTGGAGACGAGGTTTCACCATGTTGGCCACGTTGGTCTCTAACCTCTGACCTCAAATGATCTGCCCCCCTTGACTTCCTAAGGTGCTGGGATTACAGGTGTGAGCCACCGTGCCTGGTCCATGCCTGGCTAGTTTTAATATGGAGTTGATTTTAAAATGGTGTCACCCTGGTTCTCCTATGCTGTTTCCCTAACAGAGTCAGATGAACTCAGAACCCTGTACCCCACCAATTACGTTTAGGTTTCATCATTAATACAATAGTATTATATTTAGTAGAGTTGCAGAAAGGTTTACATGAGATCATACAAGGAGGGCACTGTAGGGGCTATGAGAAACTTTTCCCTTCTTCCTCTAAGGGTTCGCTGAAAAATCAAATCACAAAAGGCAGATTAATTGGAGGAAAAGCATACAAATGTATTTAACACATGTACATGAGGAGAATCACGGTGATTGCCCACTCCCTGATGGGATTCAGGAGCTTGTATACCATCCTGGCAAAAGAGGATGGGAGGCAGAAGAGGAATTCTGTTGAGGAGATTTCTAGGGAGAAGGAATGCATCCGGGGAACAGAAACTAACCTGTACATTATCTTGCAAAAGGGTCTGTTCAGGTGTGGTTACTTACATTCTTGTTCTTACAGAAAGGGGAAGAAAAAACAGTCGTTCCTTTTGGTGGGTCTGGATCTTAGGCAGATAAAGGAAGTTCACTTTGGGAGACAGTGGGTGGGGAGAGGGTCAGAGACACCTTGAAGCTTCTTCAGTTCAGCATGACAAAACACTGTATTTTGGTATACTGGTTTCTGAGCCCCAAGAGCACTTAGCACAATGCCTTCCAGGTGGCAATGACCTCAGGAATGGAGCCGTTGATTCCCTGGATCTGAGAGGTCTGAGGGACACAGGGTTATTTCTCAGCCCTCTTGCTCAATTCAGTTCAAACCCCAGCCAAAGGGGTGAAGCTGGACTTGGTGTTGTCAGTGTCAGAAGACACAGGTGATGCAGGGAGGTGGCAAAGGACAGATGTGGGAAAGGACTGAGAGAATTAGATTTGTGAGAGCAAGAGAGGGATTTTTTGGCTGGGTGCAGTGGCTCACGCTTGTAATCCCAGCACTTTGGGAGGCCAAGGTGGGAGGATCATCTGAAGTCAGGAGTTCAAGACCAACCTGGTCAACATGGTGAAACCCCATCTCTACTAAAAATACAAAAATTAGCCAGGTGTGGTGGCAAACACCTGTAATTCCAGTTACTTGGGAGGCTAAGGGAGGAGAATCACTTGAACCTGAGCCGAGATTGTACCACTGCACTTCAGCCTGGGCGACAAGAGTGAAACTCTGTCTCAAAAAAAAAAAAAAAAGAAAGAAAGAAAGAAAGAAAGAAAAAGGAAAAAAAGAAAGGGTTTTCATTATTCAACCTGGAGAAAGTTGGAAGAGGAAAAAAAAAAGTTTTTTTTTTTTTTTGAGACAGAGTTTCACTCTTGTCTCCCAGGCTGGAGTGCAATGGCACGATCTTGGCTCTCTGCAACCTCCACCTCCCCAGTTCAAGTGATTCTTCTGTCTCAGTCTCCCAAGTAGCTGGGATTACAGGCACCTGCCACCACGCTTGGCTAATTTTTGTATTTTTAGTAGAGAGTAGAGATGGGGTTTCAGGTTTCACCATGTTGGCCAAGCTGGTTTTGAACTCCTTCCCTCAGGTGATCCACCCACCTCGGCCTCCCAAAGTCCTGAGATTACAGGGATGAGCCACCAAGCCCAGCAGATTTTTTTTTTTTTTTTTTTTTTTAAACAGGGTCTCATTCTGTCATCCAGGCTGGAGTACAATGGTGCCATCATGGCTCACTGCACTCTCAACCTCCTGGGCTCAAGTGATCCCCCTGCCTCAGCCTCCTGAGTAACTGGGACCACAGGTGCTCACCACCATGCCCGGCTAATTATTTTATTTTATTTTATTTTATTTATTTATTTATTTTTAAGACGGAGTCTTGCTCTGTCGCCCAGGCTGGAGTGCAGTGGCCAGATCTCGGCTCACTGCAAGCTCCGCCTCCCGGGTTCACGCCATTCTCCTGCCTCAGCCTCCCGAGTAGCTGGGACTACAGGCACCCGCCACCTCGCCCGGCTAGTTTTTTGTAATATTTAGTAGAGACGGGGTTTCACCGTGTTAGCCAGGATGGTCTCGATCTCCTGACCTCGTGATCCACCCGTCTCCGCCTCCCAAAGTGCTGGGATTACAGGCTTGAGCCACCGCGCCCGGCCTAATTATTTTATTTTTTGTAGAGACAAAGTCTCCCTATGTTGCCCAGGTTGATCACAAACTCCTGGGCTCGAGCCATCCACCCGCGTCAGCCTCTCAAAGTGTTGGAATTAAGAATCTTGGCTAAGCCACCACTCCTGGCCAAGATTCTTAGTGATAACAGAGTTAGGGCTCTTTGTGGCAATTCTGTTTCCTCTCCTTCAGGGAAGAGAAAATGTTGAGGTAGGGGAGACTGAGGCTGGCTGTCAGAACATTCCAGCTATGGATAAAACCCTGGCTCAGGAAATCATAAGTCCTTGTAAGAAAACTGAGGTTCCCAGAGGTTGTGGCTTATCTAAGGTCACAAGTTAGATAAGTGCTGAACTCTGGACTCAGAACTCAGCTTTGAGCCTTCCAATCGGCAAACTGTACTCAGAGGCCAGCAGCCCACGGGATGGAAGCCAATGGGAGATTCCAAGTTTGTTTAGCATTACTATTCCCCAGGAAAGCTTTCCAGAAATGTGCCGGAAAGAGCATGAGTTAATGCAAAATGCAATGAATGCACCCCCATTAAGACATAAGAAAGCTCAGGCTGGGTGTTGTGGCTCACGCCTGTAATCCCAGCAGTCTGGGTGGCTGAGGTGGGCAGATCACTTGAGGTCAGGAGTTCGAGGCCAGTCTGGCCAACATGGCGAAACCCCATCTCTACTAAAAATACAAAAATTAGCTGGGCGTGGTAGCGCTCACCTATAGTCCCAGCTACTTGGGAGGCTGAGGCATGAGAATTGCTTGAACCTGGAAGGTGGAGGTTGCAGTGAGCTGAGATCACACCACTGCACTCCAGCCTGGGTGACAGAGTGAGTGAGACTCCATCTCAAAAAAAATAAGTAAATAAAATAAAAAAGAATAAAAGAAAAAAGACATAAGAAAGCATAGTGAGGACTGGCGTGGTGGCTCACGCCTGTAATCCCAGCACTTTGGGAGGCCGAAGCGAGTGGATCACAAGGTCAGGAATTTGAGACCAGCCTGGTCAACGTGGTGAAACAACGTCTCTACTAAAGATACAAAAAATTAGCCGAGCGTGGTGGCATGAGCCTGTAATCCCAGCTACTCGGGAGGCCGAGGCAGGAGAATAGCTTGAACCCAGGAGAGGGAGGTTGCAGTGAGCTGAGATCGCACCATTGCACTCCAGCCTGGGCAACAGGGCGAGACTCAGTCTTAAAAAAAAAAAAGGACGGTGAGAGGTTGAGTGATTTACTCAAAGTCATATAAGTAGTAACTGGCAGGGCTAGGATTCAAACCCAGGCAGTGTGGCCCAAGCCTGCATTCTCCTCCTGTGCAAGTGTTGTAGTCAGGTTTTGAATCTGATCTGGCTGACTTCAGAGCCAGAATGCATCATGATGTCCGGTACCACCTCTTCCACCCTCAGAGGACCAAGCATTGAATGAGACGATGCAGGCAGAGCACACAGGAAGTACATCAACCTGATTGTCTTCAGATGTCCGGCTGGCTCCAGTTCTGCCTTTCCATTCTTTGTTTTGTGCCTGGGTTTATATCCTTGGCCTTCAGCAGCCTGGAAGCAAGGCCCCCTCTCAGTACCTGGCCTCAGTTAACTGCTTGGCCATCTCTGTCCCACCTACTGGCCCAACCCTGGGTTTCTGGAGCACATCCTCTGGTGTTTCTTGGAAAACTGGATTGATAGAGCTGGAGGGACTCTTGGGGAGTGGCTCCGACCTCACACTGTATAGAGGAGAATGTCGAGGCCCAAAGAGTGCAAGAGTCTTGACTAGGCCCATTCCCACAGTCTACTAATAATACTGAGTACCTGCTGTTTCCAGGCACTGTTCTAGTTATCACACTAAAGTGAGAAGGTCACTGCACCTACAGAGTCCACCTTATCATAGCGAGGGAGAAAGACAATCAACAAAAAAATAGGTCAACAAAAAACATAAACTAGAAAAATATCAGAGTGATAAAGACCACACTGAGCAGATGAAAGAGAAGGATCAGGTGGCTACTTCAGGCTGGGTGACTTCTCTGGGCAGGAGACGCTTAACCTGAGATCTAAAGGATGAAAAGGTGCCAATGGGGGCAGTCAAGGGGAAGGGCATTGTTGGTAGAGGGAACAGCCAGTGAAAAGGCCCTGAGTATAAGCTTGGTGTGTGAGCACAGTGGATAGTGAAATCGATTTAGTGAGTCCTGACAAGCATTCAAAAAATGAAGTAGCTGGGCGCAGTGACTCACACCTGTAATCCCAGCACTTTGGGAAGCTGAGGCAGGCGGATCACGAGGTCAGGAGATGAAGACCATCCAAGCCAAAATGGTAAAACCCCGTCTCTACTAAAAATACAAAATTTAGCTGGGCATGGTGGCGCACTCCTGGAGTCCCAGCTACTTGGGAGGCTGAGGCAGGAGGAGGTTGCAGTGAGCCAAGATCGTGCCACTGCACTCCAGCCTGGTGACAGAACAAGACTCTGTCTTAAAAAAAAAAAAAAAAGAAAGAAAAGAAAAAAAAGTAGAAAAGAAAACATCAGCGTGCATTGTAAAGGTAAATGAGGAAACTTTAGGAGATGTATATATATGTCTGTGTGTATATGTATGCAGAGATACATATAGCATGATGCATGATATATATTGATATATCTATATCTGTAAATATAACATGAGTGTATGTTTTGGTTTGCGATATAACATGAATTTCTGACTGTGGTTTGTGAACAGAAAAGTTTTAAAGCCATTATTGGAGGAATTTTAAAAAGTTCAATGTGGTTGGAGAGAGAAGAACTGCAGGAGATGAGGTCAGCCAAGGGGCAAACATAGGTCATGTAGGGCTCTAGGAACCAGGATAAGAAGCTGGATTTTGTTCAAAATGGACTTGATGGCTGGGCTTAGTGGCTCACGCCTGTAATCCCACCATTTTTGGTGGCCGAGATGGGCAGATTGCTTGAGACCAGGAGTTCAAGACCAGTCTGGGCAACATAGGGAGACCTCTGTCTCTACAAAAAATACATTAAAAAATGAGCCAGTCATAGTGGCTTGTGCCTTTAAGTCCCAGCTACTCAGGAGGCTGAGGTAGGCAGATTGATTGAACCCAGGAAGTTGAGGCTTCAGTGAGCCATGATCGCACCACTGGACTCAAGCCTGGATGGCAGAGTGAGACCCTGTCTCAATTGAAAAAAAAAAAAGCCAGGCAAAGTGGTTTAGGCCTGTAATCCCAGCAATTTGGGAGGCCAAGGTGGGAGATCCCTTGAGCCCAGGAGTTCGAGACTAGCCTGGGCAACATAGTGAGACCCCATCTCTACAAAAAATACAAAAATTAGCCAGGTTTGCTGGTGCACATCTGTGGTCCCAGCTGCTTGGGAAGCTGAGGTGGGAGGATCACTTGAGCTCAGGAGGTGGAGGGTGCAGTGAGCCGTAATCAAGCCACTGCACTCCAGCCTAGGTGACAGAGTGAGACTGTCTGAAAAAAAAAAGTTGATACCACAGGAAGACTAAGCAGAGGATGAACATTATCTATGTAGTTTCTTGTGCTTTGTTTGTTTGAGACAGAGTCTTGCTCTGTCACCCCAGGTACAAGTGATTCTCCTGCCTCAGCCTCCGGTATAGCTGGGATAACAGGCACATGCCACCATGCCCAGCTAATTTTTTTATTTTTAGTAGGGGTTTAGCTGGGATTACAGGCATGAGCCACCGCGCCCAGCCTCTTGTGTTTGTTTTTAACCTAGCCATTTAGAAATAGAGAAACTACCTCTCCTTATAGTCATTTTCCTATCATAACTGGTTTACCTCACTTTTGCAGGCAAAAAATCCAGGGATGGGCAGGGGAGGCTTAGACTTATGTCCACCTTGCCAGATCAAGAAAGACCTCCCAGAGGGGCCCAGGAGAGTAGATGCAAGAACATCCCCAGGAAGGCTGTCACAGGTGGTGAGAAGGAGAAGGATCAAAAGAGAGTAAAACAGAAGCTGGGTGTGGTAGCTCACGCCTGTAATCCCAGCACTTTGGGAGGCCAAGGCGGGTGGATCACCTGAGGTCGGGAGTTCAAGTCCAGCCTGACCAACATGGAGAAACCCTGTCTCTACTAAAAATACAAAATTAGCCAGGGTGGTGGCGCATGCCTGTAATCCCAGCTACTCAGGAGGCTGAGGCAAGAGAATCGCTTGAACCTGGGAGGCGGAAGTTGCGGTGAGCTGAGATCACGTCATTGCACTCCAGCCTGGGCAAAAAGAGCGAAACTCTGCCTTTAAAAAAAAAAAAAAAAAAAAAAGGAGGTAAAACAGGCCGAGCACGGTGGCTCACACCTGTAATCCCAGCACTTTGGGAGGCCAAGGCAAGTGGATCACCTGAGGTGAGGAGTTCAAGACCAGTCTGGCCAACATGGTGACACCCCATCTCTACTAAAAATACAAAAATTAGCCGGGCGTGGTGGCGCCTGCCTGTAATCCCAGCTACTGGGGAAGCTGAGACAGGAGAATCGCTTGAACCCGGGAGGTGGAGGTTGCAGTGACCCAAGATTGTGCCACTGCACTCCAGCCTGGGCGACAGAGCGAGACCGTGTGAAGAAAAAAAGAAGAGGGTAAAACAGGCTGAGGGAATTGCTGCTACCTGGGAGGATGAGGAGGAGGGAACTGGAGAGGAAGCAGGCCTGGCTCAGGGTCCACATCATTTCCCAACTCACTCCTGTGCTCCTGAGGTCCTTTCATACCTTAGTCTTGGCCAAGCCCTGGGGTAGTGGCAAGAGATGGCAGGAAGGCCTGCATGTGTGGTCTCTGGTCTCCGGACTCCAAGTGTGGCTACTCTAAGCTCCCTTCAGCTGCCCTCTGCTCCTATCTGTGCTTCCATTCCCTACCCCCAACTCAGCCGGAACCAGACAGAATACAGGCTTCTTCACCACCACTATCTTCACCGCCTTCTGGTTTTTTTTTTTTGTTGTCGTTGTTTAATTTTATTTTATTTTTTGAGACAGGGTCTTGCTCTGTCACCCAGGTTGGAGTGCAGTGGTTCTATCACAGCTCACTGCAGCCTTGATCTCTTGGGCCCAAGTGATCCTCCCACCTCAGCCTCTTGAGTAGCTGGGACTACAGGTGCATGCACCACCATGCCCGGCTAGGTTTTCATTTTTTAATTTTGTAGAGACGGGTCTTACTAGGTTAATCAGGCTGGTTTCCAACTCCTGGGTTCAAGCAACCCTCCTGCCTTGGCCTCCCAAAATGTTGGGATTACAGGCGTGAACCACTGCACCTGGTCCCTTCCTCTATTTTCACTCTGGCCCCATCCTTGGCCACCTCTGTACCTCCCTCTTGATTCTCTCTCTCTTTTTTTTAGTTTGAGAAGGCTCCAGTTTTCCCTCCTCCCCATTCTCCTCCTCCTCCTCCTCCTTCTTCTTCTTCCTCTTCTTCTTATTCTTCTGAAACAGAGTCTCACTCTGTTGCCCAGTCTGGAGTGCCGTGGTGCGATCTCAGCTCACTGCAAACTCTGCCTCCCGGGTTCAAGGGATTGTCCTGCCTCATCCTCTGGAGCAGCTGGGATTACAGGCGCACACACCACACCCGGCTAATTTTTGTATTTTTAGTAGAGACAGGGTTTTTCCGTGTTGGCTAGGTTTTAAACTCCTGACATCAGGTGATCTGCCCGTCTTGGCCTCGCAAAGTGCTGGGAATACAGGTATGAGTCGCCGTGCCCAGCCTCCCTCCTCATTCTTAGTCCAGCTCAGGTGGCTTGTTTTGTTTTGATTTTTCTCCTCCTATTCACACATGCATACATACACATGCACTGGTCCTCTTCCCCAGGCCTCCTTCTCCTGCTTCCAAGCTGCCCCATTCTCCTAGAACATTCCCTGTACTCTGGCCCAACTCTCAGCATTCTATTCTTGCTTTGCCTCATAGCTCAGTGCTACTTTTTCCAGAAAGTTTTCCTGGAAAAATTCTCTTTCTTTTTGTTTTTCCTTTAGCTCTCTCACCACTTATGTAACAATGCCCAGCTCCCAGGAAGAGGAGCAGAAGAGGAGCTGAGAAGGAGAAAGCAGCTCCCAGCAGTCAGGAACTTGCCTGGCACTCTCAGCAATGCTTTGGTTTTCTCGTAAGCATTTCACAGAACACCAACATCAGGCAAGGCCACACTGTGACCGACCTCAAGAGATCCAGACAGAAACAAGATCTCTCAGTAATCATATCTGAACAAAGACAGAAACGAGAACATTGTCTAAACCACAAGAATAACCAACCATCCATGCATCCAAGCTAACATGAGCCCATGCTGCTTCTTTACCACACTTAGCCTTGCTTTATTCCTCCCACCTTGTACAGGAGAGAAGATTTATTGATACTCCACTTTCTTTTTCTTTCTTTTCTTTCTTTCTTTTTTTTTTTTTCCTTGAGTTGGAGTCTCGCTCTGTTGCCCAGGCTACAGTGCAGTGGCACGATCTCAGCTTACTGCAGCCTCTGCCTCCTGGATACTTAACTTTCTGACCAGCATCCAATCCTGAGAAAAGCCTCACTTCCTTGACCTCTTTGCCAAATCACCAAATGTAAGCTCAGATCCTAAGTCCTTTCTAACACTCATTTATTGGATGTGCCACAGTTCCATCATGGCACATGTTCTTATTGAAATTAGTCTGCCAGGCACAATGGCTCCCACCTCTAATCACAGTACTTTGGGAGGCTGAGGCGGGAGGATCACTTGAGCCCCAGAGTTCAAGGCGGTAGTAAGCTATGATCTCACCACTGCATCACTCTAGGCTGGGCGACAAATTGAGACCCAGTTTTTGTTTTTTGTTTTTTTTTGAGATGGAGTCTTGCTCTGTCACCCAGGCTAGAGTGCAATGACACGATTTTGGCTCACTGCAACCTCTGCCTCCCGGGTTCACATGATTCTCTTGCCTCAGCCTCTTGAGTAGCTGGGATTGCAGGCGAGTGTCACCAGGCCCAGCTAATTTTTGTATTTTTAGTAGAGACAGGGTTTCACCATGTTGGTCAGGCTGGTCTCGAACTCCTGACCTCAGGTGATCCGCCTGCCTCAGCTTCCCAAAGTGCTGGGATTACAGATGTGAGCCACCGCGCCCAGCCTTTGAAGTGCTTTTACAGATATTTTAGCCAGTCGCAGTGGCTCACGCCTGTAATCCCAGAACTTTGGGAGGCTGAGGCGGGCGGATTACCTGAGGTTGGGAGTTTGAGACCAGCCTGACCAACATGGAGAAACCCCGTCTCTACTAAAATTACAAAATCAGCCGGGTGTGGTGGCACATGCCTGTAATCCCAGCTACTTGGGAGGCTGAGGCAGGAGAATCACTTGAACCCGGGAGGTGAAGGTTGTGGTGAGCCAAGATCGTGCCATTGCACTCTAGCCTGGACAACAAAAGCAAAACTCCGTCTCAAAAAAAAAAAAAAAAAAAATTGCGGTAGATTTTTTTTTCTTTTCTTTTCTTTTTTTTTTGAGAGGGAGTTTCTCTCTGTTGCCTAGGCTGGAGTGCAGTGGCGTGATCTTGGCTCACCACAACCTCTGCCTCTTGGGTTCAAGTGATTCTCCTGCTTCAACCTTCCAGTAGCTGAGACTATAGGCATCTGCCACCATGCCTGGCTAATTTTTGTGTTTTAGTAGAGACAGGGGTTTTACCATGTTGGCCAGGCTGGTCTCGAACTCCTAACCTCAAGTGATACACCTGCCTTTGCCTCCCAAAGTGCTAGGATCATAGGCATGAGCCACTGCTCCTGGCCTGCTTCTTTCTTGTCTCCCTGCTTAGCTGTAAACTCCCCCAAGGCAGGACTGTGTCTTAGAGTTCTCAGTTAAAAGATCAGCAGTCAAAAGGTCAGGTGTTCCCAGGTGCCAGGGACCAGAGACCCCTGAGATCACAAGTTATTGCTTAGGACTGAGGAGTGCAGCACCTGCGTCATATGAAGGGAAGGGGATAATGGGCCTTGTTCTGGGAGATGCAGGTGGCAGCGTGCCTGGGGGCTCTTTGCAAAGAATCCCTAGGGCAGAGAAAGTATGAGGCTTGTGTATTCTCTAGTATAAGTCAGCATGAATTTTAATTTGTTACAACCCTGAACATCTTTGTATATTATGCCACTGTCCCAGATAGGGAACTTATCAGAGTAATCAGAACCAAAAAAAGATAGGGCAGCCCTGAACTTTGAGCATGTGGTATACACACACATATTTGTGCTAGAGGGTATTATCCAGACCAGTAGTTTTATTTTATTTTATTTTGAGACAGGGTCACACTTGGTTGCCCAAGCTGGATGAGGTGGCATGATCACGGCTCACTGCAGCCTCAACCTCCCCAGGCTCAAGCAATGCTCCCTCCTTAGCCTCCGGAGTAGCTAAGACCACTGGCACATGCCACCACGCCCAGCTAATTTTTGTATTTTTTGTAGATCCAGAGTTTCACCATGTTGCCCAGGCTGGTCTTGAACTCCTGAGCTCAAGCAATCTGCCTGCATCGGCCTCCCAAAGTGTTGGATTACAAGCATGAACCACTGTGCCTATCCTGAATTCACCAGTTTGAACAATACAATTTGATGGTTTTTCAGTCACTCCCCATTTCCTCCTCAACTCCACAGACCTAGGCAACTATTAGTCTACTTTCTATTTTTTCAGATTTGCCTATTCTGGACATTTCATATAAATGGACACAGTCTATATGGTCTTTTGTGGTTGGCTTCTTTCACCTTGGCATAATGTTTTCAACTATAACCTTGTTTTAAATTTTTCTGATCTTGATAGGGAAGAGCCACCTTTGCTTTTTTGTTTGTTTGCTTGTTTGTTTGTTTTTTTGAGACAGCATCTCCCTCGGTCGCCCAGGCTGGAGTGCAGTGGCGCAATTTCAGCTCACTGCAACCTCTGCCTCCTGAGATTCAAGCTATTCTCCTGCCTCACCCTCCTGAGTAGCTGGGATTACAGGCACCCGTCACCAGCCTGGCTAATTTTTGTATTTTTAGTAGAGATGGGGTTTCACCATGTTGGCCAGGCTGGTCTCGAACTCTTGATCACAAGTGATCCACCCACCTCAGCCTCCCAAAGTGCTGGGATTACAGGTGTGAGCCACTGTGCCTGACCCAGAAGAGACACTTTAATGTATTAATCTGGCTACAGACTTTTATTTGATTTTTAAATTTTTCTTGTAGAGATGGGGTCTCACTCCATTGCCCAAGCTGGTCTTGAACTCCTGGTCTCAAGTGATCCTCCCACCTCAGCCACCCCAAATCCTGGGATTATAGGTGTGAGCCACCACACCTGGTCTTGGCTATGGAGTTTGAAATAAAGTTATTTAAAAGAGGTTTAAACAAATTTGGAGGAGCGAGTCTAACCGCTAAATAATAATAATAATAATAATAACATCTAGACCAAGCGTGCTGGTTCACGCCTGTAATCCCAGCACTTTGGGAGGCCAAGGCTGGTGGATCACCTGAGGTCTGGAGTTTGAGACCAGCCTGACCAACATGGAGAAACCCCATCTCTACTAAAAATATAAAAATTAGCTGGGCGTGGTGGTGCATGCCTGTAATCCCAGCTACTCAGGAGGCTGAGACAGGAGAATTGGTTGAACCTGGGAGGTGGAGGTTGCAGTGAGCCAAGATCGTGCCGTTGCACTCCAGCCTGGGCAACAAGAGTGAAACTCTGTCTCAAAAAAATTAATTAATTAATTAATTAAATAACGTCTAAAAACCCCTTCTCTAGTTAAATCCATCACATTGCATTTAAGGAAATAGGCACCCAGAGAGGGAAGTAACTTACTCAAAGGCACACAGTTTGTTAAAGGCAGAGCAAGGTCCAAGGCCTAGACCCGCTAAACTTTAGTTCCATCCTTTTCCTGTTACATCCCTGCCACTTGATCTAACACACATACTTTCACACACATAACACGTTTTCCACCAAAACTCATAAACATATGACCCACAAAATATCTTTGGAGACACATCTTGGGCCTCGGCCATGGTGGAGGCTGCTCTGTGTAATGGTTGGGGCCTTCTGCTACTTGACCCTGAAATGTAGTCACCCAGGGAAGAATCAGTGTTGGCACCAGCTCTCAGAATTTCTGTCTGGGAGGAGCTCAGGAATGGCAATGTTCTTAGAAGCCAGAAGAAGCTGTTTGTTTAGCAGGAACAGTTTTTACTTATTCTGAAAGTTTGTTTGGAGTGGTGGATGAATGGTGTGTGTAGGGGGAGGCTGGTAGAGAACATGGAGAGAAGGCTAACTCCTGTGGGGCTGTGATTGGAGGGAACTCAGTTAAGAGTTAAGAGGATGTATGGGGGACTGGGCGAGGCGGCTCACGCCTGTAATCCCAGCACTTTGGGAGGCCGAGGTGGGCAGATCACAAGGTCAAGAGTTTGAAACCAGCCTGGCCAACATGGTGAAACCCTGTCTCTACTAAGAATACAAAAATTAGCTGGGCATGGTTGCATGTGCCTGTAATCCCAGCTACTCGGGAGGCTGAGGCAGGAGAATTGCTTGAACCCAGGAGGTGGATATTGCAGTGAGCAGAGATCATGCCTGTGCACTCCAGCCTGAGCAACAGAGCAAGACTCTGTCTTGAAAAAGAAAAAAAAAAAAAAAGAGTATGTATGGGAACTCTACTGATGCTTCCAGAACTAAGTCAAGATGAGACTGAAGGTAGGGGACAGGAGGATACAGAAGGAGAAGGTCAGGCTGTGGGAAAGGATTCCAGATTGAGGCAGTCCATGATCTTATAGCTGTTCCTGGAACTCTCCCAAACCCCACTTATATACAGCTCAGAGAGGCTGTCAGGCTGCTGGAAAAGGGCAAGAAGAGGACGAATTCTATCAACAGAACATTATCTGAGGGCGGAGGATGAGGGGAGGTAAAGGGCAAAAACCTTCAGAAAGCCTGGGAGAAGAGGCAGCCAGCTAATGGCAACAACTGGATAATGCCCTTTCCACCCTGAAGTTTCCCTCAGGCCATTACCCATCCCAGGAAGTGAATGGAGCTTAGGATAGGGGTGGAGAGCAGGTGTAGACCTTGGCCCCAGAGCCACGAGGTTTGACTGGAGGAACACTGGCTAGGCTGTATTCTCAAAACAACATCCACTCTCCTACTGCCTATAGTGGGCACTGGAAATCTCACTCTTAGAGATCTGTCCCTTTGGGTCTGTGGAAGGCTTTCAGGCATCCTTTATCACAGGGAAACTATCCCTGGGTGGGGCAGCAATGACTATGAGTTAAGAGTAAAGCTCAGGCTGGGGCACAGTGGCTCATGCCTGTAATCCCAGCACTTTGGGATTTGAGGCAGGTGGATCACCTAAGGTCAGGAGTTTACGACAAGCCTGGCCAACATAGCGAAACCCCATCTCTACTAAAAATACAAAAATTAGCCGGGCATGGTGGCAGGCACCTGTAATCCCAGCTACTCGGAAGGCTGAGGTAGGAGAATCGCTTGAACCTGGGAGGCAGAGGTTGCAGTGAGCCAAGATCATGCCACTGCACTCCAGCCTGGGTGAGAGTAAGACTGTATATATATATAAAAAAAAGTAAAGCTCAGGTGAAACAAGGCCCAGGTCATGCTCCAGAGACACTGGGCTTGACAAGGGAAAGGGACTACTCTCAATTTTGCCCAAAGTTTGTCTTCCTTCAATCACAAATCCCCTGGAATCCTTATTTGGACAGTCTTGATTCCTGGACAATCAGTTGTTTATTTAAGCTGTGGACAGCCCATAGCTCCCTCTAGTAGAGAGCCTCCCCAAAATTCAGGGGCCCCACCAGACAGGGCTGTTAAGAAGTTATGAAGCTCAGCTGGGCGCGGTGGCTCATGCTTGTAATCCCAGCACTTTGGGAGGCCAAGGTGGGTGGATCACCTAAGGTCAGGAGTTCGAGACCAGCCTGACCAATATAGTGAAACCTTGTCTCTACTGAAAATACAAAAATTAGCCAGGCATGGTGATGCGCGCCTGTAGTCTCAGCTACTCAGGAGGCTGAGACAGGAGAATTGCTTGAACCCGGGAGGCAGAGGTTGCAGTGAGCTGAGATTGAGCCACCGCACTCCAGCCTGGGTAACAGAGTGAGACTCCATCTCAAAAAAAAAAAAAAAAAAAAGTTATGTAGTTCATCTCAACCTTAGATTGTCCTCCAGCTTCTAATCCCAAAATCCTGGGTCCAGTCTGAACTTAAACCAGGTGACACAATTAGTGCGTCAGTTTCAGTGGGCGTTAACATGGAACTGGACCTGTGCCTGATTCTTCCAGGAAGCTGAGCCTAGGCCACAGAACAAACACCCCTAAGCAGCTCCTGCTAGGCATGGGTGAGAGGCTGTCTGGCCAAACAGTGAGTGTGTTTGCTTTGTCTTCTTCCTCTCTCCCATCCCCACTTGCCAGAGTCCCTCATTTCTCTCTACCCATCACTGGGTCAGGTGCTGTGTGTTTTTTTCTGGACGACTCTAGAAAGCTTTCTTTCTTTCTTTCTTTCTTTCTTTCTTTCTTTCTTTCTTTCTTTCTTTCTTTCTTTCTTTCTTTCTTTCTTTTTCTTTCTTTCTGTCTCTCTCTCTCTCTCTCTCTCTCTCTCTCTCTGTCTCTCTCTTTTTGGTGGTGAAGGTGATTCTTGAAGAAGAGAAGGCTTTAAAGGGGGCACTGGCCAGGCAGGCATGGTGACTCACGCCTATAATCCCAGCACTTTGGGAGGCCGAGGCGGGCGGATTACCTGAGGTCGGGAGCTTGAGACCAGCCTGACCAACATGGAGAAACCCCGTCTCTACCAAAAATATAAAAATTAGCAGGTCATCGAGGTGGGTGCCTGTAATCCCAGCTCCTCAGGAGGCTGACGCAGGAGAATTGCTTCAACCAGGGAGGTGGAGGTTGCAGTGAGCTGAGATCGCGCCATTGCACTCCAGCCTGGGCAACAAGAGCGATACTCCATCTCAAAATGAATGAATAAATAAACACACAAATAAAAATAAAAATAAAAGAGGTACAGCAGGAGCTGATTTGGGAAGGGAAATAAGGGGAAACAAGAACTAGTTTGGATGGGAGTTAGAAAAAACAAAAAAGTCAGACATCAGGCCAGGTGCTGTGGCTCATGTCTGTAGTCCTAGCACTTTGGGAGGCTGAGACAGGCGGATTGCTTGAGCCCAGAGATTCAAGACCAGCCTGGGCAACATGGTGAGACCCCTGTCTCTACTTAAAACAAAAGATGTAAGGAAAAAAAAAGGAAAAAAAATGGCCCAGAGAAGCTCTGGGCCACCTCCCCCACTCCCCACTCCTCCAACACACACACACACCTGTTTATAGTCTAAGCAGATCCTGCTCTTCTAACCCACCCGGGACAGTCCCTGCAACTCCAGCCTGACCTCACTTCCTGCTTCCATAGCTAGTTTGTTTTTTTGACACTTATTGGTAGACACTCCAGATCATTTCATTTTGCTTCCAGTACCCTTTCCCCTTCCTAATACAAATGCAGAACAACGTGGGAATCCCCTTTCTGGGGGAAGCAACGGTGCAGCTTTAAGAGAAAGGGAAGGGAGGAAGGGGGCGCTGACTCAGATCCTCAGATCCATTGGCTGCTGGAGGGAATCCCACCTCAGGGATTGGGCGTAACAGAGTCCGCCTCCTCTTGTGATTGGCTCAGCCAGAGAAATAAAAGGCGGCTGTGCCGGCCTCCTCCACAGTTGGAGGGAGGCAGGGAATCCGGCTGGGTTGGCGTGCTGAGACGCACCTGGCGCAACCCTCCCTTCTGAATCGAAATTCAAGTCCCGCGGACACTGCAACCATGAAAGAGAGACGGGCCCCCCAGCCAGTCGTGGCCAGATGTAAGCTCGTTCTGGTCGGGGACGTGCAGTGTGGGAAGACCGCGATGTTACAAGTGTTAGCGAAGGATTGCTATCCGGAGGTGAGCTGCCCGCCCGCCCGCTGGCCGGCTTTTCTCCCTGCCAGCCCGACTTGGGGTAGATTTCCACCTGCCCAGGAGACGTGGCTCCCCCAGCCCCAGCCCATCCTCAGCCGCTTTCTGAGGCTTTCCCATCCTCCGCTGCTTTTTGGCTGGAGGACTGCCCTGCCTTAGCTTCCCCTGAGACCTGTTCCACTTCTGCCGCCCCGCTGGCTCCTCCTCACCTCTTCACCCAAAGGCCCCATCAGATCCCCTCCACCTTCCTGCGTCCCTGGAGTCTGCTCTCAGGAGAGGGCACTGGAGGCATTTGAGAGTCTGGGGTTTCTTCTTGACGTAATCCCTGCCTATCCGCTCACCTGCTCCTCAAAGGCTCTATGCCAGTGCCTCCAGGCAGGCTTCTGCAGCCCTCTGTTCACCATGCTGGAGGGGTTTGAGAGGAGATGAGCTAGGATTGGCTTTGGCCTGTGGCCCTCTCAAATTGGGAAACACAAATCTGGGGATGGGAAGAATCTGTGTGTGTGTGTTTGTGTCCCTAATCGTCTAGGATATGAGGGGATTACCCCTGGTGCGGTGGTGGTGGTGGGGGGTGTCATTCACATTTCTCACTGCTACAGAGCAAAGTGCCCGGTCCCCCACATTCCCTTCCCTCCTGACCCAGGCATCTCCTCTGGTTTCTTGTCTCCTGTGACTTTACTGTCTCTCTGGTGAGTGCGTGTGTAGCCAGCACTAACCAGGGGATCTGAGGGTAGGGGGGCCCGGGGTGAATGTTTCCTCTCTTTTCACAGACCTATGTGCCCACCGTGTTCGAAAATTACACAGCCTGTTTGGAGACAGAGGAACAGAGGGTGGAGCTTAGTCTCTGGGATACCTCAGGTAAGAATTCGGCTCCAAATGCCCCTTTCCCACCCCCACTGGTCTGCTGTGTAGCTGCTGTCTTCTAGAAGTTGTTTTCCCTTTTGGTGGGGAGAAGTGAAAGAAGAGAATCTGAAGACTCCTTAGTTGTGGGGAAGGGTGACAGTTGGTCGACTCAGTTGCATGGTCCAAGGGTGCAGAGTAGGTGAAGCTCAGGAGCTACTCTCTTCCCTGCGTCTAGTTCCACCCTTTAGAGGGCTGGGATGGTGAGGTGAAGGGATCCATGAATATTCCTGCGGTGGGAGGGCAGTAAAACAGGACTTCTTCTTTTCCTTCCCTGCCACCCAACGTGTGGGGGCGCGCGCGCGCGCACACACACACACACACACACACACACACACTTTTTACTTCCCCAGAGCAAAGCCAAATAAGAGGCAAGAGGCAGTGCTGCTGGAGGCAGTGTGGTTGGGGCGGGGAGACAAGTCTGCTTTGGGGAAAGATTGCTCAGACTCAGTTTCGTCTCCTGCATTCCATCTTGGGCCACTGCTGTCCTGCCGCAGCTCAGCCCCACTCGTCACACCGCTGCAGCTTGGGGATGAAGCGATGCATCATCGATGTTTTGGAGGGTGGGGGAGATGGCTTAATATAGGGCATAGTCAGTTGTGAATAGTGGCCGGCAGGGCAGAGGGGAGGTTGGCTCTGCCTGTTTTCCCTCTACTGGGGTGAGGTAGAAGATGCCCTGTCTCTCTAGAATGTAGAAACAATGTTTTTCCAGCTTCTCAGCCCCAAGCCCTTAGTGCTAGGCTATCCTTTGCCTTAATTCTGACCCCTTCCCATTATCTCTTTACCCCGTATCATTTTCAAAAGACTGGCTCAGAGTCATAATAAAGGAGTAAAAGCCAGGAATAGGAGAAAGAAAATAAAATCCGCCCCTCCCCAAAAATGCATATTCAGGCTGAGTTTTAAAAGGGACCATAAATCACTGGGTATTTCCTGCTACATAATAAATATGCTGTCCTGCTCCTCCAACAGTCGTTGTTCCCATGCTTCGGTTCTGAGGTCTGAAAAGATTGGGGCTAGGGGATGGTTAGACAGACAATGAGCCTTTCCTCCCCAAACAAAAATTCCCCAACCTGGTGTGCTTTTCCCCTGTTGCAGTTTCAGGGCTTGGGAGGCAGGGTTCTGGTTCTCCTGGGCTGTGCTATGCTGGCTAGATCGGACTAGAATGCAGTTGGACTGCATGATGTATAATTTTTTGGTTTTTCATCTGCTGTGCCCTCCCACCTTCCAATCTTCCCAGAATCTTACTGCAGCTCATCTCTTTTCACTACCACCGCCCAAACCCCCTCCCCCCACCTCCTCCCTCCTTCCACAGTCAGAATGCAGCCCTCAAATCCCAAACCAGATCATGGAAAATCAGCAAGTATAGTCTCTATTCCCTGTGTCACACCTCCAGCCCCCAATTTCCGAAAGGATAAAGGCTGTCAGTTATTCTCAAACTCCCTCTTTCAGATTAGGTTCCCATAAGGAAGGAGGAAGTGGCCATGGTGTGTGGGATAGGGTTTCCCAATGTTGGGGTCAGGGTTGACCCTGTTCCCATTATTCACTTGCTGGTCTTAAGGGAGGGGGATTGCTTGGAGCCAAAATGGAGGCCTCCTCCCCTCCCCCTTCCCCAATGCTGCAGTGCTTCCGCTCCTCAGTGCTGCAGTGGTAAGACCCCACCTCAGAAAGAGATGGGGGAGGCTTGCTAAAGAAGCAGGCAGCTATCCCAACTCCCCTGTATTCCTTTTTTTTAATGATCAGCATCCCCCCACCAGCTTGGATTCCCCCCAGTTTCCATGGCGATTGCGGTGCAGGGAGAGGGGCTGCTTGCTATTCTAAGCACGGATTGTCTGGGTTCCAAATCCGCTACTGCTCCTTCCCCAGGATGGGGGGGGTAGGCTCAGCCCCTAGCATTCTCCCATATGGGACCACCTGGGTCTGCATTGCCTGTTTCCCCCCCCAACGAAGGACTCTTGCTCTAGCCTCTAAATCCCCAGCCATCGGTGCTGCTGTCTTTGAGACTGCCTTTCTGAGATGTGGGGGGGTCAGGGGGTACAGCTTTCCTTTTGCCCTTTTCAGTGTAAGCCGATCTGGGTGGGTGGAGAAGTGGGGCACTGAACCCTTGATTCTTTCCCTCCCCTGCTAGCCTCCTAAAGTTCTGACCCCATGGCAAAGCAGCAGCCAGGTTACGTAACAGGCAGGTTTGTCTCTTCACTGGGGAGACCCTGGAGCAGAGGGGAGTGAAATTGGGCAGCAGGCAGGCTCTAGAAGAGAGGAACCCTGAAATAAGCACTGTCTCTCTGCAGGGCTGGAAGCATCTTCTGGGACTCAGAAAACTAGTAGATGTCCAATTAAGCTGCTGTAGGAGACCCGGACAGGGCCAAATTATACTCCACCCACTTTATTTTGCCTTCTTTCCCTTTTTCGGGACCAAGGGGGATGATATTCTTGCATGACCTTCTGGCAGACGGTCAGGTCCCAAGCTTCCAGCCATAGCACATTCCCCCTGGGAGATGGGTGGATCCTCAGGGATCGTGGGTGGTATTCCCAGGGCTTTAGGGCTTAGGCTTATTGGGGAAGGAAAGCACCGTGGCTCACCATCAACTCTTTCTGGCCTACACCAGGATCTCCCTACTACGATAATGTCCGTCCACTCTGCTACAGCGACTCGGACGCAGTATTACTATGTTTTGACATCAGCCGTCCAGAGACAGTGGACAGCGCACTCAAGAAGGTAAGACCAGATCAACTCTCCAATCTCTAACTCAGCATGAGGACCAAGAAGGAATCGTGGGGACCTTGTCATGAATGCCCTCTTGTATAACATCAAGAAACAGAAGCCCAGGAAGGAAGAGATTTGCCCAAGGCCACACCATTAGCTACAGCTCTGGGACTGGAACTTGGGTCTGCTTACCCCGCTGCCTCCCACCCTTTTTGTTATCCCATGCTGCCTTGCCAGAGGCCCCACAGGGGAGGGTGGTGTTGAAGACTCAGGAAGCAGAGGACAGAGAGTCAGAGAACCTTTAAGTGATATGGTATGAGGGTCAGGCATGGGATCTTTGGAGGCAGCTTCTATAGACCCTGGTCCCAGTCCCACTGAGAAGGGGCAAGCTAGGCAGGTCTGAGCTGAGCTGGTATGAAATGCTTGGGTCTGGGCAGATCCGCCAATGCTGAGGAGTGCTAGGAAACCTTGTGTATCTAGTAGAGTATAGAAGATGCTGGGATCACCTTCTTCCCTTGGGAAGAGACTGGTTGGCTTCCCCCTGGCATTCTGGACTTGTGAGGCCCTTTGGGGTGAGGGGGCAGATCCATGCTCTGTATGCTTGGCAGAGAGTGGGAGGAGAATTGCCCTTGTGCTCTCTCTGGTGACTGGGCCATAGACTGGGGGAACAGGCTCCTGGGTCAGCACTCTGGGGGCCCCAAAGGCCTCATGGGCAGGAAGATGATGTAATTAGTGCAGTGGCGATGCTGTGACTCATAGGGAGGACTGGGCTGGTGATAAGCGAGGTGATGTGTGTAATGTTGAAGCCAAGCTTCTCCTGGTATCTGTCTACCACTAACTCCTCCCTTCCTCCTTCTCCTTCCCTTCTTCCTGCTCGACCCCTCAGTGGAGGACAGAAATCCTAGATTATTGTCCCAGTACGCGCGTTTTGCTCATTGGCTGCAAGACAGACCTGCGAACAGACCTGAGTACTCTGATGGAGCTGTCCCACCAGAAGCAGGCGCCCATCTCCTATGAGCAGGTATGTGCGTGTGCAAATGCGTGTTGTAGGGTGAAGTGAGGAAGGCTAGAGGCAGACAGCTTGAAATATGGCCCTGGCTCAAACTCTTCCACTATGGCAAGAGGCAACTGCTGTAATAATTAGCAAATGAGTCACCTGGAGAGAGGTGGTGGGTACCTGCTTACCCAGATGTATGCTGTCAGTTAGCAGGCGAGTTATTCCTGTGTGTGCCCACATTTCTAAGACTGTATTCTGACCACCTGCATTAGAATCATTAGAGGTGTTCATTAGAATTTCACACACACACAAAAAGAGACCCTGTCTCAAAAAAAAAAAAAAAAAGGAGGAGGGGCACTGTGCACGGTGGCTCACGCCTGTAATCCCAACACTTTGGGAGGCCGAGGCCGATGGATCACTTGAGCTCAGGAATTCAGGACTAGCCTGGCCAACATGGCAAAACCCTGTCTCTACTAAAAATACCAAAATTAGCAGGTTGTGGTGGCATGCATCTGTAATCCCAGCTACTCGGGAGGCTGAGGCAGGAGAATTGCTTGAACGTGGGAGATGGAGGTTGCAGTTAGCTGAGAATGTGCCACTGCACTCCAGCCTGGGTGACGGAATGAAAGACTCTGTCTCAAGGAAAAAAAAAAAAAAAAAAGAGCCGGGTGTGGTAGCTCACACCTGTAATCCCAGCACTTTGGGAGACCAAGGCAGGTGGATCACTTGAGGTCAGGAGTTCAAGACCAGCCTGGTCAACATGGTGAAACCCCGTCTCTACAAAAAATACAAAAAATTAGCCAGGGATGGTGGTGCACACTTGTAATCCCTGGGTGACAGAGTGAGACTCTGTTTCAAGAAAAAAAAAGAAGTGATCTGCCTAGGCTGGAGTGCAGTCACATAATAGTTGTTTATGTAGCCTTGGCCTCCCGGACTCAAGTGATCCTTCCTCCTGTCTCCCTAGTAGCTGGGACTATAGGTACAGGCCCCATACCTAGCTAATCTTTAACATTTTTTGTAGAGACAAGGTCTCATTATGTTTCCCAGGTTGTTCTTGAACTCCTGACATCAAGTGATTCTCCCACCTTGGCCTCCCAAAGTGCTGGGATTACAGGTGTGAGTCACCACCCCTGGCCTGGAATCTGCATTTTTGATAAGACCCCTGGATAATTTCTTATGTGCATGAGAGCATAGGGTTGGGGGACGGAGTTTCGCTCTTGTCACCCAGGCTGGAGTGCAGTGGTGCGATCTCAGCTCACTGCAACCTTTGCCTCCTGGGTTCAAGCGATTCTCCTGCCTCAGCCTCCCAAGTAGCTGGGATTACAGGTGTCTGCCAACACACCCAGCTAATTTTTGTTATTTTTAGTAGAGATGGGGTTTCACCATGTTGGCCAGGCTGGTCTCGAACTCCTGACCTCAGGTGATCCACCTGCCTTGGCCTCCACTGCACCTGACCTGGGGAGCTCTTAAGAATACTAATGCTGGCTGGGTGCGGTGGCTCACGCCTATAATCCCAGCACTTTGGGAGGCTGAGGCGGGTGGATAACAAGGTCAGGAGATCAAGACCACCCTGTTTAACATGGTGAAACCCTGTCTCTACCAAAAATACAAAAAATTAGCCAGGCGTGGTGGTGGGCACCTGTAGTCCCAGCTACTCAGGAGGCTGAGACGTGAGAATGGCATGAACCCAGGAGGTGGAGCTTGTAGTGAGCTGAGATTGTGCCACTGCACTTCAGCCTGGGCACAGAGCAAGACTCTGTCTCAAAAAAGAAAAAAGAAAAAGAATACTAATGCCTTGGCTCTATACCCAGAATTTTTTTTTCCTTTTCCTTTTTTTTTTTTTTCTCCCAGAGACAGGGTCTTACTCTGTCACCCAGAATGAAGTGCAGTGGTATGATCCGAGCTCACTGCAGGGTAGAACTCCTGGTCTCAAGGGATCCTCCCTAGTATTTGAGACTATAGTTTTGTGCCTACTTCCAGCGAATGTTTAAACATTTTTAAAAAGTTTTTATTATTTTATTATTTTTATTTTTGAGATTTATTTTTGTAACCCCAAAGTGCTGGGATTACGGGTATGAGCCACCGTGCCTGGCCGCCTAGGCTAGTCTTGAACTCCTGGCCTCCTCAAGTGATCCTCCTACCACAGCCTCCTGAGTAGTTGGGATTAGAGGCACTAGCCACTGCCCCAGCTATCCCCAGGAATTCTGATTTAGTTTGGCATCAATATAGTTTTAAGAGTATTCCAGGTGATTCATAATGTGCAGTCACACATCGTCTTAAGAAAAAGAGGCATCATCAGACAGGGTGTATGCCAAAAAAAAAAAAAGACAAGACAATCGAATAATCGGCAGAGGGTGGTATTTGGAGATTGGCAGCTGGGTCCCCCCTGGAGTGGCCCTGGGGAGTGACACACAAGAGGCAGCGTCCCAGAGCCATTGTGGCCCACTGCATTAATGCCCTCACCCCCTCCTGCAGGGCTGTGCAATAGCCAAGCAGCTGGGTGCAGAAATCTACCTGGAAGGTTCGGCTTTCACCTCAGAAAAGAGCATCCACAGCATCTTTCGGATGGCTTCCATGGTGTGTCTGAACAAGCCTAGCCCACTACCCCAGAAGAGCCCTGTCCGAAGCCTCTCCAAACGACTGCTCCACCTCCCCAGTCGCTCTGAACTCATCTCTTCTACCTTCAAGAAGGAAAAGGCCAAAAGCTGTTCCATTATGTGAAGTGGAAATTGGAGGGGGGAGACAACCCCCTACTTCCTCCCTTGGGGTGCAGAGGCACGGGGAGAGGGAGGATGAGACAATTTAGGACACTGGACATGAGTTTTTCAGATGGCCACGGTGAGGGCTTGGAAGGAGACAGGAATGGGGCGAGGAAGGAGCCAGGCCCGGCATGAGGACCTGATGCTGAGATAGAACCATCATACCCCAAGCTAGGCACTAGGTTGTGGAGGGGGCGGCTACCCCAGTGCCCTCCCGCTCCAGAGGAAGGAAAGCTGTGGGGGACGGGGGGCATGCTGGCCTCCTGGGCTTGGGGGCCTACAGCAGCCTCACCTTCAGCATCATGCCTCTTCCACACAGCGTTTCCATGCAGGCCAGGGGATGGGAGGGGTCCCAGAGCCCTTCCCTTCCCCTCTAAGGAGGCAGCAGTTGAACAGAGTGGGGAAGCCGAGTGGCAGCTCCCTTGGGGGTTTAGCCCAGGTGCTTCGTAAATGCAATCGGAAGTGCAGGAGCTGGTCAGAGCCAATGAGAAGGAAACCTCATCTTTGCATAGCCCATGCCTCATGGAGAGGTGACATCATACATTCACATGCTTCTCACCTGAGTCCCCAGGGTCCAAGGGAGAAGCCCCAGACCCCCTTCTCTTGCAGAGTGTGGGGGTGGTGGTGCTGCAGGGGCAGGGCTGGGTGGGGGTCACCAGACTTTTTCTGCCCTTAGGGCAGTACAGCTGGCATTTGTTTTATAGACTCTTGTCTTTGGAATTGGGGGGAGGGGGGAGTGTTTCAATCTGTTATATGTTCTGTGTTTAATGAAGAAAACCTATTTATTAATGAAAAATATAATACATATAAAGAGTTTGGCTCCGTATTTTTTTCTGTTTTCTTTAGTTGTTACAATCGGTATTTTTTTGTGTGTGTCTTTTTTTTTGTTTGTTTCCTTTTCGTGGAGCACGGGGTCTCCCTATATTGCTCAGGCAGGTCTCGAACTCCTGGGCTCAAGCTATTCTCACATCTCTGCCTCCCTAAGAGCTGAGATTACAGGCATGAGCCACTGTGCTGAGCCCTTTGATTGATGATAATGAGAGAAAAGCTGTCCTGGGGCCCTTTCTGTGGGTTGCAGAGGGGCTGCCTCTACCATTCCCCAGCTCCTCCAAGAAGGAGCTTCTCTCCTCCCCCATCCCCCTACCCTAGCCCCGCCCAAGACCTGCTAAACCAAGGAAGGGTTCCTTAGCCCTAGAGCAGGGGTACAGGGGTTCTCAACCCTGGAACTATTGACATTTTGAACTGGATAATGCTTTGTTGTGAGGGACTGTCCTATGCAGCCCAAGATGTTTAGTGTCCCTGACATCTGGTGGATGCTAGAAGACAGCACCCCACTCTCCAGCTATCACACCCAAAAATGTCTCCAGACATTGCTAAATGACCCCTGTGGAAAAATTCTGGTTGAGAACCACTGCCCTGGAGAGTCTAGAGGAGAGAAAAAGGTTTGATGAAATAATCAGTAGAGAATCCAAACTGCTGAGATCCCACTCCACATAGGGGGACAGACTAAGCCAAAGCTGGGGGAGGCTCCTGGGATTCTGGTTTCCTCTGAGTTCAAGGAGAGGTGACATTGCCTTCATGACCTTCCAATTCCGATGCCTACTGATGGCAGCTCAGGGACCTTAACTCTTCCTTTCTCAGAGACTTATAGCTCTTGTTTTCCAAGTGCCATAGTGTAGTGCTAGTGCTAGAAATAAAGTTAACATGTACTAGGTCGGGCACAGTGGCTCACGCCCATAATCCCAGCACTTTGGAAGGGTGAGGCGGGTGGATCACAAGGTCAGGAGATCGAGACCATCCTGGCTAACACGGTGAAACCCCATCTCTACTAAAATACAAAAAATTAGCTGGGCATGGTGGCATGTGCCTGTAAGCTGAGGCAGGAGAATTGCTTAAACCCAGGAGGCAAAGTGCAGTGAGCTGAGATGGCACCACTGCACTCCAGCCTGGGCAAAAGAGGGAGACTCTGTCTCTAAATAAATAAATAAAGTTAGCATGTACTTAATGAGTGTTCAGCACTGTGCACTGTGTTGAGGGCTTTATATGATCACGCTTAGCCTCATAAATGATAAGAGCTAACATTTGTTCAATGTTTACTATGGGTCGGGGGCATTTACGAGATTTTTATTTTTTTTGGAGACAGGGTCTCGCTCTGTCGCCCATGCTGGAGTACAGTGGCATGACTACTGCTCACTGCAACCTCACCCTCCTGGTTCAACTGATCCTCCTATCTCACCCTCCTGGGTAGCTAGGACTACAGGAGTACCACAGTAGTCTATTTTTTGTAGAGATGGGGTCTCACCATGTTGTCCAGGCTGTTCTCAAACTTCTGGGCTCAAGTGATCCTCCTGCCTCGGCCTCCCAAAGTGCTGGGATTACAGGCAAAAGCCACGGTGCCCGGCCCCACTTATGAGTTCTTTCTACGTTATTTATTCCTGTGATAACCCTATGAGCCTATGAGGTGCTATTTTTTTTTTTTTTTTTGGATGGAGTTTCACCCTGGCTGGAGTGCAATGGCGTGATCTTGGCTCACCACAACCTCTGCCTCCTGGGTTCAAGTGATTCTCCTGCCTCAGCCTCCCAAGTAGCTGGGACTACAGGCATGCACCACCATGCTTGGCTAATTCTGTTTTCTTTTTTCTTTTTCTTTTTTTTTTTTTTTAGTAGAGATGAGGTTTCTCCATGTTGGTCAGGCTGGTTTCGAACTCCCGACCTCAGGTGATCCACCCACCTCAGCCTCCCAAAGTACTGGGATTACAGGCGTGAGCCACGGTGCCCGGCCACTATCTACTTCATTTTACAGAAAAAGAAGACGGAGGTTCAGAGAGATTAGGTAATGTGCACAAGGTCACACAGCTAGAAAGTGGCTGAACATGGATACAAATCCAGGCAATCTGGCTGCACATCATGCACTCTAACCTGCTCTGCTGTCCTGTCCTGTGAGGGAAGTGGTACTATCTGTGTTTTGTAAATGAGGAAAGAGAAAAGCCAGAGACGCCATATAATTTGCACAAGATCACAGTACTAGTAAGTAATTGAGCCAAGATTCAAACCAGATCTCACTGTTAACCAAAATCCTATGGACCCCTTACTGGTAGGCATGTTGTACCTAAATAGGTATCTCCAGTTATGGTTCTTACTAGAACACCATTTCTCTGTCTCCATCTCCAAAGATGATGGTTTGGGTGCGGTGACTGATGCCTGTAGTTCCAGCACTTTGGGAGGATGAGCTGGGCGGATTGCTTGAGGCCAGGAGTTTGAGATCAGACTGGACAACATTGCAAGACCCTGTCTCTACAGAAAATAAAACGATTAGCCAGGCGTGATGGGGTGCACCTGTGGTCCCAGCTACTTGGGAGGATGAGGCAGGAGGATCGCTTGAGCCCAAGTCAGGGCTGCAGTGAGCTGTTTGTGCCACTCCACTTCAACCTGGGCAACAAAGTGAAACCTTGTCTCAAAAATAAATGAGTAAATAAGCTGGGTGCGGTGGCTCACGCCTGTAATCCCAGCACTTTGGGAGGCTGAGGCAGGTGCATCACGAGGTCAGGAGATCGAGACCATCCTGGCCAACATGATGAAACCCCTTCCCTACTGAAAATACAAAAATTAGCTGGGCATGGTGGTACATGCCTGTAATCCCAGCTACTTGGGAGGTTGAGGCAGGAGAATCGCTTGAACCAGGGAGTTGGAGATTGCATTGAGCCGAGATTGCAGCGCTGCACTCCAGCCTGGTGACAGAGCGAGACTCCATCTCAAAAATAAATAAAATAAAATAAAATAAAAATACAAACAAATAAGAAAACAAAGATGCACGTTTGTGAGAAAACTAGTGGGGCAAGACAAATAACAAGTATCCTTGAAGCCCTACATGTGTCATGAGAGGTGTGCACAAGTACTAGAGGAACTCTGCCACTATGAACTGGGACAAGCTTTATCACCCTCCAGGAGCTCAGTTTACTCATCTTTAAAGAGAGTTAAGATGGCAGTCTGAAAATGGGGAAAGGTAATGGACTCTGAAGTTAAATGAACCTGAATTTTGGCTCCATTCTTTTCTTTTTTCTTTCTTTCTTTTTTTTTTTTCCAGTCAGGGTTTTGCTCTGTCACCCAGGCTGTAGTGCAGTGGCACGAGCATGGCTCACTGCAACCTCGACCTCCTGGGCTCAAGGGGTCTTCCTGCCTTGGTCTCCCAAAGTGCTGAGATAACAAGCGTGAGCCACCTCACCTGGCCCATTCTTTTAACTATGTGGCCTTTGAAGGCATAATTACTCTTTCTCGGCCGCAATCGCCTTAGCAGTAAAATGGAGATAGCACTCATCTCACACTACTATGAGAACTAAGTAAAACAAATAAGGTAGGTTAAGTGTCCAGCCCAGAGTTGAGCACTTAGAAGATTCTCAACAAAAAGTGGCTGCAGTTTTTGAAGATTCTGGCCTACCATGGTTGGTCTGATTTTTAGCTGAATCTGTGAATCTGTGAGTCGAGCGCCCTCTCGTGCTTTCGTGGTGATTTACACCTAACAGATCTCAGAGCTCTCTTCTTCCCCCCCGCCCCCCCCCCCCCGCCCCGTTCTCTCTGGAGTAGAAGCAGGGAGGTGAAAGGCTGCAGGTTCTAAGAGAAGTGTATGTCTCCAAGGGTTACTTCGGGCCACTGTGCATGATGCTCAGGGCTTTAGGATTACTTGGGTCTATCCTGAGGCTCTGCTTGAGAGCTTAAGGCATATTCAGAGAGAAAAGCCAGACCTACAGCCATGTGGAATTCAAGCAACAAACCTGCTGCTGGGAAAATGGGAAGGGAGGTCCAAGATACTTCCGGTTATCTAAACCGTTTCCGCAATTGCAGTGTTTTGTTTTGTTTTGAGGGAAAGAGTTATGAACCCATAAGAACAAAGAGAAACACAAAGTTAACTTACGATTTGGGGTTAAAACAACAAAACTCAGTGGAAGACTGAAGTAGGGGAATCTGGGGGAAGAAAGAAGCAAAAATACCAAGACAGCTCAACAATTGGTCACATTCCAAAGGGAAAAAAATTGAGGAAACCAGGGTTCTATCTGGAATGTTGAGAAAACAGGTGCTAGAGCCCAGGAGATACCATCCTTCCGGGAGGACTTTAGAGTCCATTGTGTGGGCTCATATGGAGCTGTAACAATAACTGGGGGTTGTTACGGCATTCACCCGGCTGCAGGGGCCAAGGTTGCTAAAAGGTCCTCCTAAGCCTGGGATAGTTCCACACACAATGGAGAATTGCAACACCCTCCTTGTGAACCTACTCCTGTAACCTAATCTTCAGTTTGTCCAGCTGTAAAATGGGACTAGCCCCATTCTCACAGAATTGTTATAAAAACCGCTTTTCCACGAATGGTATTTATTGTTGTTACTGCAGATGTTAGCTATAATTACGTGCTATAGATATCTCAGGATGCCCTTAAATTCCTCCACTGTAAGCCACGGGCAACGACTGTCATCGACTGTAGTTTCTAGGAAGACCAGCCAATTCCAAGAAGGATGCTTGGCGGGAGAACCTAATGCCGGAAGCCTATTCGCGGAAAACTCTTCCTTCCCGGACGCTAAAGTCTGGCAAACCACATTGCCCGGCAGACCCCGCAGCCTGGGGCCGGCGCTCAAGCCGTGCATTCTGGGATTGGTAGTTCCCGGGCCTCAGTGTCGGCCTGTGCGCCCAGCTCCAGGAACTCGCCTTCCCAGCTTGCCTTGCGGCCGGGGGGGGGGTTCATCGCCGCGACCAGGAAACGGGAAAGATGGCGACGGCTCCTCGACGTTGAGGCCGCGTTGGGCGGTTCAGACTCAGGGTGGTGAGTCCCGGGCGGTGGAGGCGGTTCCCATGAGCTTACAGAGAGGGCGAGAGTCGGGGCACAGCGGTGGCCCCTGCCTCCTGGACGAGGCGGGAAAGAACGCCTCAGAAAAGGGGCATGAACCCGGGAAGCTCGGGCGGGCAGGAGTGAAGGGGCGCAGGCCCCAGGGGTAGTGTTGGCTCCTCTGAGCACAGGCCACGTCCCTGCACGATATTTTCCTCCCAGGATTCTGCCCATGGGCACAGCGCCTCTGATACCCCCAGTCTGACCTTATTCTTTCATGCTTCAAGTAGCCTTTGCTGCAGCCAAACTGGAACTCAGGCTTTTCTCTCGCAATCAGTCCATGTTTTCCCGCCTCTGCTCCGCCTCTGTTATTTCTTTTGCCGGGAATGACTTCTTTTCCGCGTCCTTAATTACATATCTTCAAATTCTACTTATACTTAAAGGCTCAAGCGTCACTTCCTCTACCAAGCCTTCCACGTCACCTTTTACAAGCGAAAGGAAACGCCTTTGAACACCTGTATTACTACATCTGAGCCTTGATACTCTTCTTGGTATGTGTCTCATACCCCCTATTGTTCTTTTTTTTTTTTTTGAGACGGAGTCTCGCTCTGTCGCCCAGGCTGGAGTGCAATGGAGCGATCTCTGCTCACTGCAACCTCCGCCTCCCGAGTTCAAGCGATTCTCCTGTCTCAGCCTCCCGAGTAGCTGGGATTACAGGCGCACGTCGCCACGCCCTGCTAATTTTTTGTATTTTTAGTAGAGACGGGGTTTCACCGTGTTCCCCAGGCTGGTCTCGAACTCCTGAGCTCAGGCATTCCACCTGCCTCGGTCTCTTAAAGTGTTAGGATTACAGGTGTGAGCCACCGCGTCCGGCCTGATAACCCCTGTTGTTCTAAAAATTTCCTGTGAACAGAATTTGTTTTTGTGACTCACATAGCACCTAGCACTGTGCCTTGCATACAGTAGATGCTTGGTAAATATGTCATTGAATGAAAAAAAAGAATGTGCCCCTGCCCTGCAAGAACTGAGGACCTGAAGATCTGGAGGTTTGAGAGGAAGGCTGCTGGGAAGCATGGCCAGAGTCAGCCTGGTTATTTGGCCCTTGTAATAATAGAACCTGTGATAAAAGTTGCCTGTATTTACTGTCTCCTCATTTTTCATTCTCTTCCAAACTTATTCCACTTGGGCTTCCATTCCCTCAATGCTACTGAAACAGCTCTTGTCAAGGTCACCAGTAATCTCCATTTTTCCAAATTCAGTGGTTGCTTCTCTGTCCCTTATTCCCTCTCCACTTCGCTGGTACTTGATTCCGTTGACCCCTCCCTCCTTGAAACATGTTTTCGGCTTCTTCGTTGCCATACTTTTCTTTGTCCTTTCTCACTGGCTGCTGGTTCTTTCCTTTCCTTTTCTGTGGTTCATCCCGTGGCTAGCTCCTGTTAAAGTGTTCCAGAGCTCGATCCTGGAGCTGCTTCTCTGTTTTTTTCTTTCACTATGCTGCCTACTTAGGTAATATCATTTAGTGTCCCATGGCTTTAAAAGCTATCTGTGTATTGGTGACTCAGGTTTTTGTCTATAGACCGTCTTCCCTAAGTTCCAGATTTGCATTTCTACTTGCCTTCTGGGAATCTCCACTTGGTTGTCTTACTGACATCTCACATTTAACCTGGCCAAAATGAAATGTTTGATTTCTTCTTAAATCTATTCCTTCCCTAGTCTTTTCCAGTTTGTTTGCTATGGCACCGCAAACTATTAGGTTGCAGAAACTATAAATTTAGGAGCTATCTTTGTGTCTCTTTTTTCCGTATCTCCCTTCAGTAAGTCCTGTCAACTTTGCCTCCAAAATATGCTCTGACACTGCCTACTTCTTTCCATCCCCATTGCCACCTTCCTAGAACAAGCCACTGCCATCTCTTGCCTAGAGTACCATAATAGCACTCTCAGTGGTTTTGTTTTCACTGTGCCTCTCTGCTATGTATTTTCTTGCAAGTCACCAAAGTATTAGATTGCTTCCTGTTTAAAGCTCTAAGATCCCCATTGCAGTTAAAATCCAGTTTACTCTGACCTGTAACACATTTTCGTTATCTGACTCCTGCCCAGCTCACTGAACTCATCTTGAATCAGTATTCCCCCTGCATCAGTGCTTCCCAGGCTCAAGAAGTCTTCCCACCTCAGCCTGGGCTCAGGTGATCCTCCCCAGGCAGGAGCAAAGGAGCATGGGCCCCATAGGTAGTATTGGCGCCTGGGGGTACAAGCCGTGTTCCTGGATGATATTTTCCTTTATTTTCCTCCCAGGCCTCTGCCTGTGAGCTCTTGAACACTTTTGAACTCAAGCATTCCACCCACCCTCAGCCTCCCAAAGTGCTAGGATTACAAGTGTGAACCACCACACCTGGCTGATTTTTCTTTTTTTTTCCTCGAGACAGAGGGAGTCTTGCTCTGTCACCCAGGCTGGAGTGCAGTGGCACTATCTTGGCTCAAAACAACCCCCATCTCCTGGGTTCAAGCAGTTCTGCCTCAGCCTTCCGAGTACCTGGGATTACGGATGCCCGACATCATGCCTGGCTAATTTTTGTATTTTTAGTAGAGATGGGGTTTCACCCTGTTGGCCAGGCTGGTCTCAAACTCCTGACCTCATGATCCGCCTACCTCAGCCTCCCAAAGTGCTGAGATTACAGGCGTGAGCCACTGCACCCAGCCTCTGGCTGATTTTTATAAATGTAAAATTTTATTTTTCAAAATAGACGGGTAGTCTTACTATACTATCCTGGCTGGTCTTGAACTCCTGAGCTCAAGTGATCCTCCCGCCTTGGCCTCCCAAGGTGCTGGTACTACAGGCATGAGCCATCAGGCCTGGCCACACAAATATGTTTTTAACTGACAAATGTGCAGTTGGGCTCACACCTGTAATACCAGCACTTTGGGAGGCTGAGGCAGAAGGATCCCTTGAGCCCAGGAGTTCAAGACTAGCCTGGACAACAAATTGAGACCTTGTCTCTAATAAAAATTTTAAAAATTAGTTGGGGCCGGGCACGGTGGCTCATGCTTGTAATCTCAGCACTTTGGGCACTCAGGGCGGATCACCTGAGGTCAGGAGTTTGAGACCAGCCTGGCCAACATGGTGAAACTCCGCCTCTACTAAAAATACAAAAATTAGCCAGGCTTGGTGGCACGTGCCTGTAATCCCAAATACTCGGGAGGCTGAGGCAGGAGAATCACTTGAACCTGGGAGGTGGAGGTTGCAGTGAGCTGAGATTGTGCCATTGTGCTCCAGGCTGGGTGACAGAGCAAGACTCTGTCTCAAAAAAAAAAAAAATGGGTCGGGTGTGGTGGCATGCGCCTATAGTCCCAACTACTTGGGAGGTTGAGGCAGGAGGATCGCTTGAGCCTGGGAAGTCAAGGCTGCAGTGTGCCATGATTGTGCCCTGCCCTCCATCCTGGGTGAGAGGGTGAGACCCTGTCTCAACAACAACAACAACAACAAAAAACAAACCTGACAAACATGCTAAGCTAGTTCCTGCCCCAGTTTCCTAGTACTCACATCTCTTCTATCTAATAAGGGTTTTTTACCCTGATCTTTTCATGGCCCTCTTTCCCATCATTCAAGTCTCACCTTAAATGTCAACTAAAACTTCTACCCTGAGCCATCTATCTGTTGTTTATACCCTTACCAATCATATCACTCTTTTATTCTCTTCATTAGCATTCATTACTATTTAAAATCCTTTCTGCTACACTAGAATTTACACTTTATGAAGTAGGAGACTGTTTTCTTTACTGCTTTGTCTCCATTACCTACAACAATTTCTGGTACCTTGTAGGTGCTCGGTGAATATTTGTTGAAAGAATGAATGATATCCAGGATGCTGTACAGAGAAAATAGCCCTCCTTTGGGATTATTTTCTTAGGGCTACAAGTGTTCTTTTTTTTTTTTTTTGAAACAGGGTTTTGCCCTGTTGCCCAGGCTGGGGTGTAGTGGCGTGATCTCGGCTCACTGCAGCTTCCGCCTCCCAGGTTCAAGCGATTCTCCTGCCTCAGCCTCCTGAGTAGCTGGGACTACAGGCACGCACCACCACGCCCAGCTAACTTTTTTATTTTTAGTAGAGACGGGGTTTCACCATGTTTGCCAGGATGGTCTCGATCTCCTGACCTCATGATCTGCCTGCCTCAGCCTCCCAAAGTGCTGGGATTACAGGTGTGAGCCACCACGCCCAGCCCAAGACATAGCTATTTCTATGTGATATGCATGATGTACTGATACAGAACAGTCAGTCACTTCTCAGGTGATTGTGAGATCAAATGGGTTGTCCTCACATTTTGAAAGTGCTTCCTGTTCATTTTTCTTTTCTTATCTTTATACAATTTTCCTTAAGGATATATGGCGGGGAATGGCATGAGAAAGGGGACTTGTAAGCTAAAGCTTAAGGAACTATTTGAGCTGAACCATCTGGGGATAAAATAAGTTGCGAGAAGTGTATCCCAAGTCTTTGGAATGATGATGAGGTGGTTGCAGATTCAGGCTTGCTGCAGTTTTAGCTCCTAGCTGAACTAGATTTCATAGTCCAAAGAATAGTTGACAGTGTGGGAGTGGTGTTCGGTGTCTCCCAGGTAGGAGGGAGACAGAAAAAATTCCTGCTGAAACCTTTCACAAAACTGGGTTATGCAGATGACCAAGGTTGTGAAAATCTGAATAGGGAATGTCAGTCAGGACTTCTGCAACCTCTAGTTTTGGATATTTAAAAAATATATATTTTGAAATAATTATAGTTTCACAGGAAGTTAAAAAATGTGTGTAGAGGTCCTGTGTACCCTTCACCAAATTTTTCCCATTGCATAACTAGAGGTACATTTCTTTTAATCTGAGTAAAAGTGTGTTTCTCCACTTAAATTCAGGTTTTCCTTGTGGTGCTAATTATAATATGTTCCAGATCTCGAAGTTAAACTTTTTTCTCCATTGAGCTCTCTTTATGAGCTGGAGAAATGTCTCTCTCAGATGTATGTGTGCTGACTGATCCTAGTGGGTTGGCAGACCTAATAAACTTCAAAGTAAGCAATGTAGGATGTTTCTAGAAGCGGTACACTATTCATACACTAACACTTCTTTTAATACTCTTTTGCAGTCTAATTACAAAAATATGGTATATTCACTGTACATATCTAGAAATGAATATATAAAAAGGAATCGGCCAGGCACTGTGGCTCGCGCCTGTAATCTCAGCCTTTTAGAGGCTGAGGCAGGAGGATTGCTTAAGGTCAGGAATTTAAGACCAGCCTGGGTAACATAGTGAGACCCTGTCTCTACAAAAAATAAATTAGCCAGGCGAGGCAGGAGGGTGACTTGAGCCCAGGAAGTTGAAGCTGCAGTGACCTATGATTGCACCACTGCACTCCAGCCTGGGTGACAGAGTGAGACCCTGAAAGGAATTACAGGGAGACAATATAGTATAGTGAGTAACAGTGGTCTGTGGAGCCAGACTGCCTGCAACTCTGCCACTACCTGTCTGCCCTCAGACAAGTTCCTTTATATACCTGAGCTTCAGTCTTCTCATCTGTACGGTAGACATACTAATATATCCACCTCATAGGATTCTTTTGAGGGTAAGTGAATTATGTATAAGCAATTTATAGCACTGCCTAGTACATTGTAAGTACTCTTCCTGCTCATTACAGATGGCAGGAGAGCTGGTTGACAAAAAGGACCGTGATGCATCACCTTCCAAGGAGGAAAGGAAGCGATCACGGACTCCTGACAGAGAGCGGGATAGAGACCGGGACCGGAAGTCTTCCCCATCTAAAGATAGAAAGCGGCATCGTTCAAGGGATAGACGTCGAGGAGGCAGCCGTTCTCGCTCTCGTTCCCGTTCCAAATCTGCAGAAAGGTAAAGTAACTTTGTATATTGTTACATGGAAAGGGAGCGTACATTTCAGATTTTTTCCTTGTTGGTTCTTCTGATGCCTCCAGTATTAGGCTTTTTTTTTTTTTTTTTTTTTTTTTTGAGACGGAGTCTCGCTCTGTCGCCCGGGCTGGAGTGCAGTGGCTGGATCTCTCAGCTCACTGCAAGCTCCACCTCCCGGGTTTACGCCATTCTCCTGCCTCAGCCTCCTGTGTAGCTGGGACTACAGGCGCCTGCCACCTCACCCAGCTAGTTTTTTGTATTTTTTAGTAGAGATGGGGTTTCACCGTGTTAGCCAGGATAGTCTTGATCTCCTGACCTCGTCATCCGCCTGTCTCGGCCTCCCAAAGTGCTGGGATTACAGGCTTAAGCCACCGCGCCCGGCCTTTTTTTTTTTTCTTTTCTTTTTACTGAAACGGAGTCTCGCTCTGTTGCCCAGGCTGGAGTGCAGTGGCTTGATCTCAGCTCACTGCAAGCTCCACCTCCTGGGTTCACACCATTCTCCTGCCTCAGCCTTCCGAGTTGCTGGGACTACAGGCATCCGCCACCATGCCTGGCTAATTTTTGTATTTTTAGTAGAGACAGAGTTTCACCGTGTTAGCCAGGATGGTCTCGATCTCCTGACCTCATGATCCGCCCACCTTGGCCTCCCAAAGTGCTGGGATTATAGGCGTGAGCCACTGCGCCCGGCCTTTTTTTTTTTTTTTTTTTTTTAAAGATGGAGTTTCACTCTTGTTGCCTAGGCTGGAGTGCAATGGCACGATCTTGGCTCACTGCAGCCTCTGCTTCCTGGGTTCAAGCAATTCTCCTGCCTCAGCCTCCCGAATAGCTGGGATTATAGGCACCCACCACACCCAGCTAATTTTGTATTTTTAGTAGAGACGGGGTTTCTCCACATTTGTCAGGCTGATCTTGATCTCCTGACCTCAGGTGATCCACCCACCTCAGCCTCCCAAAGTACTGGGATTACAGGCGTGAGCCACTGTGCCCGGCTAGGCATCTACTTTTTGTACATTAATCTACTCCTATCCCAGTTGGACCTGCAGGTGGTTTCAGTTTTCCTCAGTGACCCAACTCTTAAAAGTTGAGAGGGAACTTGTAAGATGAAGGTCCGGGTTATCAAGGAAGGTTCATTTGTGGCTGGGTGCGGTGGCTTATACCTGTAATCCCAGCACTTTGTGAGGCCAAGGTGGGTGGATTACTTGAGGTGAGGAGTTTGAGAACAGCCTGGCCAACATGGCAAAACCCTGTCTCTTCTAAAAATATAAAAATTAGCCAGGTGTGGTGGTGCATGTCTCTATTCCCAGCTATTCGGGAGGTGGAGGCATGACAATTCCTTGAACCCGGGAGGCGGGGGCTGCAGTGAGCCGAGATCGCACCACTGCACTCCAGTCTAGGCGACAGAGCGAGACTCCATCTCAAAAAAATAAAAAAGGAAGTTTCATCTGTTCACATAGTCAATGACCTGTCATTGCCATTAATACTTAACAGTACATCTCTGATCTATAGAAGCTTCTTAGAATTCCCTCGTTATTTCCGTGAGAGATACATTCTCTAATTTGTAAAACATTACTTTGGCACAAGAGTATAGGAACTTTCTCAGGGCTGCAGTGAAGCAAGATACTTTGGAAATACCAGTGAATTCTTAAATTTGCGGTCTTCCAGAGAACGACGGCACAAAGAACGAGAACGAGATAAGGAGCGGGATCGGAATAAGAAGGACCGAGATCGAGACAAGGATGGACACAGACGGGACAAGGACCGGAAACGATCCAGGTATATGAAGGAATGAGGGGGCTTTAGGGGAATGCTCCCATTTCTTCTCTGCACTTGAGTTGACTCAGCTTCTTATGAAAGTAGATTTCTCTTAACAGATTTTGTTGGTAGTTATTACAGAGGTCTTTTTCTTATTTATTTTTATTTTATTTATTTTTTTAAAGCAGAGTCTCACTTTCTTGCCCAGCCTGCAGTGCAGTGGTGTGATCACAGCTTACTGCAGCCTTGACTTCCCAAGGCTTAGGTGATTCACCCACCTCAGCCTCCTGAGTAGCTGGACTACAGGCATCTGCCACCAGATTTTGGTTTGTTTTTGTTTTTTTTTTGAGACAGAGTTTTTGTCTTGTTCCCCAGGCTAGAGTGCAATGGCACGATCTCAGCTCACTGCAACCTCCGCCTCTTGGGTTCAGACAGTTTTCCTGCCTCAGCCTCCCAAGTAGCTGGGAATACAGGCATGCGCCACCACGCCTGGCTAATTTTTGTATTTTTAGTAGAGACAGGGTTTCTCCATGTTGGCCAGGCTGGTCTCAAACTCCCGACCGCAGGTGATCCACCCACCTTGGCCTCGCAAAGTGCTGGGATTACAGGCATGAGCCACCGTGCCCGGCCTCTTTTTTTTTTTTTTTTTTTTTTTTTTGAGACGGAGTCTCTCTGTCGCCCAGGCTGGAGTGCAGTGGCCGGATCTCAGCTCACTGCAAGCTCCGCCTCCCGGGTTCACGCCATTCTCCTGCCTCAGCCTCCCAAGTAGCTGGGACTACAGGCGCCCGCCACCTCGCCCGGCTAGTTTTTTGTATTTTTTAGTAGAGACGGGGTTTCACCGTGTTAGCCAGGATGGTCTCGATCTCCTGACCTCGTGATCCGCCCGTCTCGGCCTCCCAAAGTGCTGGGATTACAGGCTTGAGCCACCGCGCCCGGCTTTTTTTTTTTTTTTTTTGAGATAGAATCTTTCTCTGTCACCCAGGCTGAGTGTGGTGGCACAATCTCACTGCAACCTCCACCTCCTGGGTTCAAGCGATTCTGCTGCTTCAGCTCCCCAAGTAGTGGGGATTACAGGCACACGCCACCACACCTAGCTAATTTTTGTATTTTTAGTAGAGACGAGGTTTCGCCTGTTGGCCAGGCTGGTCTCGAACTCCTGACCTTAGGTGATCTGGCCACCTTGGCCTCTCAAAGTGCTGGGATTACAGGCATGAGCCACTGTGCCTGGCCTGTATACAAAGTTCTTATCAGGCCCTGAAAGTATAGGTTAGAATTCAAGGCAGAGGACAGAATGCTCCTAACAGAAACTCAGTGGGGTTGTTTGAATTCTCTTATAGATTAAGCTTAGATCAGGTATGGGGAAAGATTGTTGGGATTGATAGGAATGAAAAATGATGAGGGAATATGGATAACAATATCTTCTTGGCTTGTGGTGGGGTGGCCATGTAGGCTAAATTCATTGTGTATGAAAGAGTTAAGGTGGGACGGGCACCGTGGCTCACACCTATAATCCTAACACTTTGGGTGGCCGAGGTGGATATATCACCTGAGGTCAAGAGTTCGAGACCAGCCTGACCAACATGGTGAACCCTCGTCTCTACTAAAAATTTTAAAAATTAGGCCGGGCGCGGTGGCTCACGCCTGTAATCCCAGCACTTTGGGAGGCTGAGGTGGGCAGATCACGAGGTCAGGAGAGTGACACACCATCCTGGAGAACATGGTGAAACCCCGTCTCTACTAAAAATACGAAAAAAATTAGCTAGGCATGGTGGCGGGCGCCTGTAGTCCCAGCTTCTCGGGAGGCTGAGGCAGGAGAATGACATGAACCCGGGAGGCGACAGAGCTTGCAGTGAGCAGAGATCACGCCACTGCACTCCAGCCTGGGCGACAGAGTGAGACTCCGTCTCAAAAAAAAAAAAAAAAAAAAATTGCCAGTGGTGGCAGTACGAACCTGTAGTCCCAGCTACTCGGAAAGTCCCAGCTACTCAGGAGGCTAAGGCAGAATTGCTTGAACCCAGGAGGGAGAGGTTACAGTGAGCTGAGATCACACCATTGCACTCCAGCTGGGGCAACAGAGTGACACTGCGTCTCCAAAAAAAAAAAAAAATTTTAAACAGCCACAACCTGGCTAATTTTTGTGTTTTTAGCAGAGACAGGGTTTTGCCATGTTGGCCAGGCTGGTCTTGAACTCCTGACCTCAGGTGACCCACCTGCCTTGGCCTCCCAAAGTGCTGGGATTACAGGCATGAGACACTGCGCCTGGCCTAGAGGAAACATTTTTGACATTAGTAGTAAAGTCCCACTTCCCAAAGGAGATTAGTCTCAAAAGGAGATCTGGGTAGAAAGGGGCCAAGAACAGGGCCATAATTAGGTTTCAGAGCTGGCAGAATGACCATGCCTGCTAAGAGTTTCAAGACATGATAGATGACCGTGAGCCAGTCTTGTTGAGTCATGGGGAAACTTCCATTCTGTTTTTGGGGCTTAACTTGAACCTCATCCAGGGGCTGAAGTAAGAGTGATGTGGACCTTTCTTGTTCCTTTTCCTCAATCAAAGCTTATCTCCTGGCCGAGGAAAAGACTTTAAATCTCGGAAGGACAGAGACTCTAAGAAGGATGAAGAGGATGAACATGGTGATAAGAAGCCTAAGGTGAAGGAGAGGAAGGATATTTTTCATCTTCAACCCGTGCGTTGCTTTGTTGATCTTTAAAGGGAAGAGAGCCTTTATAGACTAAAGTTCTGTGTTTTATCTTCAGGCCCAGCCATTATCCCTGGAGGAACTTCTGGCCAAGAAAAAGGCTGAGGAAGAAGCTGAGGCCAAGGTAAGTACTTGGGAGTCTCCATTCATCTGCTCAGGCTGCCATAACAAAATACCACAGACTGGGTGACTTCAACAACAGAAGTTAATTTTCTCATAGTTCTGGAGGCTGGAAGTCTGAGAGCGGAGTGTCAGCAGGGTTGTTTCTTCTGGGGCCTCTCTCCTTGGCTTATAAGACTGTCTTCTTCCTCGGCTCTTCACATGGTCTTCCCTGTGTACACATGTACCCCTTGTATTGGATTAGGGCTCACCCTAAAAGGCCTTTTTTTTTTTTTTTTTTTTTTGAGACAGAGTCTCACTCTGTCACCCGGGATGGAGTACAGTGGCGTGATATCGGCTCACTTCAACCTACGCCTCCCAGGCTGAAGCAATCCTCCCACCTCAGCCTCCCAAATATCTGGGACTACAGGTGCGTGCCACAACGCCCAGCTAATTTTTGTATTTTTTGTAGAGTCAGGATTTCACCATGTTGCCCAGGCTGGTCTCGAACCCCTGGGCTCAAGTGATCTGCCCTCCTTGGCCTCACAAAGTGCTGGGATTACAGGCATGAGCCACTGTGCCCAGCCTAATGGGCTCATTTTAACTTAATCACCTCTTTACATGCCCTGTCTCCACATACAGTCACATTCTGAGATACTAGGGGTTAGGGCTTCCACATATGAATTTTGAGCTGGGTACAGTGGCTCACACCTGTAATCCCAATACTTTGGAAGGTCAAGATGGGAGGATCACTTGAGCCAGGGATTTTTAGACCAGCCTGGGCAACGTGGTAAAAACCCATCTCTATAAAATTTAAAAAATTAGCCGTCTGTGGTAGCATGCATGTGTAGTCCCAGCTACTTAGGAGGCTGAGGCAAGGATATTGCTTGAGCCCAGGAGGTTGAAGCTGTAGTGAGCCATAATGACACCACTGTACTGCAGCTTGGGCAACAGAGCAAGAGTCTGTCGCAAAAAATATATATAACGTGTATTTTTTGTTTGTTTGTTTCTTTTGAGATGGAGTCTCACTCTGTTGCCCAGGCTGGAGTGCAGTGGCACGATCTTGGCTCACTGCAACCTCCGTCTCCCAGGTTCAGGCAGTTCTCCTGCCCCAGCCTCCAGAGTAGCTGGGACTATAGGCATGTGCCACCATGCCCGGCTAATTTTTTGTATTTTTTAGTAGAGATAGGGTTTCACTGTGCTGGCCAGGCTTGTCTCGAACTCCTGACCTCGTGATCTGTCCGCCTCGGCCTCCCAAAGTGTTGGGATTTATAGGCACAAGCCACTGCACCCGGTCACATTTTTTTTTTTTAGAGATAAGGTCTTGCTTTTTTGCCCAGGCTGAAGTACAGTGGTGAAATCACAGTTCACTATAACCTCAAACTCCTAAGCTCTTATGATTTTCCTGCCTCAGCCTCCTGAGTAGCTGGGACTGTAGGCACATACCATCGTGTCTGGCTGAGTTTTTTTATTTTTGTAGAAACAAGGTCTTGCTGTGTTGCCCAGGCTGGTCTTGAACTCCTGGCCTCAAGCAATCCTCCCATCTAGGTCTCCCAAAGCACTGGGATTACAGGCATGCGCCACCACGTCCAGCCTGAAAAAACACAGAATTCTGTAGGGGACGTAGTTCAGTCCATAACCGAGTCCAAGGCCTATTTATGTTTTCCTCAACAGGCTTAATGCTTGAGCAAATATTTTTGGGTTCCATGCCATCTCCCCATTAGTGATGTGATTGTACCCTGCTCCTAGATCCTTTGTTGACAGTTCCAATCTGTTTTGTAGCCCAAGTTCCTCTCCAAAGCAGAACGAGAGGCTGAAGCTCTAAAGCGACGGCAGCAGGAGGTGGAAGAGCGGCAGAGGATGCTTGAAGAAGAGAGGAAGAAAAGGAAACAGTTCCAAGACTTGGGCAGGAAGATGTTGGGTTCGTTATTCTACCCTGTGTAGCCACTAGATGGAAGAGGAAAGAGTGGGATGAGATACAGTGTCTCTTAGGAGAGATAGAAACCTGTTCACTCTGGAGTTTGGAAAAGGGAAGGATGGTGGGAGTTTATGAGAAAACATTTTTCTGTTAGATCTCCATTTACCCCATATCATAAGTCTAGCCCTTTTTTTCTTCATTTGATGTTCCTCATCTGGATTCCCTCCATTCCCTCTCCTCTTTTCTTCCATGAGCTCTTCTGCAGCTTTGCTTTCTTTGATCTGCAGAAGATCCTCAGGAACGGGAACGTCGGGAACGCAGGGAGAGGATGGAACGGGAGACCAATGGAAATGAGGATGAGGAAGGGCGGCAGAAGATCCGGGAAGAGAAGGATAAGAGCAAGGAACTGCATGCCATTAAGGTGCAGGCCTTGGATCCATCTTCACTTCTCTCCCACACACAAAAATGAGGTTTAGTTATTTGGCCATTGTGATCTCTGCATGTGAGAATTGGGCCTCAAGGCTCATGTGCTTTGTGTTCCCTCCCTGGGCAGGAACGTTACCTGGGTGGCATCAAAAAACGGCGCCGAACGAGACATCTCAATGACCGAAAATTTGTTTTTGAGTGGGATGCATCTGAGGACACATCCATTGACTACAACCCCCTGTGAGTGGCTTCAGGCCTGAATTCTAGGTCTTTTCCACTAGGCAGTCCTAGAGAGCTGATGACTACAGAGGTGGAGGAAGTAAGACAAGCCGGGATGGAAAATTGGTAGACTGGTAGTCAGCCAGCCCTCTGGTGGAAGAAAGACCCTGTCCAGGAGGAACTGTTTCATATTAGTAGTCTGCCCTTCCCTCCTACTGCCGTAACAGCTCCTTCTTTTTTCTTTTCCTCTGTCTCAATCCCAGGTATAAAGAACGGCACCAGGTGCAGTTGTTAGGGCGAGGCTTCATTGCAGGCATTGACCTCAAGCAGCAGAAACGAGAGCAGTCACGTTTCTATGGAGACCTAATGGAGAAAAGGCGAACCCTGGAAGAAAAGGAGCAGGAGGAGTGAGTGATCAAGGCTAGGGTGGCTGGACAGAGCCCAGAGACTCTACAGAAAGGAGTTGGAGGGCACTGATTCTACTTACTCCTCACATCCTGCTCCAGGGCAAGACTCCGTAAACTTCGTAAGAAGGAAGCCAAGCAGCGTTGGGATGATCGTCATTGGTCTCAGAAAAAGTTAGATGAGATGACGGACAGGGACTGGCGGATCTTCCGTGAGGACTACAGCATCACCACCAAAGGTGGCAAGATCCCCAATCCCATCCGATCCTGGAAAGACTCTTCTCTGCCCCCACACATCTTGGAGGTCATTGATAAGTGTGGCTATAAGGTAAGGAGGGGTAGATTGGCCCAAAAGATCTGAAATGTTCCTGCACTAGTTTGGGAATAGAGAACTTTGTTCCTTGACTATTTGGAGCCATCACTGCTATTGGGTACCAATGTGACATTTTCTGTCACTTTCTGGTAGAAGCGTCAGCTTTTAGTGATTATGTTTCTTCTTGGGGTCCCCATTTCTGTGCACTGTACTTGGCATCCTTCCATTGCACTAGCAGATGTGCTTACTACTATCAGTGGTAGCCCAGGTTGTATAATTCTGCCTGTACCTATTACTCTTTCTCGGGGTCACTGCAGGAACCAACACCTATCCAGCGTCAGGCAATTCCCATCGGGCTACAGAATCGTGACATCATTGGTGTGGCTGAGACTGGCAGCGGCAAGACAGCAGCCTTCCTCATCCCACTGCTGGTCTGGATCACCACACTTCCCAAAATTGACAGGTGGGGTCAGCTGGCACCAGCTGGAGTGGGTTTGTCTGGGTAGGAAAGGTGAAAGTGGCAAAAGAATGTTTGTTTTTTGTTTCACGTCTATAATCGGAAGCTTGCTTCTTTATTCTTGGTTCGATATTAGGGAATAATTGGATCATGATATCAAAGAAGTGTATGTTGCTGGCAAAGACCTGGAGAACTTTGCTATCCTGGAGTCTCTGAGTTTTATTTTTTTATTTTATTATATTTATTTTTTTGAGACAGAGTCTCACTCTGTCACCCAGGCTGGAGTGCAGTGGCACGATCTCGGCTCACTGCAACTTCTGCCTCCCAGGTTCAGGTGATTTTCCTGCCTCATCCTCCTGAGTAGCTGGGAATTACAGGCATGTGCCACCACACCCAGCTAACTTTTGTTTTTTTGTTTTGTTTTGTTTTTTTTGAGATGGAGTTTCGCTCTTGTTGCCCAGGCTGGAGTGCAGTGGCGCAGTCTCGGCTCACTGCAACCTCCTCCTCCAGGTTCAAGTGATTGTCCTCCCTCAGCCTCCTGAGTAGCTGGGATTATAGGCACCCATCACCACGCCCGGCTAATTTTTTTGTATTTTTAGTAGAGACGGGGTCTCCATGTTGTTCAGGCTGGTCTCTTAACTCCTGACCTCAGGTGATCCGCCTGCCTCAGCCTCCCAAAGTGTTGGGATTACAGGCACGAGCCACTGCGCCCGTCCTTAATTTTTGTATTTTTAGTAGAGATGAGGTTTCACCATGTTGGCCAGGTTGGTCTCAAACTCCTGATTTCAAGTGATCTGCCTGCCTTGGCCTCCCAAAGTGCTGGGATTACAGGCGTGAACCACTGCACCTGGCTGAATCTCTGATTTTTATTTCTTTATTTCTTTATTATTTATTTTTGTTTTTTTGAGATGGAGTCACGCTTTGTTGACCAGGCTGGAGTGCAGTGGTGTGATCTTGGCTTACTGCAACCGTAGCCTCCCAGGCGCAGATCCTCCCACCTCAGCCTCCCAAGTAGCTGGGATTACAGGTGTGTTCCAACATGCCCAGCTAATTTTTGTATTTTTTGTAGAAACAGAGTTTTACCATGTTGCCTAGGCTGGTCTCAAACTCCTGGGCTCAAGTGATTCACCCACCTCAGCCTCCCAAAGTGCTGGGATTATAGGCTTGTACCATCTTGCCTGGCCTCTGGACTAACTTTTTTTTTTTTTTTTTTTTTTGAGACAGAGTGTCTCTTGTCAGGCTGGAGTACAGTGGCACGATCTCAGCTCACTGCAACCTCCATCTCCTGGGTTCAAGCGATTCTCCTGCCTCAGCCTACCAAGTAGCTGGTATTACAGGCGCCGGCCACCACCCCTGGCTAATTTTTGTATTTTTATTAGAGGCAGAGCTTCACCATGTTGGCCAGGGTGGTCTCAAACTCCTGACCTCAGGTGATCCGCCTGCCTCAGCCTCTCACAGTTCTGGGATTACAGGTGTGAGCCATAGCGCCCAGCCCTGGCCTCTGATTTTTAAGTGAGATCATTGCATTCTTTTCTCATCATCCTCCCCATTCCGATCGCTTCCCATAAGAGTGACTTTGTCTTGCTCTGGCTTGTGGTTGGATAAGAACCAAAGCTCACGAAGCTGTGGGATGCCCCATTTACCACAGAATCGAAGAGTCAGACCAAGGCCCTTATGCCATCATCCTGGCTCCCACCCGTGAGTTGGCTCAACAGATTGAGGAAGAGACCATCAAGTTTGGGAAGCCGCTAGGTATCCGCACTGTGGCTGTCATTGGTGGCATCTCCAGAGAAGACCAGGGCTTCAGGCTGCGCATGGGTTGTGAGGTTTGTTCTTCTGTCTAGCAGCCAGCCTGCTGTCTGGGAAGGCTATCTTGGGGCTTTGTTTCTAGTTTCTGGAATAGATGTGCAGTAGAATGAAGAAAGGAGCTGGTTTATATGTATGTGCTATTTATTGAGAACTTATGCACCAGAGTTTATATTACAAATAGTATATATCATATATATTAGCTCATTAATTCTCACAATAATGTATGAGAGTAGGTAGTGATATTTCCTTGTTATAGATCAAACTGAGGTTCAGGTTAAGAACTGCCTGAAGTCACAAACAGCTGGCAATGGGCAGAGCTGAGACTCTTATCCATAGCCTGTGCTTTTAGTTACTCTTTACTCTGCCAGACCAAATCTTTGTCTTTGTGCATTGCGTTAATCTCAGGAAAGTGGAGGAGAGCTTTTTATGACAAATCTGCTGTAGAAATTTAGTCTTTTTACATTTTTTTTTTAAATTTAGTCTTTATACAACCCCCTTCATGGTATCCCTTAGTCTCTCCCATCTAAGAAAGTTCCTTCTTCAGGATCTGAAATGATTTGCCAAAAAAAAAAAAAATAAATAAGGTTTCTACTGATTTTGCCTCCTCTGTCTAATCTCTGCATCTTACTCAGAGACCTCATTCGTTCCTGAGAAAATCCAGGCAACAAGTGATTTCATGCTGGTTTGCAGGAGCCTTTACTGCTAAACATAACCAGAGGTTGGGGTACAAGTTCCTCAGCATTGGAGGTCTGTCACCCAAGTGGGTGGATAGTTCACAGGAAAGAAAAGAAGGGACACCTGCTGGGCTGTAAATGATTATACTGTACTACTCAGATTGTGATCGCTACCCCTGGGCGTTTGATTGATGTGCTGGAGAACCGCTACCTGGTGCTGAGCCGCTGTACCTATGTGGTTCTGGATGAGGCAGATAGGATGATTGACATGGGCTTTGAGCCAGATGTCCAGAAGATCCTGGAGCACATGCCTGTCAGCAACCAGAAGCCAGACACAGATGAGGCTGAGGACCCTGAGAAGATGCTGGCCAACTTTGAGTCGGGAAAACATAAGTACCGCCAAGTAAGGCTGCTTCCCTGGGCTGGGAAAAGTGGGACAGGCCAAGGCAGATGGATCACTTGAGCTCAGGAGTTTGAGACAGCCTGGGCAACATGGCGAAACTCCATCTCTACAAAAATTACAAAAATTAGCTGGGCATGGTGGTGCGCACCTGTGGTCTCAGCCACTCCGGAGGCTGAGGTGGGAGGACCTCTTAAGCCTGGGAGGCCAAGGTTGCAGTGAGCTGAGGTCGTGTCACTATTCCACTCCAACCTGGGCAACAGAGTGAGGCCCTGTCTCAAAAAAAAAAAAAAAAAAAAAAAAAAAGGAAAAGTTGTACAAGTTTGCCAACCTCCTATTGGGCCTTTCTTGCCTTAGGTGGGCTCAGAGTACATGTTTCTAGAATGAAGTGTGCCTAGGTACGGTCCTCTGACAGTCCTAAGGGTGGAACCGTTTAGCTTAGCCCTGAAAAAACGATTCCAAAGACTTATGCTGCTACCGGGACCACAGGTGCTAGCAAATGCTCTCAGGCCTTCCTGTCATAAGATGGAAAGTGCCTTGATGAACGGGTACTGGGGAAGGATGGGAATTCAGAGGACACTATTTTCTAAGGTGGTGGCTATCAAAGCCTATACTGCAACACATTTTAGATTCTTTAGTCTGGGCTGGGTTGGTGACAGTGGGATATGTAATTATGCCTGCCTGGGTGCAGGGCTGAGCCTCTTGTTTTCGTAGACAGTCATGTTCACGGCCACCATGCCCCCAGCGGTGGAGCGTCTGGCCAGGAGCTATCTTCGGCGACCTGCTGTGGTGTACATTGGCTCCGCAGGCAAGCCCCATGAGCGTGTGGAACAGAAGGTCTTCCTCATGTCAGAGTCAGAAAAGAGGTATGAGGGCACCTGAGCCAGCGGAAACAGGGTGGAGAATGAAATGGCTCTCAGAACTTTTTTCAGTGCAAGTGCAGGGCAGGGCAATTGCTTTGCTGTGTTGAGCTGCTATTTTCTTGGGCAGAATGTCATGGGCGTTGAAGACCCTGAAAGTAGTGTTCACAGATCAGGGCTGGGCATTTCACTTGGAGCGGGAGGTATTATGCATCTCGTCTTTCTCCTCTTCCCTCCAGGAAAAAGCTGCTGGCAATCTTGGAGCAAGGCTTTGACCCACCCATCATTATTTTTGTCAACCAGAAGAAGGGCTGTGACGTGTTGGCCAAATCCCTGGAGAAGATGGGGGTATGTCTGGCAGGGGAAAACAAAATCTGGCCTCTGTGGCACTGCTTTCTGAATCTAGCAAGGCCCCCTAGGCTCTTCCTTTTGATTCTCACCCTTTCTTTAACCTGTCCAGCAATCAACAAGTCAGGACCAGGGTAAAGGGTGGTTTGAGGGAGTAAAAAGAATGGAGTCAATTGCTGGGACTCCCTGTCTGCTGCAGTAATGCCAGCCAAAGCTGCCTTAGGTCTTCATCCTGGTGAGGTGGAGCCAGGGAAAGGTTTGAGACCCATATCCTGGCAGAGTCTGAGGATCTAGAAAAGAGTAGGTGAAAACTGTGCTTAGATATGTTGAGGAGAGGAGGTGATGGGGTCAGAAGGGAGCTGATAATCAGTGTCCTTTACTCCTGTTACTGGTGCTTGAGGGGAAGGGTGTGTCCCTGCCACTCAGCTCTTCAACTTCCTTAAACTTCTTGATCCCTGCTTTCTACCCTGATCTTGCCGCTAATTCTCTGAGGACTTTTCATCTGTTTGGCTCCACAGCTCTCCCAGCTGCTTTGCCTTTGACTTTACTCTGTGTGTCCCTGCCACACCACACCTTTTTCTCTCGTCCATCTCTTCAGCTCACTTGTTCTCTCCTTCCTTTCACTGCAGTCATTCTTTCTCTTGCCTCCTTCCCTTTCTCCTACCCTGCTGCCCTTTCTAACCCTCCTCTGTCTGTCCCATTCCTCTGAACTCCTGTCTCTCTCCTTGATCGCATTGCTCACTCTACCATTCTTCCAACAGTACAATGCTTGCACACTGCATGGTGGAAAAGGCCAGGAGCAGCGAGAGTTTGCATTGTCCAACCTCAAGGCTGGGGCCAAGGATATTTTGGTGGCTACAGATGTAGCTGGTCGTGGTATTGATATCCAAGATGTGTCTATGGTTGTCAACTATGATATGGCCAAAAATATTGAAGGTAAGTTCCAGGGAAAGCAGCTTCAATCCAGGGTGAAGTCAGATTCCTTATGGTGTCCCACTCGAAGTCAGGGTGCTGTCCATGGGGGGCTGTTACTGCCTTCCTCAGCTCCAAGTCTGGGATTGTTTGCTCCCATGAGAAGCGCTCCTGTCTTTTATCTTACCTGGGTTTGTTGTCCCAGCAGCTGTGTCCTCAAGAGTGTGAAGAATGAAGCTAGGCAGCTGTGGGTCTTAGTGTGGTGGGGACTACAGTCAGTAGGAGGACAGGGGAGATGGGCACCTGGAGAGGGCACTGTGGGCACCTCAGGTTCAGGCAGGACGTGCTGTATTCCCGCCTTTGGAGATGGGGTGGGAAGGATGCCCCTAGAAATGGAGGCATCAGACACGGCTCCCCCGGGCATCTGGGCTGTGCTGAGTGACGTTCTTCCCATTCCCCAGATTACATCCACCGTATTGGCCGCACGGGACGAGCAGGCAAGAGTGGGGTGGCCATCACCTTCCTCACAAAAGAGGACTCTGCTGTGTTCTACGAGCTGAAGCAAGCCATCCTGGAAAGCCCAGTGTCTTCCTGTCCCCCCGAACTAGCCAACCACCCAGATGCCCAGCATAAGCCAGGCACCATCCTCACCAAGAAGCGCCGGGAAGAGACCATCTTTGCCTGACAGAGCACTCTTCCTGTGGGCTGAGGGCATCTCCGAAGCTGCCTGATGCCTGTTCTTCAGAAACCTCACATCCCTCTTTCCAGGTCCTCACTCCTGGGTTACGGGGGCTTAGGAAAACAGTCAGACTCCCTAGCCCAGACCCTCAGGTCGGGAGGCCTGCATGTGGGACTGCAAAAGGAGAGGACGATGCTGTCGGAGGCAGGGAGAGGAAATTACCACAGCTTTTTGGCTCAGCTCTGCCCTTCTTTGCTTTGGGATTGCAGTGGGCCATCAGCTCATGCCAGGCTATGGGGGCAGCCAGTTGGCATTGCTCCCCAGACTGAACAGAAACCTGGCTGCCTAATGGGACCTCCTTTGGCACAGACTTGACTGTGTAACTGTATAAACTGCAGCAGCATCGTTGCCCTGGATGCCCCAGGGGACCTGGCACCATGAGGATTACGGACAGTGGAATCTTACTGTCATCTGGACAGCTGTTTTCCTGTTTGGATGGTAAAGAAAGTCGAGCGCCTTTAGACCTGTGCACAGTCCCGCACCAAGGGGTGCTGTGTGCTCTAGGCATCCCCTCCCCCAGGGGATTTTCTGAGTAGATGGGGGAACAGGGTGAACTGGCTGTGTCCATCTTTGTCACTGAGTGAAATCTCTGTTTTCTATTCTCTGAGAAGATAAGTTTGTATGTTCTGAGAATAAATACGTGAATACTAAGGCTGTTTATTTCCCAGCTTCTCCCTGGCAGGAGGGACACCACTGGGTGCGGGGTGGGTTGGCTTGGAAAATGAGAGACAGTCACATTAAGAGCAGAGCAGAGGGTCTCTGCTGATGATCTTGAGTGCATAGGCGGACTTGAGGGGAGATGCAGAAGCCATGCAGGACTGTAATGCATCTTCCGCCCCTGTTGTAGCCTGGTGGAATGTGTGGCCCTGGCCTGGACACCCGCTAGGAAGCTTTAGGCCAAGGTGAGAAAGGAAAGCAGTTGTGAAATTTTGGCAGGTGAGGCAGTTGGAACCACTCTGCCACTGTGTGCCCAAGGCCTGGTCTCAGCATCTTTGCTTGCGGCTCCCTAGTTGGACCCATTGCTCCTGGGAGGGGATGGTGCAGGACGGGTGGACTCAGCTGTGTCAGGCTGTGGTGATAGGAACGCAGGGCTGCAGTCCTCCCCCCGTACCCCTCTTGTTCACATGCTCTTCTTACCCCACAGAAAGAGTTGGCCTAGTACACGGAGTTCAAGTTGTAGCTGCTTCTAGGGCCTTTTTGGCCTGGCACAAGGATAGTGTAAAGCCGTGACCAAGCATCTTCTTCCCCACATCCCAGGACAAGCTCTTTTCATGCTGCTGGATGTCTCCCTTTTGACACCTGGGCATGAGGAGTGAGGATGCCTGGGAGTGGAGTGCCTCCCCAGCTCTGCCTTTGTCCCCTTCCCGCCGGACAGATTCTCTGAGAGAACGGCGGCCCAAACACATCTTTCCCTCCATCAGACTTGGGCCGCATCATAGAACAGAAGCCTGAGGGACTGTGTATGATGTTTATTAGTGATGACAGTGAGGTGAGGCAGGGGCTTGTGGAGCATGCTCTGTAGGTCACACACTAGAGCCATAAGGCGAGAGTAGCCAGGGAGACAGGTCCTGTGTGCCCTGTCTCTCCCCATCTAACCCTAACCTAACAAGCGGCAGCTATGAGTCAGGGAACAAAGTCTGGAGCCCGGTTCTCCCAGGATGTATGAGGGACAAGAACAGAAATGACAGGATGCAGGGCAAAAGAATGAGAAAGGCAAGGAGGCCCCCGTAAGTTCTCTGCTACACACACCCTCCTTCCCCAAACCCCCATCCAGGTTAGCTCCCGTCTGCCACTTGGCTTCACCATGCTCCTGGCCCCTGGTCCCGTCACATGTTAAGAAGCTTTCTGGCAGAATGAGGAGAGCCCTTCTCTCCAAGAGCTTCGGCTGTGAGCTCTCTCTGGCCCGAGTGTGGCCAGCCTGCTGATCCAGTCTTGGATGTGGATGCCCCACCCCAGCAGACGGATAGGTGTGCCACCCCGGGGGGGCTTTGATTGTCTCATTTCTAGTATGTGGCAGTGAGGTGACTGGAGGCCCTCGGATGCCAAAGCAGTCCCTTGACTGTCAGGACTTGCACCTGCTCAGGGACCTTGTTTCTTCCTCATGCCATGGTGCCCACACCCCACCTTTTTGTCACTTTGATGGGGCATCCCTTCCCTGAGTCTGGTGGGAAGGCCCCTGCTAAGGGGATCCTGGCTTGAGGGCACTGCCCAGTGGGCAGCTTCCTGTGTGGGAGAAGAGGAAGGTGCCAGGGGTACAGAACACACAGCTAGTACCTGGAATGGGAGCCTAGTAGGGGTCACTGCCCAGGAGGTGAGGGGGCCCCCTGTTTCTCCCAGAACCTTGGGACCACAGGCAGCCCTGAAGCTGGGGCTGAGCAGGGGGTTTTGGGGGCTGAGCCTAATGCCAGCCTAATGCCAGTCTAACGCCACCCTGCCTGGAGTGGGCCCCCCAGCCAGCTGTGCCTGTACCTGCCAGGGTAGGGCAGCAGGAGGCTGTCAGTAGCTATCCTTGGGCCAAGGCCGGTTGCGCTGCCAGTTCCGGTCATTGTGGTTGTGCTCCGAGTCCTGGGCTAGAAGCCGGTCTTGGGGGTCATGCCCGTTAGCACTAGGCAGCCCCGAGGTGTGTTGGCGGTGAGGCTGGTACAGGTCCTGGTAGGCATCTGCATAGTCCTCCTCCAGGTGGCGGGAGCTACGCTGTGAAGATCCTGTCCAGGCTTGGCGGGAGCTCTCGCTGGCCTCATCGGAGGGCATCAAGCTGTCCCGCTCGAGGGGGGAGTGCTCCTCGCCACGCTCCCCGAGCAGCTGCTGGTTCTGGGGGCCACACAACAGCTCTGAGTGAGGCAGTACAGACCTCACCTTGTCCTCTGGTGAGGTGCGAGATTCCTCCCCGCTCAACTCTCAATTCCCCGGTACAGGAATTAGTGCAAGGAAGAAGCATGCTGGAGCATTTTTCTTCTTCCAAGAGAGAAAAGCTGGAGCTTCGACTCCTGCAAAATTCAGGCTCGGCCTTCAAGGCAGCCTGGGAGAAGATTTGGAGATTGTGTTTCTTTTGACCCCTAGGAAACTAATCTCTGATGTATCCATCTCATTGATTGATTCCCTCTCTCCTCAGGAAGCTCCTTTGCCTGTCTGCACTAGCTCTGTACAGCAGAGCTGAGAGTTCTACAATCCTTTGGCATGCTGAACTGGAGGCCAAGGACAGTCCTCTGAGCAGGGAGGGGCAGGCAGTGCTTTGGCTGGCTTAGCTTGAGCATCTCTGCCCACTGGAAATGGTTACCTGAAGTCCGGGGATGACACTGGGAGGACCCAGAAGTCCAGGGCCAGGGGCTGGGTGGTGCGTAGCCCGCCAGTAAACCTCCAGGTACTCGGCCAGGTGCTCACAAGCATCCTCCAGCTGGTTCTCATCCAGAATCACATCAAATGACTCCTGAGGAGGGGGAGGAAGGTGCAACATTGGTTTCCCCTCAGCAGCAGCCCCCAACCCATCTCTGTCACTGCCGTAGCCCTGGGGGAGTGGGCACAGGAGCAGCTGACCCAGGCACTCACCGGTGGACACTGAACCAGCTTATCGTATGCCATCATCTGTACGGTCAGGTGCTTCATCTGTGACTTCCCCCGGGAGCGAATGAGACGCTGGAGTACCTAAGCGGGGAGGGCAGAGCTAGGCCTAGAGTCTCTCAGGACTCTGGGTAGAGCTAGGCATTTCCTCCACTTGTGGCATCGGTAGCAGGTGAGGATGACTCAGAGTCGTGTTAAAGGGCAGCAGGAAAAGGGAACTCAGGTGCCAAGCAGGGACCAAGTAGAGTCGTGCCACATTCTAGTAGGGTAGCCCTGTGGGCCTCCTCCATGACCCCAGCTGACTTACCTTTGGTGAGGACACTTTGACAAAAACGATGATGGGGGCCAGCGAGGTCTTGGCCAGCTGTGCTGGGTGGTTGATGGTGTCAGCGTCCAACACTACTAGCTGCAGGGATTTGGCCAGCTCAAATATGCGCTCGATCTCACTCTGCACTTCCGCTATGGAGGGAGGCAGCAGCAGTGCTCACCAGGAGCTCTGCCCACTGCTCACTCCAGCAGGCTTTGAGGGCTCCCAAATGGTGGACAGGAAGGAATTGGAGAGAAAGGGTATTCATCGAAGCCTGGGCAGGCAGAGGAATGGGAATTGAGGAGGAGGGGTGTGTTCCTGCCAATCCTGGGGGCAGGTAGAGGAGTTGGGCAGAAAGACAAGGAGGCAAGGAAGAGAAAAGGAGGAGGGGCCAGGCATGGTGGCTTATGCCTGCAATGTCAGCATTTTGGGAGGCCAAGGTGGGCCAATCACTTGAGGTCAGGAGTTTGAGATCAGCCTGGCCAAACCCTGTGTCTACTAAAAATGCAAAAATTAGCCAGGCATGGTGGTGGACACCTGTAGTCCCAGCTACTCAGGAGGCTGAGGTGGGAAGATTGCTTGAACCCAGAAGGTGGAGGTTGCAGTGAGCCGAGATCTCACCACTGCACTCCAGCCTGAGCGACAGAGTGAGATTCCATCTCAAAAAAAAAAAAAAAAAAAAAGACAGAAAGAAAAGGGAGGAAGAAGGTTCTCACTGGTGCTTGAGTGGGCACAGAAGTAGGTGGCGGGGACTTCTCACCGATGCTAGAGCGGGCAGAGGAGCGCTCAATGATGGTCCTCTTGCCAGGATTGTTGAGCACAGATCGCTTTGCCAGGGAGAGGTCGGCTGTGACTCGAGTGATGGAGATCCTGGGGTGGGAGTGGAGAATCCCAACTAGCTTCTAAACCTGTGCCTCAGCCTCTCCTTACCCAGCTCCCACTAACTCTTCCCTTAGAGAAGACTTGCTACAGCATCTGGAAGTAGGCCATGAGCTTCTCCTTGGTTCTCAGGCCACCTCAGGCCAGGGCAGCTTACCTGCCATCAAATCTGTGTTTGAGGAAGTCAAAGAGAGCCTTCTGCATCATGTCTGTGACCTGGTGGGAGGGCATGGCGCTGATGAAGGGCCCTTTTGGAGACAGGCAGCCTCCCCATGCATGGCCCCAGAGTCGACGTCCTCCACATACAGACCCTGAAGGGAGGAGATAGACCCCTTCCACTTTCCCTAGGGACTTCCTGTGGCAGGCTTGGTAGAGGTGACTCTTTGGGGTCAAGGACCTTCCCTCACCTCATAACCTTTCAGAGAGGGTCCGACCAACACCACAGGCCGCATGGAGGGCACCACGTCATATGGGGGAACATGTTCCGCCTGCAGAATGGACATGAGGTCAGTAGAAACCATGGCCCTAGTGCCTGTCTCATGCCTGGTTGGTGTCAAGGCAGATCCAGAGGTTCTGGGCTCCCTCCCTTCTCTGTTCTGCCCTCCAACAATGACTGCCTAGAACACTGTCCCCAGAGCCATAAGCCATGATCCCCCCCGGCCCAGGTCCCTTCCTTGACTCACCTGCTTTTGCTTCTGCTTGGCTTTTCGGAAAAGGAAATACAAGATTAAAGTTGGTGAAGGGGGAAAGGTCCCTGGGGGCACGGTATCCCCATCCCCAGGGAGATACTGGCTTCTCCCCACCCCTTCTGATCCCTCCACAAAACCCCTTCCCACACAGTTCACTTGGGCAGAATCCCCCCTTTCCCTGTGTCTCAGCTACCCGCCTACCCAGAATGGGTGGGTTGAGGGGAGGCTACCTAGAGATGGTGGAGGGGAGCGTCGGTTGCCAATGTCACTCAGGCTGGAAGGGTTCCCGGATCTCCTGAGAAGAAAGGGAGGCGAGAGAGAGGGAGAGAAGAATGTGTCTCTGTGTACGTATGTTCTATGCATTATTTAATAATTGTACACATTTCCATATGCTTTATCTAGTGAGACAGGTGTACATGCAATATGTGTGCATTCGTGTGTGTGTGTAGATTTGTTTAGTGTGAGTGTGTAGAGCCGGGCATATGTGCATGTGTATTTCAGGGGGATATGCATATGTGTGGCATGCATGACGACGTGTCCTGTGGGTACAGTTCAAGTGTTTGGGGTGTGTTTACTGAGTCACAGCCCAACTCTCACCTGGCCTTCTGCTCCTGTTTGAGCCGGATGCTCTCCAGGCGCTGGGGGCTGGGGATGAAAGCGATGTCCCCGCCCTCTTTCACTAGCCGCCCGATCCACCAGTCATTGCTGTACTTCTGGGGGTGGGTGGAGCAGGAAGGGTGGTGAGAGGAGCGCCCTGCCCAAGTCCTGGTTCTTCAATGTGAAGAAGCCAGCGAGGCAGTCACTGAGCTGGTCTAAGGAAGGCAATGCAAGGGGCCGTGGGCAGAAGGGGCCAGGGGAAAGGGCAGCCAAGTTTGGGCCACCCAGGATTTCTGAGTGAGGCACTGCAGCTGTCATAGGGGACCTCGGAAGCAGCTAATCTAACTGCTCACTTGATGGACATGGAGACTGAGGCCCAAGCCAGGTCTCAGAAGGATGGAGACCCTGGGGATGAGATCTTAGATATGAGGGGTGGATAGGTGTGTGTTAAGGAGAAGAGCTGATTAGCTTGGGGAATTAGACTGAGGACTGAAGTAAGAAGCATTGGGATCTGGGGCAAGAGCAAGAAAATGAAGTGTCAGAGGCTTAGAAGTGTTAGAGCACGGGGGTCGGTCACCTCTTTAATGTGCAGAAAATCTTTGGCCTCAAAGTTGACTCCAGAGCCCTGGACTGGGCACTCCTCATCCAGTACGCCACAGTAGCTGACATTGGTCCTCACCGCAAATGCCACAGGTTTGTGCTGGAGAATTTGGCCATTAGTGCAAGTGAGAGAAGCCTCGGACCACCCCTTCCAGCTTCAGTGCCCCAACAGCAGAAGGCCGTGGCCTCTGCCCCTCACACGCACCCTCTCACACTCAAGGACATCCTGCCCAAGGAACCCTTGGGACTTAGGACCAAGTGCAGGTTTCCACCTAGTTTGGCCTCCTGTTTTGCCCCATGCCCAGAAAGTATACCTTGGCCCTTTCGAGCTGCTGCTGAGCCTGGCTCTCTACTTCACGCCGGGCACTTTCCCGGTCCTCCTCCAGGGAGACGTCTGAGTCCAGAGATGGGCGGCTGGTGTAGGAGTCAGCTGAACCCTGGGTTGGGAAACAGGCTGTGACTCCCAGGCTCCGGCGTGAAGGACGCTATGGAGACACCCTCCTCACCTTACAGTGTTGCCTCTGTTGACCCGTTTCTCCATCTCCAAGGGGGTGGCTGGGTCCCTATGGCCCCTCCTATCCCCTGAGAAGGGCCCCAGTGCCTCTGAGGCTACAGGAAACCTGGCCCCATCTATAGGTGCAAAGATCTGGGCCCCTCCTCCCCCAAGCCTATTAATACTACAGCTTTGAATAGAGCCTTCACTTCTCTCTTTCCTCCCTTTTCTCCCCTCTAACATGTCCTCTGAGCTGAGGGAAGGGAGGAGTGCTGAAGATGATGTATTAGAGATGATTCTGGATCCAGGAGACCCAGCCCTTTTGTTCACAGCAGCCTGCAAAGCAGCCTGGACATCATCCCTTTAAGATGCCTGGCAGGAGTCCAGCCAGCAGTAACAGTCAAGAGACGCTGGTTGGCACAGCACCAGTCCTGAGTGTGGGGATCCAGCCATCTGCCCCCTAAGATCCCACTTTGCCTACTCCAACAAGGCTCTGAAGGCTCTCAAATGGTAAGCCCTTACCCTTCCAGGGTGAAGAGGAGGACACAAAGCTGCCAACTCCTAGAAGTTACCTCCCTTTTGCTCTCCCCACCCCCTACTTTTCTTCCTTCCACACCTGCTGGGGCAACTGGCCAGATGTAGGCAGCAAACAAGACACAGACTGAGAAGAACACAAAGCTGTCTCCCTGGACGCAGGTGAGGCTGGGCCATGCCTACCACTTGGCCTACATCTCCCCAGTCCTTTCCCAGGCCCAGGGGACATTGGCCCTAGAAGAAGGCTATGCTAGTGCCAGACAACTCAGCCATGGAGCAGGACCCTGGGGATGTGGGGAGTGGGTAACATGAGCAAGGAGAGTCTCTGAGTCCTGCCCATGGGAAAGGTCATAGGCAATGAGGGTGCATTTGAGGGTCACAGAGCTCAGCTTCAAGGCCATGAGGGAGAGGCACAAATGAGTAAGGGATGTTGGACTTCGAGACAAGAGCCCAGAGGTTAGGATGTCTGGGTTTCCTCCTCTGCCTAGGGAAAGAGTGTTTCATTTCCTGCCTCAGTATTCCCTCTCTGTGGGGAGAAGCCTCAAGTGATACTTCCCACAATTCCGAGATGCCAGTGGCAGAGAGAAGGGATAAGCCTAAATAAGGGGTTCATGCAGGAGTGTGTGTGTGTATAGGGGAAGGGGCTTTAGAATGTCCTTGGGTGGAGAAATATTCTCTCAAGCTCACTGGGCACGACCACCTACAGAAGGCAGCAGAGGCCAGACTCTCAGAGGAGAAGGCAAAATCACACACCTGCTGTCCACTGTGCCCTCTACCCCCACCCTGCCTTGGGCAAGAGGGCTGTTCAGCTGGGGGTCAGCCCAGGCTCTCGAGTCTTAGGCTAAAGACAGTGTCTATAGTACACCAAAGGCCTGAAGATAGCACAAGGGGGAAAGTTCTTTCGTTTTACAGAAGAGTAGAGTCTGCCCGCTGCTCCTCATCTCTCCTGAGAACAAAATGAGGCTGGATGGCAGCAGGAAAAGTGGGGGTTGAACCCCAGAAATAATCTTGGCACAGGGTGAGGGACCTCCTTCCTAGGGGTCTTAGGACACAAGAGAAACCTCTGTGGGATGTTAGTATCTGAAGCGACCAGACAGGGGCCAATAGGCTGGGAGGCAGAAGGCGAGGCAGATGACCACTCACTTTGGTACAGATACATCGGGTACCTCCCAGAAGCCCAGCACCATGCTAAAAGAGGAGTCTGACCTTTTCTGCCTGCGCTCCAGACTCTCAGCCCAATTTAGTAATCTTTATTTTTATTATTTTATTTATTTACTTAGAGACAGGTCTTGCTCTGTCGCCCAGGCTGGAGTGCAGTGGCACAATCGTGGCTCACTGCAGCCTTGAACTCCTGGGCTCAAGCGATCCTCCTGACTCCTGAGTAGCTAAGACTACAGGCATGCACTACCATGCCTACTAGTTTTTTGTAGAGACAGGATCTTGCTATTTTGCCTAGGCTGGTCTCAAACTCCTGGGTTTAAGCCATCTTCCTACCTTAGCCTCGCAAAGCACTGAGATTATAGGCATGAGTCTCTGCGCCTGGTTTAATTTAGTAATTTTTTTTTTTTTTGAGACGGAGTCTTACTGTGATGCCCAGGCTGGAGTGTAATGGCGTGATGTTGGCTCACTGCAACCTCTGCCTCCAGGGTTCAAGCATTTCTCCTGCCCCAGCCTCCTGAGTAGTTGGGACTACAGGCATGCGCCACCATGCTAGGCTAATTTCTGTATTTTTAGTAGACACGGGCTTTCACCATATTGGCCAGGCTGGTTTCCAACTCCTGACCTCAAGTGATCCGCCCGGCTCGGCCACCCAAAGCGCTGGGATTACAGGCCTGAGCCACCTTGCGGCCTAATTTAGTAGTAATAACGCCTGGGGCATCTGGGGTTACCTGACCTCTCACCCTGGGATGGGAATCACAGGATCTCTCCCTAAATAATTAATGAGTTGTGCTCAGAATGGAAGCCCCTCTCCATTACTCCCAAGTCCTCCAGGCTAACTCATCTCTCGTGCTCCGGTATTACTTGGGGAGGCCAGGGCTGCCCTGCCAGGCATGATCTAGGGTCTTACCTTTCCTGTACCCTGCTACGCCAAAAGAGCCAGAGTGTCAGTACTTTGGAGCTGCCAGGAGTTGGCACAGTGCCCTGGTGGTGCCCCCCTTGCCTAGTGAGTGTGTGGGCAGGCTGCAGCTCCTCTCTTGCCTGGCACGGGGGAAGGAGAGGAGGGAGATGAGCCGTTGGATTTATTTAGAGCCTGATCTCCCTCCTACTGCTTCAGAGGGGGCCTCAGAGAGAGCAAGGAGCCAGGCAAGAGAAAGGGAAGTGGGGGAGGGTGATCAGGAGCCAGAGAGCGATGGGAGGGAGCAATGGGTCAGCAGGCTGTCCTCCAACACCATCCACATGTCAGTCTGTTCCTTGCAATAGCCCTTGTCTTCTCACCAGGGATGGGAAGAACCTCCTAGGGCCCTCCAGCCCCACAGAGAGGTTTGTTCTCAAGCTCACCTTGGCACCCTGGGCTATACCAGCTGTCCCTTCAACTGTCAGAAAGAGGTGTCCACCAGAGCCTTGAAAATGATCTGCTCTAGCAGCAATGTAATTACCCCAGAGGCCCCATGGAAAATTGGGCCCAGAAGGAGCCCAGTCCCAGAAAAGGACAGTTGCCTATTCTGAGCATCAGCACTCATCTATCCTGGACCTGGCAGCAAGTGATGGGAGAAGAATGGAACATACTCCTCTTTCCGACCCAGGGGTGCTCCATCCTATTGGGACCCCTTCCAAGCCATCTATTGGTCCACTCCTAAGGAGGCCTTCTTACAGGACATTTGAGGGAAAGTTGGCAGCTCCAAGGGTCTGAGAAGCTGCTCCGCATTCTTGCCCCATCTTTCCAGGCACTCTCCCTGCTGTCTGAGCTCCGGGAATCACTGCTTAATGAGCTGATTTGTCTCAGTGGGTCAGGAGATAAAAGCAAAGAGGAGAATTAAATATTTATTGGTTGCCTGTTTCTCTGAGCAAAGCGCATCCTCTCCATCCCCAGGACCTCAGCTCCTCTGGCCTCACCTCCAGGCCCTCCATACTGGGCAAGAGCTCAGGATGCCCGCTGCTCAGAGGAAGCCTCAGCAGGGGGCTGTGGAATGGATGGGGCTCAGTCACCTGGCCTACCCATGTGCTGGGTGCCCAGGTTTCAGCCTGAGAGAGAAACTGGGCTAGAGAAAGGGTGAGGAGATGAGGCAGTGCGCAGAGATGGAGGGGGTAGAAGGGAATAATGGAGCTCCTCAAGTTTTAGGATCCCTCTGTCTAAAGAGGCTGGTCCCTGGCTCCCTGGTGTCCTCTCAACTCCCTAATGTGTTGTTTGCTTGAGGCACAAGAGGTCCGTAATGTCTGCCTCCCCAACTACCTCGGCGGCTCTCCTAGCTGTTGTGTTCAGACCCCAGAAATCCAGAATTTGGAACTCCAGACATGGCGTGTTCCCTCTCCAGAGCCTCTGTGCCCTCGGCCTCCAGCCCTGCCTCCTCCCACCCCTCTTTCCTGGGCCGTGGAGCCACCTGCTTGAGCCCTTCCCCTATACTGCCCCCTCTCTGCACACACCCGATGCCTCAGGGTCTGAGTCTGGGTCGCTGGGGAGCGCTTGGCATGAAAATCCATCTCCCCACGTTTTTAGAGCGCCCCCCTACACACACTGCCCTGCCACTGAGGCGTTTTTCAAAGTCCTGAACTGGGGGAAGGGTTGAAGGGAGAGGAGGTGTCACCCCAACTTCCCCGCCCCCACCCTCACCGTGGGCACTCACCGCCTCCGAGTCCTCAAACCCGGGCACGTAGGAGTCGTCATACATGGGGGAGTCCGGGTGGGGGAAGCGAGCGGCGCCGGGGGCGGGAGCGGCCCGGAGGCAGGGGCGAGGACTGCGGGCCGCGCCCGGGAGATGCCACGGAGCCCCGCAGCCCTGCGGGCGGCGGCGGGGAGCGAGAGAGCGCGAAGGAGGGAGCGAGCCGCGAAGACCAGCTGCTCGGAGCTCAAATCACCGCTCCCCCCACCCCACCCCCCCAAACCCAGCCGGTCCCACCCCGAGCGCGGCTGAGGAATCTGGCGCCCGCTCCTACAACAATAGTGCCCGCCCACCTGACCCCCTCCCTGGGAGAAGGCGGGGGCGGCGAGGGGGCGGCGGCCACCGGGGAGCCCGGGCCAGGCCCGGAGAGGGGAACGGACCCGTGCTGGGTGGAAGGTGGGTCCCCGAGCACCTACGGGGCCTTGGCGGCTGGGAGGAAGGGGAGGAGAGGCTGCGGGCGGGGCGGATCCAGGCAGGGAGGAGGCGGGGCGAGGAGAGATGCGGAGACAGAGACGCTCGGCAACCCAGGAACTACTCCGCCGGGAAACAAAGGGCTGCGGCGGGGGAGGGAGGGGGCGCTGAGACCGCGAGGAAGACGCGACCCGGGCGGAGACTGGAGAGGGCGCAGGTGTCGAGGAATCCGGAGAGAGAGAGGCAGAGGGAGGACGGAGAGGACAGGAAAATGGGGAGACCCTGGGAGACAGAAGAGGCGCGGGAACAAGCGGCAGACGGGGGAGGGGTCCCAGGCGACAGCAGTGCGGGTATGGGCCCATGCGTCCCGGAGGCTCCGAAGCAGACCCCGCAGTAGTCCCGGGGAGGAATGGGCTTAGTGCCCCCAGGCTAATGCCAGGACAGCAACTCCTGCCCCAACAGGTGCCCGGCCCCCTCAGTACGGGAACGCTGCGGCAAAGGCGGTGTTGCCTAGCCCTTGAGAAGGGGGGAACTTTCCGTGAGCTGGGTAGGCCTCCCCACACCTGTTGCACAGATAGATTTCGTCTTAGTCCGGCCAGGATGGGGGTTCCGTTCCCCACTTCCCTGCCAAGGATCGTGCCAGACAGTGCCAAGGCATCCGTGGGAACTGGGTCAGACAGGGGCTGTTTTAGGTGAGCCTAAAGGGAGGGGAGGGAAACCAGAGGGTGGTGGTAGGGGATAGTTGTGGGTGGGATCCTGGCTACACTGGGGTTGGGAGAGGAAAGGGCCAGTCTCCTCAGAGTCACGAGGGTAAGGCCAGATTCTCCCCTCAGCAGAAGGGCTTGTACCACTCTGCACCACTCAGTCTCCTTCACAGGAACACTGAGATTTGAGGTAAGAGAGCCGCAGCCCTTATACTGAGGAAACTTTCCCCAAAGATCCACCCATTTGAGCTCTCTCCTTTTTTCATCTCCTGAGCAAAATCCCTTCTTTGATTTTTGACTGCCTACCTTTGTGCCCCACAAGGAGGACGTCCATAGACAGGGGTACACTTGGAGGCCTCCTGGTGCCCATGCCCTTGGCCCTGAGCTCAGTCCTTTTCCTTTCCCAATTTCTCACACCCGGGAGTTCAGCAATCTGCTCATGCCTCCTAGGCTTGAGGGGAATCAGACATCCAAAACTCTGACATAGCTTAATAAGATCTGTGGTAGAAGGCACTGTGCATGGGAGAGAGAAAGCCCACCCAAACCAAGTGGCTTCCCACCTGGGTCACTTATCGGTGTTATCTGAGCAAGAAAAAGAAGAGGCTTCATCTTCAGACTGACATCTTTAGTCTGTCTACTGTGGGTGGCCCAGAGCAGCCCTGCCCAGCACCTTCCTCATGCTGGGTTTGACAAACAACTTTGTTACAGCCCCTGTGGCTGAAGGGACGTCGCTATTGGGGGAGGCAGTCAGCTTTCACAGTTGCCTCTCCTGAGTCCAGCACCAATTGGGGTTTGGCCATATACTGGATTCGTATTGGAAGTTCCCAGACACTGCCCACTTTTGTCCCCTCACCCAGTTACTCAGTATTCCTTGTATCCCCCTCTTTCATCCTTTCTTTTCAATTCCTTCTGTCTTTCAGGGGCCAAGAGAGGTGTCAGAGAGTAAGACCCTCAAGGTGCTTTTCTCCTGGGAGATGGTTCTAATGAAGAAAGCAGTGGTGGAGGCAGCTGCTTCTCTTCCCATCCCTGCATCCACTCTCTTGGCCTCTCCTTTTGGGACTCTCCCACCCATAGAAGGTCCTGGGGCTGTAGGTAACAGCAGATCTGCCATGGGCAGCACTCCTTCCTCACACTCCTTGTAATCTCCTGCGACAAGGTTGTCTAAGTCTGCTCCTGAGGCATGTGTTGCCATGCCAACCATCCCCAGGAGATGGGTTCAAGTTCCTCATACCTGGCCCTTCCCCTGGGTCCTGCAGGAGCTTCAGAACTTCCCTCCTTCTCCTCATGTCTCTGGGTTGCTACCCAATGCCCCTTTCCTTTCTCATCTCACCCACACCTGCCTACTCCAGTTGTAATGCCAACTTGGTGACTTCTTGTCCTGTGACACGACATGTGCCTGTCAGTATCCATGTGGCCCTAACCTCTTTTCTTTTTCATGGCTGGGCATAAAGGGAGAGAGCTGAGGGCAATAAAGGATCAGGGGAGAGGCTCCTCCTGCTGATTCTTTCTAGGAGAGAGTTGTTAGACTGGCAGCTGGCAGGTACCCAAGTCATGGAAGCAAGACATAAGAGGAAAACCCTGAATAATCAGGTTTGGGAGTTGGAGTTCTTGGGAGGTTTCAGAATACATTCTAGCTTCTCCTGTAAGTGCACCAGGAAGCTGGGCAGATCCCTGTCCCTGGGCACTGAATGGGGAAACTGAGGCAGAAGCTAGGCCTTCTGGGAAGACTTAAAGACTCCTCTCCAGCAGTTTTTAAGATCTGGACCAGATAGAGGCCCCTACCATTCTGGCTGCTAGGCTGCCAGGGAACTCGGGGACAGGCACTAGGGGAGCTTGGCAGAGCCCTTCTTGTAATCTAGCCCCTTTTTTCTGGCTTCCCGGTCAGTCCTCTCCTCCCATCCAATCCCAGTACTAGGAAGCTGCCAGATCTGGCCGCTCCCTCCTCTCTAACCCGGTGCCTCTTCCACCCCTGGTTTCACTTCGTCGGGTTTCCCTCCCTCCCCATCGGTGCAGTCTCACCCAAACGCGTGCCCCCTTCCTAGCTTGGAGCGGAGCTCTCCTCCCATCCAGTGGGGAACCCCCCTCCCCCGACCCCCTCCCCCCACCACGGTTACCTCGTTCAGCAGGAAGGTTGCACTGGAGTCAGAAAAAGACATAGACCAGGCTAGCGGCTTCTCCTCCTCCCCCGGGCCAGGGGCTCCGAGGCGGGAGCAGAACCCGGCCGCTGCTCTACACGCTGCTCCCGCCTGCACGCCTGGCCTCGCCCCACGCCCGCCCGGCTTCGCCGCCTGCTCCCTTCCCTCTCTCCTGGTTCCCTCCCTCTTTCTCCTCCCTCCTCCCTCCCTCCCTCTCCCTTCCTTTCTCACCGCCTCTGTCAGTCTCTGGCTCTCCCCGACTTTCAGCCCAGCCTCTCTCGCCACTTCCGTCTCTCCTAAGGTCCCCGTTCTGTTTTTCCGTGTGCCTCCCACTGTCCTTCCATCCCCACGTCGCACCCTCGCTCCTCAGCTTCCCCTGCCCCTCTGCTTCTTCCCTAAAGTCCTCCCAAGAAAGGGTAGGGACTCTGGAGCTTCCGCCGCCGCAAGCAGAAGGGCAGGAACAGCTCCAGGGCTGCCCCAGCACCTGAGCTCTTGGCGGAAGCTTCTGCTCCCTCCCGGCCCTGCTCTGCGCGCTGGGCGCGCATCCTCCGGCGGCGACTGCGACCCCGACCTCGGCGGGGAAAAGGACCGAAAAGCAAGAGTGCTGGTGCTCGGCTCGCCTGCCCAAGAGTCAAGGCGCCCATCTACCCCTCTCTGGCCCGGCCCTGTGTCTCCAGCGGGATCGGCATCCCTGTGGAGACAGCCCAGCTGGGATCGCCCCGCGCCCGCGGAGTCTCTGCTGTCTCTCCTCTCTCCCGGGTTCTGGTGCCGCGGGTCTCAGCTCCTCGAACGGGAAGGTCAAGGCGAAGCGACGCAGCTCCCTCTCGACCGGCTGCAGCGCCCTGGGCTCGCTGGCCCGGCGGCTGCACGCGCCCTCCAGGTGGCGGCACCGCCTGGAGTCCGGTCCCGGGGCCGCGGGGTCCGGCCCTGCCAGCAGGCGGCGCTGCTCGGGCCAGAGCAGGGGGGACGCACCCCGGATCCAGACACCGCCCAAGCCCAGGACGAACCCCTCTTCCCCTCCTTTCAACAGGAACTGCAGTCCCATCTCGAGACCCCCAGTAGGAGACCCCAGGCTGCCTTCTACTTATCCCCACCCCGTAGGGCACCTTCGAGACACCCGTGCCCCTCCGGGACCCTAGCCCGTCCCTACCTCCATCCTGGTGTCGAGGGGCTCCCCACCTAAGCCGGGCAGCGTCCTGGCCGGGACTGGGCAGCAGGGAGTACAGAGTCGCGGGACCGCTCTTCGGGTCAGTACCCCTCCCGCCCCTTTCTGCGGGTGCGTCAAACAGGACAAGCCCAAGTTCTGGCGGGGGAAGGGGGAGCGGGGGTGTAGTCCCAGTTGGCTCTCTCTCTGGACCCTTCTGAGCGGACAGACCGCTCATTGGTCCCTTCACATCCCCAACGCCCCCATGCTGGACCCTTTTCCAGACCAAAGACGGCACCTGGGGCGGGGAGAGACGGACCCCCTTCATGGAGACAGACACACGCTGACCCAGGTCCCCAACTTCCCCTCAGCATTAACTAGAACTCTCTCCCCTTTCCAGTGGAGGGCGTCCCACCCTTCTTCCCGGCCCTTCTTTTAACCCACTTCCCCTGGGAGTTCTCGGGACCCCTCACCTCAATGCTCCCATCCCTGGGATCTGGGGAAATTGTTCCTCTCTGCTCAGCTGACCCTCCACTTGCCCCCATTTCTGAGGGAGCTAAGTTGGGGGAGAGTAAATTCTGTCTCCACTCCCGGCTCCTCCCGAGGCTGGATTTAACCTGGAAAGTGCTTTGGGAAGGCACCTCCTCCCCCACTCCCTCTGTAGTCTAGTCTAGTGGATCACGGAGCCCCTACCACCCACCCATCCCCAAGTTGCTCAGCTTCGACCATTCAGAGGAGAGAAAGAGGTTATGTGTGTGTGTTAAAAATGTGTGTGGAGGTTTTTATGGTTTTGTTTTGTTTTGTTTTGTTTTTTTGACTCTAGTAGAGGGAGCAAACGCTTTGCCTTTCATTTGGCAAGAAGACCTGGAGGGAGAGAGGGCCCTCCCCACCTACACTCCCCTGTTGACCACAGCTAATGGACTAGCTCCTCTGGGCCCTGCGGCAGCTTAAGTTTCCATAGGAGAAGGGAGGTGCGGGGACAGGGGATGCTGGTCCAGGCAAGCAGTTGTCCCTGGCTTCCCGCTCCTTCTCTCTTTCCCTCCCTCCACATTCTCTGCCTGAACCTATAGCCTAGAAAGCATCTCTCCACGTTCCACTTTATTTTTATTTATTTATTTTTGAGATGGAGTCTCACTCTGTCGCCTAGGCTGGAGTGCAGTGGCGATCCTTGGCCCACAGCAACCTCCGCCTCCCGGGTTCAAGCGATTCTCTCCCCCGCCCCTGCCCCGAGTAGCTGGGGCTACAGGCGCACCACCATGCCTGGCTAATTATTGTATTTTTGGTAGAGACGAGGTTTCACCATGTTGGCCAGGCTGGTCTCCAACTCTTGACCTCAAGTGATCCGCCCGCCTCAGCCTCCCAAAGTGCTGGGATTACAGGCGTGAGCCACGGTGCCCGGCCCACCTTCCACTTTGAAATAGAAATATCAATTACTTCTCCCTGAGGCTGGCGCCGAGGCTCATGCCTATAATCCCAGCACTTTGGGAGGCCAAGGCGCGCAGATCACTTGAGGCTAGGAGTTCGAGACAAGCTTGGCCAACATGGTGAAATCCTGTCTCTACAAACAATGTAAAAATTAGCCCCCAGGCATGGTGGTGCACGCCTGTGGTCCCAGCTACTTAGGAGGCTGAGGCAGAGAATTACTTGAACTCAGGAGGCGGGCCTAGACCGTACCACTGCACTCCAGACTCTGGGGGACCGAGTCTCTGTCTCAAAAAAAAAAAAAAAAAAAAAAAATTACTCCTCCATGAACCTGTCACAGGAAATCTGAGGTGCACAGGGGCAGTTCCACACCCCTTACTTTTCTTATTTCCACCCCACCTGCTGGACCACAGGCCCCTTCTCCATCTTGCTCCGTAGGGAAGGTAGGAACTTCAGAGCTGGAGCCAGCAGCCCAGCCTCCAGGTCCCCAGAACTGCCCTCTCCCAGGCCCTTCTCTGTGACGTGACTGGCAGGATTATCCTTCTCCAGGGCCTGCCCAAGACACATATCCTCTTCCTCCCCACTCAAACTCCCTCAGGGCCCCCATCTCTGGCTCAGACCTCATAGTGTCTGGGCAGGGCACCCTGCTGAGAGGGGCCTCTACCCTGGATCCATTCCAGGGAGCTATGCCTTCTAGCTTGGCCCATATAGGCCCTGAGTTCTAGCAAACAGGCCCCCAGGGCTTCCCAGGCAGACTTCATCCCTTCTCCCTGCTGACCTTGTCCTCAGACCCCCAGATTGTCAGGACTTGGGATATCTGGCAGAGCCCCTGCAAGCCACTCTGGCTAGTCTGTACAGACACAGCTCTGCAGCAGGAGGTAACTGATCTAGAACTGGATTTCAGTCTCCATTTGCCTCCTCAGCAAGGCATAATCTGCACAACTGTGCTTAGTGGCCTTGGTATTTGAAAGTCTGTATACTACAAAGATAGCGATCACCATGTCCATCCCTTTTTATCTTTTCTACCTAGACCAGAAAAAGGTACCTACCCCTTCTCTTCTGAGAAAATCCTGTGGAAGTAGCTTCCACAGGGAATCCCCATTGCCAGTTCCAGATGTAACATCTGGGGGAAGTTCCTCTAACATCAAACCTCAATCCCTCCTGCTGCAGTGCCTTCTTTTTCTGGACTCTGCCTCTGGACTCATGGTGTTATTTGATGCTTTGAGGCACTTTCAGATTCCATACCCTGATGCAGCATTTGCTATAAATATGTCTGAAGGGTTTCTTGCTGACAATGCCCAGCAGGATTGCACCCTCCTTCCCAAATCAGGCCTCTGGAGGAACTGGGGAGTCAGCTATGGGTTCAGGGCCTAACTCGCTCACCCTGGGACAGACAGTATGACTTCTGTGTGCCTTTGAGGGCTCCTCCTGGTACCTGGGAAGGAGGGGAAGGTGAGAAGGCTGAGGTGATTGGCTTCATGTCTGCTGCCCAGAATCTGGCTCAGCCTAGCACATAGTAGGTGCTTGATAATGTGTTTCTTTTAGTCTTAGATCCCAGTTTCCCCTCTGGGTCTGCTGATGCACGTGATAGGTGATTCCAGTCTCACAGAATGGATTGCAGTGAGCAATGAGCCTGGAATATGAGTGGAACTCTAGGGCTGCCCCACATGGAGGAAGGGGCATTGGTGGCAGGATCTCTAGGATGGCCAGGGGAATATGGGGGAGCTGGCCTAGAATTTACCACCTTCTCTCCCTCACTAGAAGCAAGGAACTGCTCTTGCTAAACTCCTAAAGCTTTAGGACTCTGAATCACAGCACAGCCCAAGGGGTCAGTTCAAGTCCTTCCTCCACCCCCACACGTTTATAAGCCTTGTAAACATCAGAGGTTAGTCAGGGAAGCTGGGCTGAAAAGAGATGGAGGTGGGGGTAAGGATCCTTGGAAGAGGTTCTGCGATGTTTGACTCAGATTACAGGCACATGTGGTGGGAGTTCTTTGGGGAAAGAGTTCCTCAAGTGGGGGCAACTGAAACATGCCAGCTGGAGCATAGAGGACTTAGGCCTTTAGGAGGGTGGGGCTGCTGACAAGAGGCTGAGAGTCGCCTTGAGAAGGTCAGAGCCGTGAGGGAAGAGGCTGACCCTGGCACGTACAGCTGGAGGGAGTGGGAGTGAGGCAATGTGTTTGGATTCTTCCTCTCTGCCCCTCTAGCTCACGGCAGTTTGTGAGTTCCTTTATCTCACGGGATCCCTGCTCTGAGCCTAGATCACAGCCCCTCTCTAACAAAGAGGTGCCAGTGTCTGGCCTGCAGGCTGAGTACCTTTCTACTTGCTCCCACTAGCCTCTGCCCTACCCTTGACTCCCACCCTTCTCAGTTTAAGGATCTGAGCTGTGGTAGCCATCTCTAGCTCAGGGTGAGGGCATGGTGCCTGCAACCTCCCTGGGAATGAATTATTGAAGACAGCGTAATGCTAGCTGTTCACAGCTGCTGCCCCTTGGGCCCACCATTGCCTCTTACTGTGCTTCTCACGGCTGTAAGGGGGTATGAGTCCTGGGGCCTGGGAAGAGAGTATTGGGGAGAGGCAGGGACTGAATAAGGTTGAGGAAGTGGGCCTTGGCGAGAAGCCTCCTGGAGTGCAGGGAGGTGGGCTGGTAAAGACTTGTGGCCCCTCATCATGGATCAGGAGGGTGGTCATAGGACAGAGGGAGCTGGCAACCACTTGGTTGCAACCAGGTTGGGAAGTGAGATGGGAAGACTTTTTTTTTTTTTTTTTTTTTTTTGAGATGGAGTCTTGCCCTGTCTCCCAGGCTGGAGTGCAGTGGCACGATCTCAGCTCACTGCAAGCTCCACCGCCCGGGTTCACGCCATTCTCCTGCCTCAGCCTCTCGAGTAGCTGGGACTATAGGCACCCGCCACCATGCCTGGCTAATTTTTTGTATTTTTAGTAGAGACGGGTTTTCACCGTGTTAGCTAGGATGATCTCGCTTTCCTGACCTCGTGATCTGCCTGCCTTAGCCTCCCAAAGTGCCGGGATTACAGGTGTGAGCCACCATGCCCAGCCTGAGACTGGAAGACTTTTGACCGGAATGGTTTCCCAGGGTTGGAGGTCTGGACTCTCATATGCTTCTGGGGTAACACAGAGCCAGAAGGAGTCTGGGTTTTTCCTTGAATGAACTGAAGTTAGCACCGGTAAGGGTCATTCAGGGATGTTCTGTGCAGAGAGGCCTCTGTCCTTTCCCTGCAAATAAGGTCTTGCATGTGTGGTGTGAGGAGTGCAGTTAGTGTCACAGTCCTAGACAGGCCTCATCTGGCACCTTGGAAAGAATGCAGGATTTAGAGCCTGAAGACCAGAGGGCAAGTCCTAATTCTGTCATTTGCTGGTTGTGGGTAAGCCATTTATTATCTCAGAAACTCAGTTTCTTACTTTTATTTTTTACTTAAAAAGAATTTTGTTTTTTTTTTTTTTTTTGAGATGGAGTCTCGCTCTGTTGCCCAGGCTGGAGTGTAGTGGCCGGATCTCAGCTCACTGCAAACTCCGCCTCCCAGGTTTACGCCATTCTCCTGCCTCAGCCTCCCGAGTAGCTGGGACTACAGGCGCCCGCCACCTCGCCTGGCTAGTTTTTTGTATTTTTTAGTAGAGACGGGATTTCACCATGTTAGCCAGGATGGTCTCGATCTCCTGACCTCGTGATCCACCCGTCTCGGTCTCCCAAAGTGCTGGGATTACAGGCTTGAGCCACCGCGCCCAGCCAAAAAGAATTTTTTAAGACTAGTTAATTGCAATAGTGAGAAGGCGGCAAAGGTAGAACAAGGAGTTTGATCTGTACTGACTGAACAATCAATTCAGATTGCTCACTACCTTCGGACTAGCCTCAGTTTCTTTTCTTTTTTTTTCTTTTTTGAGTTGGAGTCTCACTCTGTCTCCCAGGCCAGAGTGCAGTGGTGTGATGTCAGCTCACTACAACCTCCACCTCCTGGGTTCAAGAGATCCTCCTGCCTCAGCCTCCTTAGTAGCTGGGACCACAGGCTCCTGCCACCATGCACAGCTAATTTTTGTATTTTTAGTAGAGTCGGGGTTTCACTTGTTGGTCAGGCTGGTCTCAAACTCCTGACCTCGTGATCCGCCTGCCTTGGCCTCCCAAAGTGCTGGGATTACAGGTGTGAACCACCATGCCCAGGCTATTTTTATTTTATTTGAATAGTTTTTGGGGAACAGGTGGGTTTCGGATACATGGATAAGTTCTATAGTGGTGATTTCTGAGACTTTCGTGCACCTGTCACCCGAGCAGTGTACACTGCACCCAATGTATAGTCTTTTATCCCTCACCCTCCAACCACCCTTCCCTGCATGGCCCCCGTACAACCTCTTTCTTTTCTTTTCTTTTCTTTTCTTTTCTTTTCTTTTCTTTTCTTTTCTTTTCTTTTCTTTTCTTTTCTTTTCTTTTCTTTCAGACAAGGTCTCACTCTGTCTGCCAGGCTGGCTGGAGTGCAGTGGCGTGATTTCGGCTTACCGCAGTCTCTGCCTCCTGGGTTCAAGCAATTCTCGTGGTCAGCTTCCCGAGTAGCTAGGACTACAGGTGCGTGCCACCACACCCGCCTAATTTTGTATATATTTAGTAGAGATGGGGTTTCACTATGTTGGCCAGGCTTGTCTCAAACTCCTGACCTCAGGTGATCTGCCTGCCTCAGCCTCCCAAAAAGTTGGGATTACAGGTGTGAGCCACCTTGCCCGGCCCCCACAACCTGTTTCTTACTTTTATTATTTTTTTATTATTATGTATTATTATTATTATTATTTTAGAAGGAGTCTCTGTTGCCCAGGCTGGAGTGCGAGCTTGGCTCGCCACTGCAACCTCCACCTCCTGGGTTCAAGCAGTTCTTCTGCCTCAGCCTCCTGAGTAGCTGGGATTACAGGCGTGTGCCACCACGTGTGGGTAATTTTTTGTATCCATGCCTGGGTAATTTTTTGTATTTTAAGTAGAGACGGGGTTTCACCATGTTGGTCAAGCTGGTCTCGAACTCCTGACCTTGTGATCCACCCGCCTTGGTCTCCCAATCTTACTTTTAAAACTGGAAAAGAACAATGGTGGCTTAACAAGAGGTTCTGTGAGAATTCAAGAGGAACACTTGCGCTTCATGAGATGTAAATTGCTGTACCAAAGTTAGCTGTTTTGCAGGTAAGAATATCATAAACAGGGAAGCAGCACGTAGTGGAAAGAACCTGCACAGGGTCAGTGGCCTAGGTTTTGGAACCTGCCCTGTGACTAACCCACGGAAGGACTTCTTAGGTCCCTTCCACTTCTGAGATTAAATGACTTCTCAAAGGCCACAATTAGTCAACACTTGGATCTGGATTCAGACCCAGATCTTCAGAGTCTACCTCCTGGGTTTTTTTCCATTACAGTCTGTGGGCTGGGTACTCCACCCTGACCTTCCATGGGCTCAGCACACTGGGACCTCCCCGGAATGTCCCCCACACCCAGATGCCACAGTGATTAGCATTTCATTCCTTTTTATTATGCGTGGGAGGGGCATAGTACAGGCAGATCCTCCCACCTAAGCCTCCCTAGTAGCTAGGGACTATAGGCACATGCCACAATGCCTGGTTAGTTTTTTTTTTAATCTGTTATTTAATAAAATAACAAATGGGGATTTACCATGTTACCTGGGCTGGTCTCAAACCCCTGGGCTCAAGCAATTCTCCCGCCTCGGCCTCCCAAAGTGCTGGGATTACATTCGTGAGCCATAGTGCCTGGCCAATTTTCATTTCATCTAATCCTAGTCTATATTTAAATCTCCCTCGTTGGCCCCAAAATGTCTTTTTTTTTTTTTGAGACGGAGTTTCACTCTTGTTGCCCAGGCTGGAGTGCAATGGCGCGATCTCAGCTCACTGCAACCTCCGTCTCCCAGGTTCAAGCCATTCTCCTGCCTCAGCCTCCTGAGTAGCTGGGATTAGGTGCGCACCACCATGCCTGGCTAATTTTTGTATTTTTAGTAGAGACAGGGTTTCACCATGTTGGTCAGGCTGGTCTCGAACTCTTGACCTCGTGATCTGCCCTCCTCGGCCTCCCAAACTGCTGGGATTACAGGCATGAGCCACCATGCCTGGTGGGCAGCCTACTTTTAAGGAAGAGAGAGAGAGAGCATAGAAGTCACAGTCTTTTTGTAACCTAATTTTGCAAATGGCATCTGATCACTTTTGCTGCATTTTATTTCTTAGAAGTGAGTCACTAGACCCAGCCCATGCCCAAAGTGTGGGAGTTACACAAGGGCCTGAATACCAGCAGTCAGAGATCATCGGAAGCTATTTCAGAGCTGCCTACCAGTACATTACAGGTAATATTCCATATTTTATCACATGGGAAGATACATAGCAATTTATTTATATTATTAGTATTATTATTATTTTTGAGATGGAGTTTTGCTCTTGTTGCCCAGGCTGGAGTGCAATGGCGTGATCTTGGCTCACTGCAACCTCCGTCTCCTAGGTTCAAGCGATTCTCCTGCCTCAGCCTCCTGAGTAGCTGGGATTACAGGCATGCACCACCATGCTCAGCTAATTTTGTAGTTATAGTAGTGACAAAGTTTCTCCATGGGTTAGCCACAGAGCCTGGCCTATTTTTATTATTTTTCTTGAGATGGAGTCTTGCTCTGTTGTCTAGGCCGGAGTGCAGTGGCACAATCTTGGCTCACAGCAGCCTCCTGGGTTCAAGTGATTCTCCTGCCTCAGCCTCCCAAGTAGTTGGGATTATAGGTGCTCGCCACCATGCCTGGCTAATTTTTGTATTTTTAGTAGAGACAGGGTTTTGCCATGTTGGCCAGGCTGGTCTCAAACTCCTGACCTCAAGTGATCCACCTGCCTTGGCCTTCCAAAGTGCTGGGATTACAGGCGTGAGCCACTGTACCTGGCCAGATACATAGCAATTTAAAACGGCCTTTCATATATATGTTTTTTGAACTTTAACAACTCTGTGAAGGCAGATACTGTTACCTCCATTTTATCAATGAGAAACAGCCTTGAAGAGAGCTTCCTTTTTCACCCTCCCTCAAGTAGGCCCCTTCAGTTACCCTTTATCACACATTAATTTCCTGCAACACAGTTTTTTAAAAATAGATTTTTTTTTTTTTTGAGACGGAGTCTCACTGTGTTGCCCAGGCTGGAGTCAGTGGCACAATCTCAGCTCACTGCAAGCTCTGCCTCCTGGTTTCATGCCATTCTCCTGCCTCAGCCTTCCGGGTAGCTGGGACTACAGGTGCCCGACACCACGCCCGGCTAATTTTTTTGTATTTTTAGTAGAGATGGGGTTTCACCGTCTCTACTAAATGGTCTCGATCTCCTGACCTCGTGATCCGCCCGCCTTGGCCTCCCAAAGTGCTGGGATTAAAGGTATGAGCCACTGCGCCTGGCAAAAATAAACTATTTTTTTAGCAGTTTTTTTTTTTTTTTTTGAGACAGGGTCTCACTTTATTGCCCAGGATGGAGTGCAGGAGTGCAATCACACCTCACAGCAGCCTTGACCTGAGCTCATGCAGTCCTCCCACCACAGCCTCCTGAGTAGCTGGGACTACAGGCTCACGCCATCACATCTGGCTAATTTATATATGTATTTTTTGTAGAGAAGAGGTTTCACTATGTCACTGGGCTCAAGTCATCCTGCCTCAGCCTACCAACATGCTGGGATTGCCATCACTCTTGGCCTAGAAGTTTTATTTATTTATTTATTTTTACATTTTAATTTATTTATTCATTTATTTATTTATTTTTGGGACACAGTTTTGCTCTTGTTGCCCAGGCTGGAGTGCAGTGGCGCAATCTTGGCTCACTGCAACCTCTGCCTCCTGGGTTCAAGCGATTCTCCTGCCTCAGTCTCCCGAGTAGCTGGGATTATAGGCACCCGCCACCACACCTAGCTAATTTTGTAATTTTAGTAGAGCTAGAGTTTCATCCTGTTGGCCAGGCTGGTCTTGAACTCCTGACCTCAGATGATCCACCTGCCTTGGCCTCTCAAAATGCTGGGATTAAAGGCGTGTGCCACCACACCTGACCAGCCTAGAAGTTTTGTTTTTGTTTTTGAGATGGAGTTTGCTCTTGTTGCCCAGGCTGGAGTGCAATGGTGCAACCTCGGCTCACTGCAACATCCGCCTCCCAGGTTCAAGGGATTCTCCTGCCTCAGCCTCCCAAGTAGTTGGGATTACAGGCGCCCACCATCATGCCCAGCTAATTTTTTTGTATTTTTAGTACAGTCGGGGTTTCACCATTTTGGTCAGGCTGGTCTCAAACTCCTGACCTCAGGTGATCCACCTGCCTCGGCCTCCCAAAGTGCTGAGATTACAGGCATGAGCCACCACACCTGTTCCTTTTTTTTTTTTTTTTTGAAACAAAGTCTCACTCTGTCACCCAGGCTGGAGTGCAGTGGTATGATATCAGCTCACCATAACCTCCGCCTCCCCAGTTCAAGCGATTTTTCTGCCTCAGCCTCCCAAGTAGCTGGGACTGCAGGCGCGCACCACCATACCCGGCTAATTTTTGTATTTTTAGTACAGACGGGATTTTACTATGTTGGCCAGGCTGGTCTCGAACTCCTGACCTCGTGATCTGCTTGCCTTGGACTCCCAAAGTGCTGGGATTACAGGCATGAGCCACCATGCCTGACCTAGAAGTTTTAAATTCACAGCAAAATTGAACAGAAAGTCCAGAGTTCCCACAAACTCCCTGCCCCAACACGTGCACAGCCTACCCCCTATTAACATCCCACAGCAGAGTGGTAAATTTGTTAAAATGAACCTACATTGACACATCATTTTCACAAGTCCACAGTTTACACTAGGCAGGGGAGAGTTCTACCGCTGAACCGCAAGTGCTACAGTTATACTAGGGTTCACTCTTGGTGTTGTACATTCTGTGTGTTTGGATAAATGTCTAAATGACATGTATCCACCATTATAGTATCACACAGAATAGTTTCACACTGCCCTAAAAATCCTCTGTGCTCTTCCTCTTCATCCCTCCCTACGCCTAACTCTTGGCAACCATTGATGTTTTTACTGCTTCCAGTGTTTGTGTTTTTCAGAAAGTCCTATAGTTGGAGTCATGCAGTATGGTGGTGTTTTTTTTTTTTTTTTTTTTTAGATGGAGTCTCACTCTGTCACCCAGGCTGGAGTGCAGTGGCACGATCTCAGCTCACTGCAAGCTCCGCCTCCCGGGTTCACGCCATTCTCCTGCCTCAGTCTTCCGAGTTGCTGGGACTACAGGCGTCTGCCATTGTGCCTGGCTAATTTTTTGTATTTTTAGTAGAGACGGGTTTTCACCGTGTTAGCCAGGATGATCTCGATCTCCTGACCTCATGATCCACCCGCCTCGGCCTCCCAAAGTGCTGGGATTACAGGCGTGAGCCACCAAGCCTGGCCATCATGCAGTATGTTAACCAGATTCTGCAACACACTTTTCAGGCTCTATAATCTCATTCCTTTGTCTGCTTGTTTATTACCTGCCTCCCTGGATGAGACTGTAAGTTGCATGAGGGCAGGAACTTTGTCTTCTTTACTTACCACTGTATCTCCAGTGCCTAGAATTGTGCCTGCCACCTAGTAAGCATTAATGAATGTTTGCTGAAAGGAAGAATGTTTCTGGCTGGGCACAGTGGTTCGCGCCTGTAATCTCAGCACTTTGCGGGGCTGAGGTGGGTGGATCACCTGAGATCAGGAGTTTAAGACCAGCCTGGCCAACATGGTGAAACCCCATCTCTACTAAAAATACAAAAATTAGCCGGGCATGGTGGCAGGTGCCTGTGATTCCAGTTACTTAGGAGACTGAGGCAGGAGAATCCCTTGAAACCGGGAGGCGGAGGTTGCAATGAGCCGAGATTGTGCCACTGCACTCCAGCCTGGGTGACAGAGCAAGACTCCATTTAAAAAAAAAAAAAAAAAAAAAAGTTTTGAAGTTTGTCCTTGTCACATTCCAATTGGTTGGAATCCAGGTCTCCTTGACTTGACAGCCTAGACTGATCTGTTCATTACACCACACTAGGAAGGAAGAAAGGTGTGTGTCAGGGGTTGGATGAGAACAGAGCCCAGAGAAGGGAGACAGCAGGAGGAGTGACAGCCAGAGAGGAGGAGAGGAGGGCGGAAATGGCTTTTCCATAAAACACCGTTGGCCAAGGGGGCAGCTCAGAAGGCTCTCTTTTCCCCTTGGAATTCTGCCCCAAAGTGGGCATAGTCCTCTTGTCTTGGTCCTTCTCAACATACCGAGAGAGGCTCACTTTAAACAAGTGAGCAAAAAACTTTACCTAATACTAAGGAAACACAAAAAGAAAATAAACAATGAAAATACATGAACTCTAAAACAGCTCAGCGTTGACTGAAGTGTAAAGTTTCCATTCTCACTCCCTGGACTCTCAGACTCAGGTCCTTTGTGTGTCTTGCCTCCTAGATAACTGCTGCCCAATTCCAAAGGGCTTTTACAATTTTCCAGTCTCCTAGTTTCCCTGCCTCCCAGCTCCCAGCCTGTTTGCCAGGATGGGTATGGGAATACATTAAGACTTTTATTTATTTTTAAAAACATTTATTTTGAGGCAGGGTCTCGCTCTGTCACTCTGGCTGGAGTACAGTGGTGCAATCATAGCTCACTGCAGCCTCAAGCTCCTGAGCTCAGGCGATCTTCCTGCCTCAGCCTCCTGAGTAGCTGGGACTACAGGTGTGTGTCACCATGCCTGGCTAAAGACTTTTAGATGTGCTAAGAACTCAAGAGACTATGATGATCCCCATGCAGTTGAAAACAATTTAATTCAACTGTAAAAAAAATTTAAGAATGCTAAAAATGTTCTGAAAATTTCCATGACAAATTTGACATTTTGGGGAAAATGTCAAGTATCACATTATTTCTAAATAAATATTACTCAGTGCCCCTGCTTTGCTGGCACTTAACACTCAGGGTGCCTATTAGGTAGATACTCTTGTACCCCATACCCACCTCCATGGGAAACATGAAATGTAGAGGAATCACAATACACTGTTAATTTCCTCATTTGGAGTACTTTTTTGCTGGCATAAAAACTGTGAATGCTTGGCATCTCCCTAACTTTTTATCTTGAACATTTTAAACATTTAATTAATTAATTTAAAAAAAATTTTTTGAGACAGAGTCTCACTCTGTTGCCCAGGGTGGAGTGCAGTGGTCTGATCTCGGCTCACTGCAACCTCCACTTCCTGAGTTCAAGCGGTTCTCCTGCCTCAGCCTCCTGAGTAGTTGGGACTATGGGCATGTGCCACCACACTCAGCTAATTTTTTTTAATTTTTGTATTTTTGGTAGAGATAGTGTTTCACCATGTTGGCCAGGCTGGTTTCGAACTCCTGACCTCAAGTAATCTGTCTGCCTTGGCCTCCCAAAGTGCTGGGATTAGAGGCATGAATCACTGTGCCCGGCCTTGAATATTTTTTTTTTATTTTTAATTTTTTTCAAAAAAGAGACGGGGTCTCGCCTTATTTCCCAGGCTGGTTTGGAACTCCTGAGCTCAAGCCATCTGCCCGCCCCAGCCTCCCAAAGTGCTGGGATTACATGGTGCCTAGCCATGAACATTTTAAAACCTACAGAAAGGTTGCAAGAGTAATACAATGAACACATAAACCTTTCACTTAGATTCACTGGTTGTTAACATTATCCCACATTTGCTTTATCACTATGTAGGTGTGTGTTTTTGCTGAACTATGTGAGAGTTAGTTGCAGACATTAACTTCCTTCCTAAAGACTGCATTCGGTATTTACCAAGAACAGGAGCATTTCTACATAACCACAAGAGAATTATCACACTCAGGAAATCTAACAGTGATATACTGTTATCTAATCTACATTTCCCCAACTGTCCCAATAATGTCCTTATAGTTTTTTTTTTTTTTAAATCTGGGCTCTGATAAAGCATCATGTATTCTATTTAATTATGTCTCTCTAGTCGTATTAAAGTTTCCCAATTTTTTTCTTCCATAACTTTGATATTTTCGAAGAATGCAGGCTAATTGTCTTAGAGGTATCTCTCAATTGGTTTCCTCATGATTAGACTCAAGTTAAACATTCTGGTAAGAATACCACATAGGTGGCCGAGTGAGGTGGCTCATGCCTGTAATCTCAGAACTTTGGAAGACCGAGGTGGGCGGATCACCCAAGGTCAGGAGTTCAAGACCAGCCTGACCAACATGGTGAAACCCAGTCTCTACTAAAAATACAAAAAATTAACCAGGTGTAGTGGTGCGCACCTATAATCTCAGCTACTTGGGAGGCCCAGGAAGGAGAATTGCTTGAACTTGGGAGGCAAAGGTTGCAGTGAGCTATGGTCACGCCACCACACTCCAGCGTGGGTGACAGGGCAGGACTCTGTCTTTAAAAAGAAAGCTACATAGGTGATGTTGTGTCCTTCCCAGTGCCTCACACTGGGGGCATATGATAGCGGTTTGTCCTATTTTTGGCACTCTTAAATTCGATCACTTGGTTAAGGCAGCGTCTGTGGCATTTTTCTTTTTTTTGAGACGGAGTCTTGCTCTGTTGCCTAAGCTGGAGTGCAATAATGGCACTATCTCGGCTCACTGCAACCTCTGCTTCCCAGATTCAAGCAATTCTCCTGCCTCAGCCTCCCGAGTAGCTGGGATTACAGGCACATGCTACCACACCCAGCTAATTTTGTATTTTTAGTAGAGACGGGGTTTCACCATGTTGGTCAGGCTGGTCTTCAACTCCTGACCTTAGGTGATCCACCCACCTTGGCCTCCCTAGGTATTGAGATTACAGGCACGAGCCACCGCGCCCGGCTGGTGGCCTTTTTCTTAATCAGGGAGGATGTTACCTTAGAAAGAAGGAGAGAAATGAGGAGACCAAAGAGCAGAGGCAGATGTGGTGGCTCATACCTGTAATCCCATCACTTTGGGAGGCTGAAGTGGGAGGATTGCTTGAGCTCAGGAGTTTGAGACTAGCCTAGGCAGCAGAGCAAAACTCTGTATCCACAAAAAAAATTTAAAAATTAGCCAAGTAGGCCGGGCGCAGTGGCTCATGCCTGTAATCCCATCACTTTGGGAGGCTGAGGCGGGCAGATGATGAGGTCTCAGGAGATCAAGACCATCTTGGCTAACACGGTGAAACCCCGTCTCTACTAAAAAAACACACACACACACACAAATTAGCTGGGCCTGGTGGCAGGCACCTGTAGTCCTAGCTACTCGGAAGGCTGAGGCAGGAGAATGGCATGAACCCGGGAGGCGGAGCTTGCAGTGAGCTGAGATTGCGCCACTGCGCTCTGGCCTGGGTGACAGAGTGAGACTCTATCTCAAAAAAAAAAAAAAAAAAAAAAAAAAAAAAAAAAAAAATTAGCCAGGCAGCCAGGCACGGTGGCACACACTTATAATCCCAGCACTTTGGGAGGCCGAGGCAGGCGGATCACCTGAGGACAGGAGTTTGAGACTAGCCTGACCAACATGGAGAAACCCCATCTCTACTAAAAATACAAAAATTAGCTGGGTGTGATGGCAAGTGCCTGTAATCCCAGCTACTTGGGAGGCTGAGGCAGGAGAATCGCTTGAACCCCGGAGGCGGAGGGCATGCTGCTGGACTGTGTCAAGTGCTTGGGTGCCAAGCTGGAATATGACTCGGAGCAAGGCTTTGACTGGCACGGCTTTGACTGAGGCCCGAGGACCTGCCTGCCCTGGGCTGCTCAGCCTTAAACCCCGCTTTGTTCCCCCATACCCGACATGCTGCCTGATTGTGTGGCTTCCTCGCCCCTCTCTGGGGTGGGTGGGATGGAATGACCTTGCCCACACCTCTCACCTCTGCCTTCATTCGACACAGCAGCCTGCCTCTCCTGCATCCTCCTCTTTTATTCCTCCTCTGTGTGTGCCTCAGTCTCCTGCCAGAAGAAATGGGTTGAGCCCGCAAGGAGGCTGTGTGAGGAAGGGAGGGGAGGGCTTGGGGTGGGTACTCTCACTCCCCACCCCAAGCCATAGGGGCTCCAGCTAGGGTCTGGGAGAGGATGAAGCTGGTTCTCTGAGGTCGTGGCCACGTTACCTCTGCTGCTGCCTTGCTTCAGCCACCTCTCCTGCCCCTCCCTCGTTCGCACTGCCTTCCTCCATGAGTAGCAGGGAGGTGCAGTCCCCAGCTCCTATCCCTCAGGTCTGTGTTACTTGATTTTTAAGCGACTGGTTGGGATAGAATCCTAAAGAAATAAAATTTCCAGTGCGGGGGCGGGGTGGGGGGGAGACAACCCTTGTCCCCAGTGTCTGACTCCCAAACATTTGTGTGACGTGCTGGCAAGGATCAGGGAGATAACTGATTTCAGTTATCTGCACTCAGATACAGGCCCTTTGAGGCTTGTGAGATGAGAAGGTTTGATATTATTAATCTTTTCAGTCTCTCTCACCTCTTGCACACATATACAGAGCTGGCTTCCTGTACCACTTTTGGAAAGAGCAAAATCTACTTTTTCCATGGCAACTACTTAGCCAAGGAGACTGGGAATAAAAGGGAGGATGTCCCTATGACCCTCTCCTTACTACTCTTTTTTTTTTTTTTCATTTGAGATGGAGTCTCGCCCTATGATCTCGACTCACTACAACTTCCGTCTCCTGGGTTCAAGCAATTCTCGTGCCTCAGCCTCCTGAGTAGCTGGGATTACAGGTGTGCACCACCACACCCCAGCTAATTTTTGTATTTTTAGTAGAGACAGAGTTTAAACGTGTTGGCCAGGCTGGTCTTGAACTCCTGCCCTCAAGCCATCCACCCACCTTGACCTCCCAAAGTGCTGGGATTACAGGTGTGAGCCAGCATGCTTGGCTTTTTTTTTTTTTTTTTTTTGAGTAAAGTATCTTAAAGAAAAGTGTGGGCATCATGATAGTCCACCAAGAAATACTTCAGTAGTATCAGAAAGAACATATTTGAACTACCATATGATCTGGCAATCCCACTATTGGGTGTATATCTGAAGAAATAAAACCAGTATGTTGAAGATATATCTGCACCTCATATGTATTGCAGCTTTATTCACAATAGCCAAGATATAGTAACTGGGAACAGTGGCTCACATCTATAGTCCCAACTACTCTGGAAAGCTGAGGCAGGAGGATCGCTTGAGTCCAGGAGTTGGAAGCTGCAGGGCACTATGATCATGCCTCTGAATAGCCACTGCCCTCCAGCCTGGGCAACAAAGCAAGATCTGACTTTATTTTAAAAAAAAAGAAAAAGAAAAGGCCAGGTGTGGTGGCTCATACCTGTAATCCCAGCACTTTGGAAGGCCAAAGCAGGCGGACCACAAGGCCAGGAGTCCAAGACCAGCTTGGCCAATATGGTGAAACCTCGTCTCTACTAAAAATACAAAAATTAGCCAGGTGTGGTGGTGAGCGCCTAGCTACTCAGGAGGCTGAGGCAGGAGAATTGCTTGAACCCAGAAAGCAGAGGTTGCAGTGAGCCAAGATCGCACCACTGTACTCCAGTCTGGGTGACAGAGCGAGACTCCGTCTCAGAAACAACAACAACAACAACGCGCACACACACACACACAATAGCCAAGATATGGAATCACCCTAAGTGTCCATCAACAGATAAATGGATAAAGAAAATGCATATACAGTATATACATTATGTAATACTATTCAGCCATAAAAAAAGAGAATGAAATTTTGCAATTTATGGCAACATGGATGAACCTGGAGGATATTATGGTAAGTGAAATGAGCCTGGCACAGAAAGACAAATGCCACATGATCTTTTTTTTTTTTTTTGACAAAGTCTCTCTCTGTCACTCTCACTGGAGTGCAATGGCGTGGTCTCGGCTCACTGCAACCTCCACCTCCTGGGTTCAAACGATTCTCCTGCCTCAGCTTCCCAAGTAGCTGGTACTACAGGTGCATGCCACCACACCCGGCTAATTTTTGTATTTTTAGTAGAGATGGGGTTTCACTGTGTTGGCCAGGCTGATCTTGAACTCCTGACCTCATGGTCCGCCCACCTCAGCCTCCCAAAGTGCTGGGATTACAGGTGTGAGCTATTGCACCTGGCCGTGGTCTCATTTATATGTGGAATCTTAGAAAGTTGAACTCGTAGAAAAAGTAGAATGGCGGTCACCAGAGGCTGGGGAGTGGGAGGATTGGGCCGAAATGAAGTTGGCTAAAGGATACAAAATCTCTGTTAGATGAGAGGAATAAGTTCAAGAGATCTATTGCACAACATGGTGACTAGAGTTAATAGCAATGCATCTTATACTTGAAATTGCTGAGAGAGTAGATTTTAGGTATTCTCACCACCAAAAAAAAAGATAAACATGTGAAGTGATGCATAAGTTAATTAGCTTGATTTAGCCATTTCACAATGTATGCATATTTCAAGACATGTTGTACATAATTTATGTGTATATATATAATTTTTATTTGTCAATTTAAATAAATAAATAAATGTTAAAATTAGGGGAATTTCTCAGTGTCAAAATAACCATTACCCTTCCCTAACACAATTGAATACAATTCCATCTAATATCCAGTGCATTTT